>NC_083343.1:129758580-130086476 GCF_019175385.1 Lycium barbarum
AAAAAAAAAAGAAATTGAGGCCCAAATAAAGGGGGTGTTAGGCCATGGCTTGGCAAGCCCATGAGATTTAATTAATTTTTCCATGTGCTAATTAGATAAAAGGGGATCATTATCATAGAACTTTCAAGAAAAATTTAGAAGGTGAAAAACAAGAACAAAGAAGAGCAAAATAAAATGGCCATACGGCCAAGCTCTTGAATTTTTGCCCCTTTGAAATCTTTCTCCAAAAATTATTTTCTTGTGGTATTTCCACTAATTCAAGGGTCCTTTACAACTTGGTGTAATTATTTTGGAAGAAAGAGCACTTGTTTCTTCAAGTTGACAACTTGGTCAAGTGAAGAAGATTGTAGAAAAAGATAAGAATTAATCCCTTTTTATTATGTTATGAAGGTTGGTTTATGTTGTAGTATGTAGAAATGAGTAGAATTTATGAAAATATGGAAGTTTACAAAGTGGGTTTGCATGTGTGCATGTGTATGTAATGTTGTGTAAATAAAGATAAGTTGAATTTTATGTTGTATTCTAGTTGTAGTTGTGGTGGACCTTATGTTGGAAATGAAAGTTGAATTGAATTTGGTTGAAGTTGGAAGTGGAATTATGGCCATGTGGTGTTGGAGATAGAAAATGGAAATGAACTAATTTTGTTTAATATGTTAGTTATGTTGTTGTGATTCTTATAATGTAAATGAAGGTTAAATGGTTTAAGTTGGTATTGAATTGGAATGTAGAAGATTATGTCACTTTAGAATGATTTTGTGATATTATGGAAATGAAGTTGTTAAGATGTGAATTATGATTATGGTTGATGAGATTGGAAGGTGGAAATATGTTATGAATATGTATGTTGAAGATTAGAAGTTTTGGATGGATTATGGTTTGGTGGGAAATTTGTATATTTTGTATATTTTGTGAATATTTTGTAAAATGATATGAAATGTTCCGAATTGTATTGGAGTGACCTTGATTAGTAAATGATATGAGAATGTTGGTATTGAATTGAAAATGTGAAGTTGGAATGAAAACTATTACACTATGTTGGAAAGGAGACTAGTTATGCTATATTGTGTTTTGTGATGATTATTGATATTGTTGTTGGTATGGTTCTTGATATTTGAGCCGAGTTAAATCTCGGGGATGTTGTATGTATAGGGGAGATGCTGCCCAAATTTTTGTAGACAAGTATTGGTTAAGATTGAAATCTTAAAGCCTTACAATTAACATTTTGTAATTGTGACCAAATTGTAGATTTTGGCGAACTTGAAACTTGATTTTGGAGACGTGTATGAAGCGGAAAAGGTATGTAAGGCTTCACCCTTCCTTCTTTGGCATTGCCTTAGACATAATAGGGTGGATACGAGCCTCGGGGACAATCCTATTCCTAGAAATCCGAGTTTGAAGTTGACCCTTTTCATTTAGTAGAATTGAATTAAATATTAAATGAAATGTTGAAAAAATTGCCTAAAGATCTAGAACTTGCACAAATAGGACCCGACTACCTTAAAAACTCTCACAAGTGACGTCATGAAATGTAACGTATGTAAATCGTGTACGCCACCTCATTTGACCCGAGGTGGGCCCGTTATTCCCGGATTTTCTTAATTGTTTCGTTATCGAACGATAAGTATTGTAACTATTCTAATGAGAATAATTTTGTGATGATTATGACGAACATGATTTCATAGTTGAAAATCTCGAAATATGGACTCAATATGAACATGAGAAAATAGAGTTAGTTCCTAATCCTCAATCTTATTTCTTTGAACATGATTCTACTTTCTAAAGACTTCAAGAATACAAGTTGACACCTTATGAGGTTTGTGATCTTATTAGATGTCTTCTCTTAATACTACTCTTCATTTATAGTCTTGCCTTATAGTACTAGTTCCTTCAGGGCGAGACAAAGCGACCATGGTTATTCCATAAGATAATCGGAGGCTACCGACCTTATGTCACTCCGATACGGACATGATTTCCTTTGGGCTCTAATGCATGTTGCTTATATGTTATAAGTATATGTACATGGATATGGGGAATATTGGGAAAGGGAAGGAGCTATAGACGCATAGCCACCTGATCAGTTGGAGTATGATACGTAGTATCGTCCCGGACGCGGGATGCCCGGACGCGGGATATATGGCTAAATGGATCGGAGCCGACGCCTCGGCAATATGATATGTTCTATTTTCTATATATATGATGAGAAATGTCTTCCTAAGAAAGTAAAGTAATATATGTATATGGACCGGGCTGCACGTTCCGCGGCAATATGTTATAGTATATGCACATATGGATCGGGTTGCACGTTCCGCAGCGCTAAGCATGCATGGTATCCACCAAAGGGCACTTATATGTACATGTTATTTTTCTATTTCATGACATGCTTTATATCTCTCTTATGTCATTATCCCTGTTCTATATTTTCCATATATTAATATTATTCATGCCTTACATACTGGGTACATTACTCGTACTGACGTCCCTTTTTGTGGACGCTGCGTTTCATGTCACGCAGGTGAGCAGGCAGACAGGTTTGGTCCCTAGGAGCTCTATCGGCGGTACATTGGCAGCGCTCCATTCATTCCGGAGCCTCAGTTTCTTGGTACTATTTTGTGTACATATTCGGGCAAGGCAGCACTCGGCCCTTCTTATGTATATATGTACTATGTTTAGAGGCTCGTAGAGAGATATGTATAATTAGATGTGTTCTAACGTTGGTTGTCCCCGTCGATGTATATTAAATTAGTAAAGTTTATTAGTACATGCTTATAATAATGTTATTAGTGATAATGCTAAAAAAAAAATAGAAAAAAAATAATAATAACGGTATAACTCATGTGGCCCAATTAGTAGTAAGAGTATGACACGAGCTAAGGGGTTCTCGGTACAAGTATCGGGTACCCGTCGCGGCCCCTAGTCGGGTCGTGACAGAAGTGGTATCAGAGTAGTTCGTCCTAGGGGTTTGTCTACGAGCCGTGTCCAGTAGAGTCTTGTTTATGGGTGTGTAGCGCGCCACACTTATAAACAAGAGGCTACAGGGCATTTAGGAAAAATGACCGTCTTTCATCTTAAGAAATCGTGCGATAGAGCCAAGTTAAGGATGCAACTATCTAATCTTTTCTGTTTAATTTTCAGCAATGCCTTTGAGAAAGAAGAAGAAAGTCAACACAATACTAGGCGCTGCGGGAGAAGGCACCAACCGAGAGCCCCCGGTTGAACTAGGACATAGTGAGTCTCAGAGTGTCACTCCCTCGCATGCTACCTCTATCCCTCCAGTAGCAGAAGAGCATGAAGAGGTCTCCACTCCAGCTCCAGTGCATCCATGTTATATCCCATATTTTTATACGACGGATTATTCGTAAGTTAATCAACATAAATCCAAGGACAAGATTATTTTTTGATAGGAGACAAGGAACATTAATTTCGATTTTAAAAATTGCACGGTTTGCTAATTAATTACAATTAGTGGAAATATTAGTGGAGATTTGGGAATAATTTACCATGATTGGATTATTAAGTGGGGATTAGTGACTAATGGAGATTAATTAAGTTAATTAGACCACTAAGTAGGCCCCACAACATGTGGCTAAATTTGATTTGGTACATGGATGATAATGGGACACATGTCAATCCAAGGGAGGTATATAAATTCATGAAATATGAGTCATACATCTCATTTTTCAGATTTCACAAAGTGTGTTCTAGTGAGAGAAGCTCTTAACTTAAAGAGAGAGAAGTTCGGGCACTGTTCACGGGCGGCGCCACTGTTCACGAGCACTGTTCACGGCGGCGCCACTGTTCACGAGCACTGTTCACGGCCAGCCCCACCCTACACCATTAAATTGTTCAATTTTCAATCAATTGGGGGAGAAAGAGTGAAGGAAGCTCATGGCCAAGGTATATTATTTTAGCCAAATTTATTAAGGTAAGGTTTAATATTTTCCTACATGTTTTAGAAGATGATTAGTCTTTGTATGAATTGGTGGATGTGGAAGAAATTGCAAGAGTTGTGTATGTTGATATGGAAGTGGAGTTTGAGCCGTATGGGGCCAATTTAAACTAGCTATGGTAAATTAAGTTTAATTAGTAGTATGGTTGTTGTAATCATGGATTATGTGATGAGAATGAAGGAATTTAATGGTTAGAGTTGGAGCGATTAAGTCATCCGTTTTGTAAATCGCAAACCCTAACCTTCTTGTGGATTGAAGAAGAAAGGTGAGTCTTGATATTGTTTTATGGGTATTGTGATTGGGTTGTTGAATAAATTCCTTGTAGCATGTTAAATTGTTGTAGGGTGTAGGATGGCTAAGAATCATCAATATATGTATATGTGTAGTGATAGATGAATATGGGTCATGCTATATGTCAAAGAACACACTAATGTCGCTTAGCGTTTTAATGGTTGTTGTGATGACTTTTATGTTGGAAATGAGAGTTTAATGTCCCAAAATGATATGGTGAATTGTTGCGGACTGATTTGAGTCTTATTGTGCGATTGACGTAATTTGTATATCCATGAAAATGATATCGTTATATTGTGAATTGTCGACACAAATCATTATTTGAAAATGAGGAATGTGTTAAAAAGGGGTTGTTCTCGGTTGGGGACTGTTTTCGGCCAAAGTGGGAAAAATTATTGGATTGTTGGAAATATTATGTGAACTGTTTAGAATGTTCTTGAATGTTGTTAGCATGAGATTGGGTTAGCATTTGAATGTATAAGCGATAATGTGGCTTGAATGTAAGCCGTTGAATTAATTATTATGAATGTTGTTGAATGGTGAAAAAGAGAGTATTAATGTAATATTGCCTTTCGGATTGGTTATTGGAGTTGCTAGGTTGGTTGTTGTTGTTGTTGTTGTTGATTTTGGACGAGTTAAATTCTCGGGTTGGCCTATTTACAGAGGAAATGCTGCCCAAATTTCTGTAGAATTTAGAATTAGTTTGGAATAAATGGCTTAAGTACCTATGGCTAATGTTTGATATTCGTTGGCGTATTCGTAGGTCTTGGAGAGCCCGAGGCGTAGTTGGGATTAACTTTAGTTGGGCAAACTTGGAGCGCGTACGAGGTATGTAAAGCGCAACCCTTCTTTCTTTTGGCATGCCTTAGTTTTCAATAGGCTAGATTATAAGCCTTGAGGAAAATTCTAAGATTCGAAATCTGAGCATGTTATGATCCTTATAAATATTCCTTCGCACTCTTTGTATGATTTGATGAAATATGAACCATTATGTCTTTGAAATAATCGCTTTCCGAACTTTGCATAAAAAGGTTTCACTTTAAAGAATTTCGTAATTTGTGAACGCCATATCTTTCACCGAAAGGCTCGGATTGCTTCAATATTTTTGTAGAAGTTTATATGGCATATAATGAGTATATTTTCCATAGACGGGCCCGATTCGGGTCAATACCCGTCCGTGGGTCCCGCGACTTTCCTTTATGTAATTCGGACGACTTTTGAAAGAATTTGGTATGATTATCATTTCGAATTTCAAGTATGGTCATTTACTTATATTTGAGTCTATGATAATGATTTTATGCATATGGTTACTCATGACTATGCTCGTGCGTTCTGTTATATCTTTCGCCGGTTCCCGGGCCGGTTCTGTTGTCGTGCGCACTTTGATATACCCCGGAGTTATGCTGTGTTTATGGTTCACCGAGCTACTCGCAAAAGAGGGTCGGGTTCCACTTATATTTGGTGTTATGCTGTGTACGGCGTTATGCTGCGTTATGATATGTGACGGAGGTACGGAGATTTGAAACTTTCTGGTGTTATGATGTGTTATGGCGCCATCGACGGGCGGGCGACCATATTCTTCTGTACCCTACGCATGACTTATGTTTTAAAGTAAACATTTTGATATGTTGAATTTATACTTATGTTCTGTACTACTATTTCATTTATGCCTCAGATTTGTTTCTGTATTTTCTGCTTTGCATACTCAATACATATTTCGTACTGACCCCCTTTCTTCGGGGGGCTGCGTTTCATGCCCGCAGGTACAGACGCACAGTTTGGTGATTCAACCGTTTAGGACACCTTCTTCTGGTGTTTGGAGTGCTCCTCTTATTTCGGAGCCTACATTTTGATATATATACTTGTTCGATGCATATGTATATATTTGTTCAGGGGTACAGCGGGGCCCTGTCCCGCCATATGTTTCTGTTGGTCTGTTTAGAGGTCTGTAGACGTATTTGTGGGTGTGTGTGCCTACTTCTGTTCAGATGTGTTTGTATGATCCTATTCGCTATGGCAGCCTTGTCGGCGTGCATTCGTATATGTTTTGGGGTCGTTGTGCCATTTGATAGCCTTGTCGGCTTTTGATATATATATATGGTTGCGTTTGAAATATGTCTAAGTCAGTTTGATATGATTTGTGGCAGCGTGTGATATTTGTGCCCGTGTACGCTATCTGTATATGATTCGATCTGGATAAGTGTGTTAGGGTGCCCAACTCAGGCACTAGTCACGGCCTACGGGGTTGGGTCGTGACAATCCAGTCCCTCCACCGGTTGCTTCGGGTCAACAAGTGACCGAGGCCATCCATTTACTGACACAGTTGGTTGCCGCCCAGGCACAACAGCAGAATGTGAGTTCAAGTGATCAGTCAGCTAGTACCAGAGCTCGTGATTTTATCACCCTGAAACCTCCGAATTTTTATAGATCGAAACCAGAGGAAGACCCACAGAATTTTTAGATGAGATGCTGAGGACACTGAGGATCATACATGCTTCGGATACAGAGTCAGTGGAATTGGCTTCATACAGGTTGCGGGATGTAGCAGTTCAGTGGTATAATAACTGGATATCTTCGAGGGGAGCAAATGCGCCTCCCCCGGTTTGGCAGGAGTTCACTGAAGCAATCTTGCGACATTACTTATGACCGGAGGTTCGACGGGCTCGAGCCGATATGTTCTTGAATCTCAAGCAGGGAAATATGAGTGTCAGGGAGTATAGTTTTCGTTTTAATTCTTTAGCCAGGTATGCCCCAGCCATAGTAGCTGATGTGGGAGATCGTGTACATCGGTATGTGAGCGGGTTGGGGCCACATTTAATTAAGGAGTGTCTGACAGCTTCCCTCCAGGATGGAATGACTATTGCTCGTATCCAGGCCCATGCCCAAAATCTGGAGGAACAACATCAGTTACGGAGAGAGGAACGCTATTCGGATAAGGGTTCTAGAAAGAGGGGCAGATCTTTCGGGGCTAGAAGTGGGTATAGAGGAGGGCAGGCACAACAGCATTCCGGGTATCCAGGCCAATCAGTGGCCAGTGTACCTCCTCGATTTACGGATAGAGGATTTGACCATCCTACCCATTCAGGACCGGATCAGGGTGCCAGAGCTTCAGGGTCCCAGTATATAGTTGATTCTAGCAGGATGATGTCACCCCCTCCACGGTGTCCTCGATGTGGTAGGCCACACTCTGGAGAGTGTCGCGCAGGTACATGTGATTGTTATACTTGTGGGCGGGTTGGCCATCTAATGCGTGATTGCCCACTGAGGAATGAGGGAGACCAAACCCAGCCCGTCGGATCAGCAATCGGTTCATCATCGACCGTGCACCCTCCTGGACAGACTTCCCAGGCTCCAGCGGCCCGCGGTCGAGGCAGAGGAGGGGAAACCAGTTCAGCTGGTCCTCCCCACCGCATATATGCATTGACAGGGCGGCAGGATCTTGAACCTTCAGCAGACGCGACCACAGGTACACTTTCGGCATTTTTCTCCGATATGTGTGTGTGTATTTGGTTTAGATTCTACATTATCATACATCGTTCCTTGTATTGCTGAACGTATTTGGGATTCGGAAATTTAGGACGAAAAGAAGCCGTACACATAGGAAAAAGATAAATATTAGTGATCGCGGAGGCTAAAATAGTAATTAAAAGATAAAGATGCGTTACGGGAGCGTTCCGGAAATTGTCAAGACACCAACTCGCCCCAGATTACGTGATGAAGGTAGTCCGGGGGAGTGGAGGAAAAAAATACCGGCATTAAGACACTAAAATGCATTAAAGTTTCGAGGTTAAGCGTGCTAGGATGGGAGCAATCTTAGGATGGGTGACCCCCTGGGAAGTACGCTGAAAATTTCATAACTGTAAATATAGGAAATGAATGTGAAATTTGGGTAACCTAAGAGGAAATTAGAATATATGGAGTGGTTGGACCTCTTATAGGAGTCGCGTAGGTTGAGATGGAACAAAAATAGGAAGAAATTGAAAAGGAGACGAAGAAGAAATAACCCACCTATTTCTTATACCTACAGGTACTCAAAGTTCCTCATTTGGCTATACTGGTGGGTGGAAGAATTATATGTGGTAACCATAAAAGTAACTCCCCCAAAAATGCTCATAAGTCCCGATAAGGCTAGTTTAACATTCGAGGACGAATGTTCAAAAGGAGGGGAGGATGTTATATCCCGTATTTTTGAACGTCGGATTATTTGTAAGCTGAGGTGGGGCCCACACGTCAAGTGTTTTTTTTGGAACACGTGACAAGTCATATGAATCACATATGTGAAGTTAAACACAACTCAAGAAGGACCCTTGGGCCAAATCAAAGTGAAAGTCCTCCAAACGAATATTTTTAAGAAAACGTTTTCGGGTGATCTGACTTCTAAGGGAAAAAGCGATATTATATGTTTGGAATTTGGAAAAATACCAAGAAATAGAAGTTGTAGATAATTGAATTAGCTTTCCAACCATAGGTTGTGGGTTCTCAGGTGACGTCGGTGCAAGGAGATATGAACGTTTTAAGGTCGAAAGGTCAGTGGGCTAGGCCCAACTCGGGGCCAACCGAGTTAGGCCCATGACAAAAAAAAGAAATTGAGGCCCAAATAAAGGGGGTGTCCGGCCATGGCTTGGCAAGCCCATGAGATTTAATTAATTTTTCCATGTGCTAATTAGATAAAAGGGGATCATTATCATAGAACTTTCAAGAAAAATTTAGAAGGTGAAAAACAAGAACAAAGAAGAGCAAAATAAAAGGGCCATACGGCCAAGCTCTTGAATTTTTGCCCCTTTGAAATCTTTCTCCAAAAATTATTTTCTTGTGGTATTTCCGCTAATTCAAGGGTCCTTTACAACTTGGTGTAATTATTTTGGAAGAAAGAGCACTTGTTTCTTCAAGTTGACAACTTGGTCAAGTGAAGAAGATTGTAGAAAAAGGTAAGAATTAATCCCTTTTTATTATGTTATGAAGGTTGGTTTATGTTGTAATATGTAGAAATGAGTAGAATTTATGGAAATATGGAAGTTTACAAAGTGGGTTTGCATGTGTGCATATGTATGTAATGTTGTGTAAATAAGATAAGTTGAATTTTATGTTGTATTCTAGTTGTAGTTGTGGTGGACCTTATGTTGGAAATGAAAGTTGAATGAATTTGGTTGAAGTTGGAAGTGGGAATTATGGCCATGTGGTGTGGAGATAGAAAAATGGAAATGAACTAATTTTGTTTAATATGTTAGTTATGTTGTTGTGATTCTTATAATGTAAATGAAGGTTAAGTGGTTTAAGTTGGTATTGAATTGGAATGTAGAAGATTATGTCACTTTAGAATGATTTTGTGATATTATGGAAATGAAGTTGTTAAGATGTGAATTATGGTTATGGTTGATGAGATTGGAAGATGGAAATATGTTATGAATATGTATGTTGAAGATTAGAAGTTTTGGATGGATTATGGTTTGGTGGGAAATTTGTATATTTTGTATATTTTGTGAATATTTTGTAAAATGATATGAAATGTTCCGAATTGTATTGGAGTGACCTTGATTAGTAAATGAATATGAGAATGTTGGTATTGAATTGAAAATGTGAAGTTGGAATGAAAACTATTACACTATGTTGGAAAGGAGACTAGTTATGCTATATTGTGTTTTGTGATGATTATTGATATTGTTGTTGGTATGGTTCTTGATATTTGAGCCGAGTTAAATCTCGGGGATGTTGTATGTATAGGGGAGATGCTGCCTAAATTTTTGTAGACAAGTATTGGTTAAGATTGAAATCTTAAAGCCTTGCAATTAACATTTGGTAATTGTGACCAAATTGTAGATTTTGGCGAACTTGAAACTTGATTTTGGAGACGTGTATGAAGCGAAAAAGGTATGTAAGGCTTCACCCTTCCTTCTTTGGCATGCCTTAGAAATAATAGGGTGGATACGAGCCTCGGGGACAATCCTATTCCTAGAAATCCGAGTTTGAAGTTGACCCTTTTTCATTCAGTAGAATTGAATTGAATATTGTATGAAATGTTGAAAAAATTGCCTAAACATCTAGAACTTGCACAAATAGGACCCTACTACCTTAAAACTCTCACACGTGACGTCATCAAATGTAACGTATGTAAATCCTGTACGCCACCTCATTTGATCCGAGGTGGGCCCGTTATTCCCGGATTTTCTTAATTGTTTCGTTTATCGACGATAAGTATTGTAACTATTCTAATGAGAATATTTTTGTGATGATTATGACGAACATGATTTCATAGTTGAAAATCTCGAATTATGGACTCAATATGAACATGAGACAATAGAGTTAGTTCCTAATCCTCAATCTTATTTCTTTGAACATGATTCTACTTTCTAAAGACTTCAAGAATACAAGTTGACACCTTATGAGGTTTGTGATCTTATTATATGTCTTCTCTTAATACTACTCTTCATTTATAGTCTTGCCTTATAGTACTAGTTCCTCCAGGGCGAGACAAAGTGACCATGGTTATTCCATAAGATAATCGGAGGCTACCGACCTTATGTCACTCCGATACGGACATGATTTCCTTTGGGCTCTAATGCATGCTGCTTATATGTTGTAAGCATATGTACATGTATATGGGGAAGATTGGGAAAGGGAAGGCGCTATAGACGCATAGCCACCTGATCAGTTGGAGTATGATACGTAGTATCGTCCCGGACGCGGGATATATGGCTAAATGGATCGGAGCCGACGCCTCGGCAATATGATATGTTCTATTTTCTATATATATGATGAGAAATGTCTTCCTAAGAAAGTAAAGTAATATATGTATATGGACCGGGCTGCACGTTCCGCGGCAATATGTTATAGTATATGCACATATGGATCGGGCTGCACGTTCCGCAGCGCTAAGTATGCATGGTATCCGCCAAAGGGCACTTATATGTACAGGTTATTTTTCTATTTCATGACATGCTTTATATCTCTCTTATGCCATTATCCCTGTTCTATATTTTCCATATATTAATATTATTCATGCCTTACATACTCGGTACATTACTCGTACTGACGTCCCTTCTTGTGGACGCTGCGTTTTATGCTACGCAGGTGAGCAGGCAGACAGGTTTGGTCCCTAGGAGCTCTATCGGCGGTACATTGGCAGCGCTCCAGTCGTTCCGGAGCCTCAGTTTCTTGGTACTATTTTGTGTACATATTCGGGCAAGGCAACACTCGGCCCTTCTTATGTATATATGTACTATGTTTAGAGGCTCGTAGACAGATATGTATAATTAGATGTGTTCTAACGTTGGTTGTCCCCGTCGATGTATATTAAATTAGTAAAGTTTATTAGTACATGCTTATAATAATGTTATTAGTGATAATGCTAAAAAAAAAATATAAAAAAAAAATAGAAAAAAAAATAACGGTATAACTCATGTGGCCCACTTAGTAGTAAGAGTATGACACGAGCTAAGGGGTGCTCGGTACAAGTACCGGGTACCTGTCGCGGCCCCTAGTCGGGTCGTGACAGTGGCGACTCCTTAAAATAATAAATTGGGAATCACCAATATGTTGTACTCCAATTTTACCCGTTTAAAATGGGGTATAACCTCCCCAACTTGTTCAAAGCTCGTTGATGAGCAACCCCTTGGGGTTTTTGTGAATAGATCTGCCAACTGATGCTCCGATAGGACGAAAGAAAGGGAAATTAAGCCGGAGATGAACTGTTGTCTGACAAAATGACAATCCAATTCGACATGTTTGGTTCGTTCGTGAAAGATTGGATTTTTGGCGATATTGATGGCTGTTTGGCTATCTGATTTGACGGTGATTGGAAGAGTGGGTGAGACGGACAAATCTTGAAGTAGCTGCATTAACCAGGTAATTTCTGCGGTTACCCTTCTCATAGAATGATATTCGGATTCTGCAGAGGACAAGGATACTGATGCTTGTTTCATTGATTTCCAGGATATGGGAGAACCATCAAGTATGATATAATAGCCGCTATGGATCTACGAGTGGTTTTAGACGATGCCTAGTCGACGTTGCAGAAAGCAAGCAACTCAAATGAAGAATGAGATGGAAGAAAGATCCCTTGACCTGGATCTGAGCATAGATAACGCAATACCCTTATAACAGCTTGAAAATGGGAATTTTGAGGGTGTTGAATGCATTGACTAAGTGTCAAAACTGCAAAGGATAGGTCAGGTCGAGTATGTGTTAGGTAGTTTAGCTTGCCCACGAGGTGACGATAAAGGGTTGGATTTGGCATGGGGGGACTATCAGTCTCATGAAGCTTGGAGCAAGGATCGAGGGGAGAAGAAACAGCAGCTCCAGAGCAATCAAATTCACTCAATAGTTCCATGGTAAATTTTCTCTGAGAAATTATGTAACCCTGGTTCTCCCGTATAATCTCCACGCCTAAAAAATAGTTTTACACCCAGGTTTTTAACTTTAAATTCCTGTCCCAAAAAGGATGTAATGTGCTTGATTTCAACTAAGTCACTCCCAGTAATCAAAATATCATCCACATAAACTGCTATAATATAAATGAGGTTACCAGATCTCTTAAAGAACAGAGAGTAATCATTTAATGAACTTGTATACCCTTTAAAACTGAGAGCACTTGCTAACTTCGAATACCATTACCTTGAGGCCTGCTTCAAGCCATAGAGGGATTTCCTTAGCAAACAAAACATGTTGTCACGCCCCGAACCATGGCCTGGACGTAACACGGCACTCGGTGCCTGACTACATGTGACCGAGCGAACCACATGACTTGCTGAATCATCATGATGCATAACATAAGCGGAATATAACGTGAATGCATGATGAGCCTTTATAAAACATAATAAGTCATAATACTTAATAAAGTACTTGTTTAAACATGAGTGAGCCAAAATGGCTATGCGACTTCGATTATCTGACATGACATAACTGTCTGTTCTAGTCTATGAAACCTCTATCATGAGTCTGACTGAAAAACATACTTACTGGGACAAGGCCCCCAGCATACCTTTAGATGCATAACTAATCATAAGATAAAAGTTGACTAAACCCCGAATGAGATGGGGCTCACAAATAAGCTGATACGAATGCTGTCCTACTGAGCAGATGTGTCGTCCTGTATATCAGTACCTGCATCGTGAAATGCAGGCCCCCGGGCAATAAAAAGGGGACGTCAGCACATTGAATGTACTGGTATGTAAAGCAACCGGAAGAAACAACATGGAACATGGAATAACATAGTAAGAACTGAAACTGAAAACTTGGACATGAACATGAGCATGAGCATGAGTATAAAATCATGAAATTTAAAACTGAAACTGAGTACTGGAAGCATGAGATAGTCTGTAGTAATCTGTAATAATCTGTAATAATCTATAATAATCTGTAATACCGACATAAACCACCACGGGGAGGAGCGTGGAGTCTGATCTCTGCCCGATCAGCTAAGCCATCTCGTACCTTGCCGGGGCACGAGACATGAACATAACATGAATGGATCCAAATCCCTCGATGGGGAACATATAAAGGAATCGTCCTACTGGGCGGAGCGATTCTTATCCTACGTTGGCATACGTAGTTTCAGGCTATCTGAGCCTTCTCGGTATTATTACAACTCCCGAACATGAAAATAATATAGTTGGCTAAGAAGCCCATGACTTTCGTGAATTAACTTGTACTTGTCTTGAAATCATGATTTCACGAAAGGACTTGTAAACATATTTTCATGAAATAACTTGTAAACTTGATCATGAGAAATACCATAATGCATAATCATACGTTTGTAGCTGACTTGAAAACATGCTTGTAATTTGTAACATTTTACAATTTCATATAAACATCATGAGAACACATGAGGAAGAATTCATGATTCATGGATTAAGCTAGGATTCCTAATGTCCGAAATGGAGGTTTAGGAACACAATAACGAACATATATACGGAATTCATGTACATACATACATACATAATTACGGGCTACCAATACATTGGGTTTAATGCCCTAGGAGTTGAACTTCATAGAATTTACTAAACGGATCATGGGGAAGAACATAGAAGTTCCCACATGTGGATGGAAGTTCTACATACCTTAACTTCCGCTTTTGAGCGTATCACAATGTCCTTCAACCCCTTCAACTTTAATCTATAGCAATACAAGTCATAGGGATTCTATATTAGTAACAATATCCATGATTTATTCATCTAAGCATTTTATCAAACACTTAGTGGGCATGAAGCGCTATAACCCTCATTAATGGTGTTTTCCTCACCAAATCTCCATTCTTTTACTTCTAGTCATTTCTACAATCCCAATTAGATGCAATTAACATCATTCTTCATAATCCATATGAATACAACAATCCCAAGTCATCAATCCAACAATTCTAACATAGTTCATATAATTCTCTTCAACAAACCCAATTATTATACTCCCAAGAATTCATCAATTCATAACTATAAATGATTGGGGAGTAGAAATATTACCTTTTGGGTAGTAACCACGAAATCAACTCCCCCAAGTCCGATCTTGGGCTTAAAATGACGACAACGACTTGTACTACACTTTTTCCTTCACGAGCTTCGGGATTCGGGGCCTTAAACTTGGTTGATTTTCTACTTTCTCTCTCTAATTTCCCTTCTCTCTCACTTCCTCTCTCTAAAATCTGAGTTTTGGAGGAAAAATGGGCTGTTAGGGTTATATTTTCTTTATATACCAAGGGGAAAATGGGTTGACCCAACTTGAAAACGGGTTGGGACCTTGCTGTCTTAAAACGTCCATATCTCCTTATCCCGACGTCTCCTGTGAACCCACAACCTATGGTTGGACAGGTTTTTCAATTATCTACAACTTTCGTTCTTTGAGTTTTCCCAAATTCCCAAGTTATGATAGGGTTATGGCCTCCCGAAGTCAGGTGACCCGAAACGTATATACGGACCAAGATACGGTCACTGTTACGGTCCCGTAACACGAGATACGGACCGTAACTTGGTACCGTATCTTGGTGAAAATTTCCAGTGAGTTTCTGGAAATTTTCGGGACGTTACGGTCCACTGTTACGGACCGTAACACGAAATACGGCCCGTAACGTCACCGTTACGCTGGCCGTATTTCCAGCGAACAGGCTTCAGTAAAATGGGCATAACGCTTTGCACAGATGTCCGTGTGACCCCCGTAAGATACCGTTGGAAAGCTATTTCAAAGGGCTACAACTTTCATCAAGGAAGTTTTCTCAAATGCCCAACGGATTTTCATGAAATTTGACTGGAAGGCAGACGTGTCAAAAACTTAGCCGATTCTATAGGATTTCAAGTGCCTTACTATTAGCCATATTGAGACGATCATATCTCCTTGCTCCGATCTCTGATTGGCTTGATCCTTATATCGTTAGAAAGGTATTTATACATACTACAACCTCATTGGGGTTACTTTCCCAAATTAAACACCGATCAAGGAGTTATCGCTGCCCGAAATAGGCCTATCAACCATTTTCGCAAAACGTTCAAACCTTCCATGTTTCCACTAGAACTCTAATGATATGAGCTTAAACTCAGTCCCAAAATGCGGGGTGTTACAATATCTCCCCCTTGGGATCATTCGTCCTCGAATGATGGGTCATGGTTAAGAATATGGCTAGACATGGCTTGATTACATGAACGTGAAGGAAACATGACATGAAACATGGAGACTGAATTAACATGACATGGTTACATGGAAACGTGAATACTGAGACATGAACATGGGCACTGGATAGCTGACATGAGCGTGGAACATGAGACATAGCATGACATGGGGCATGAAAACTGACATGACATAGTTTCTTGAAAACATCAGTGCCCAAACATGAGACATGAATAGCGAATACATGAACTCGAACGTTAAACGTGAGGCAGGAATACATAAGGGACATTATAACTCCTCTCCAAAATGTCATTAAGCCATCATTATGTCGATACTCGTAATTCTTGCCCGACACACAACGTATACCTTGCTTTCCTTAACAACTTTCGTCTCCTACCGCAAATGTCTTTGAAATCTCATTTAGAATCATTAAATATTACTCCTTACTCATCAACATGTCGTATACGTCATACCCTTCGTGGGTCTATTCGCGGTATGCTAACGGAGAAATTTCCAAGGTGTAACATCCTCCCCCTCTGTTGGAACATACGTCCCCAAATGATAACATTCAGGATTCTACAAAAATTTCGCCAGAGTTTCCCCTGTAATATGGCACTACCAACCTGTCACAACAGCCCATAATATCATTGCCTCACAGGGCTACATCACAATAGCATTATAAATTGGCCACACACGACCAAAAGCATGAAAAGAAAGCTTACATACCTCTAATTCTTGGTGCTTCATCATAAATCTCTTCTGTCTCACATTTGTGTAAAATTTCTGGAAATTCTGCGTCATTTTCAAACGCTTTTGTATCAACTTGACTTTCTCTATAACTTGGTAAGCCAAATCTGATCTTAACAACTCTGCTTCACCCACTTCTAACCAACCAATTGGTGATCTACACCTTCGCCCATACAGAGCTTCAAATAGAGCCATCCCAATACTAGCATGGTAGTTATTTTTGTAAGTAAACTCAATAAGAGGCAGGTGGTCATCCCAATTACCATCGAAATCAAGGACACATGGTTACTGAACTGAATGAATACGTGACTACTAAACTGCTGAGATACTAAATTGAATGTCTATTGAACTGACTGAAGACTGGCTGACTGAATACTGAGCTAACTGAATACTGGATTAGCTGAATACTGAGCTGGCATAAATACGTAAGTACTGGACTGATACCTGAGTACTAAGCTGACATAAATATCTGAGTATTGAACTAGCATGAATATCATAACATGAGATCTGAATAGCGTATCTGTCTGACCATTTGTCTGAGGATGAAAAGCTGTGCTACGGTTCACCTCCGTACCCAAATCCTTTCTGAAAGGATTTTCAGAAGTTCGCTGTGACTGAGCACCAAAATTTGAAATAATGGACACTAGGGTCCCATACAATCCGGAAATTTCATTAACATATGACTTGGCATAATCTTTTTGTTCAATATGTGGTCTTAACTGGCACGAAGTGTGCTGACTTCGTAAGTCTGTTCACAATCACCGAAATTAAATCATGCCTCCTAGCTGAATGAGGTGGACCTGATACAAAGCCCATATTGATCATTTCCCATTTTCATACAGGAATATCAGCATTCTGAGCCAAGCCACCAGGCCTCTGGTGTTCGGCTTTCACCTGCTGACAATTCGGGCACTTAGCCACAAAATCTGCGACATCTTTCTTCATATCGTTCCACCAGTAAATCTCCTTGATATCATGATACACCTTAGTGGAACCTGGGTAAATGGAATACCTGGAGCTATGAGCTTCTAACATGATTCGCTCTCTGAGCCCATCAACATCTGGAACGCATAATTTGCCTCGATATCTCAAGGTACCATTATCTCCCTCCTGTTCAAAAGTTAAGGCTTTCTATTCGTGAATCCCCTCTTTCATCTGCAGCAAGTAGGAATCACCAAACTGCTTCTCTCTAACTTAAATGACCAAGTAGGAATGCCATGTTCTGGGCAATAACTCCACCCACTTCGGAGTCTGAAAGTCAAATTCCTAGCTTGGAGAAGTAGTGAAATTCTTTCACCTTAGTTCTCTTGTCTTCCTAAATCATGAGCTGTACTTCCCATACTTGATTTTTTTTTTTTTTTTTTTGAGATACTTCCTAAAATACTCATAGTACGGTTGTGTGCTAAGTCTTTCACTAGAACCTTAAAGATTAGAGTCTTGTGCAATGGCACTACCCTTTTGACATATAATTGGGCATGATCTCATAGCTTTTCTGTGATCGCCTAATCGATAGTAATTGAACTTGACACGATTCGTTCGACGATCATTCTACTCACTTCGGGTTTCCTCTAAGATGAGGCATATTCCTCATGGAGACTATCTCATTATGCCAACTTAACTGAACTGAGGTTCTTCATATCTCATACTAACCATTCAGGTCTTCAATTATCTCACTGGACTTACTAGCGATTTATGCATCTCCCCCTTAGACCAAGGCTAACGTCTTATACTTATAAATTCTTCTCTTCTGATGGGATTGCAATTAACATTCCTTATCTTCTGTAATTTCTTTGTACTCTACAACACTGACGATTATTATTATTTTTTTTAACTCATATCCGAGCAATTCCTCATGGGGAAAAACTAAATTTACTTACATGAATGGGTTGCTACTGTATTCATAACTTGCATACTCCATCTTAACGACTTAACTCTGCTCACACTGTAAATATTAGGACAACCCCTTTTTGACAACTCTTAAAGGCTATTCTTCCGTAGTTTGCTCTTTTACGGCTTAGCTGATTTCTTCTTCCACTAATCACTCTACTCTGAACTTAACTTAAGCCCTTGGTTTCTAACATACATTCGGATGTATCCGAACTGTCACCCACTCAAGGTGTTCATTTGAATAGGGAATCAAATTATATTTCTCAAGGTTAGCCGCACTCGTAACTTAGTCAAATTTTATCATTACTATTTACATGGCTTTTCCAGACATATTACGAATTTATATCTTATTCTCCTTCTATTTCTAGGAAAACATTTGGCAGAGTTTCCTATGTATTTCTTACTATCCCAAAACCTGCACGCAGAAAATACCAACAATGCCTCACAAGGCCAGCATATATACATATATCATATCATATCGTAGCCACACAGGGCTCCCAATTTCAACAACAGTATAAAAAAAATGATGAACTTACCTCATATGTCCAACTCAAACTGTACCTGTTACACTTTCCTGTTTATTTTCCCTTTCAATCTTTAACTGCAGATAGAGTGGGTCCTGATGAGCTCCGGTAAAAAACTGTCTACCACCACTCCCTTGAGATCCTCCATGATTTAACTTTCTCAAGAACATCATTATCATTCAACATACCATTCATTCCACTACACCCCTTCTCGGGTAACTTACATTGTATTCAACTTTCAATAGCACTTGAAGTCTCATTCGTTACCAGTAAGTACTGCACAATTGTACCCCTATGGGTAAACATCCTTACTTGGACCTTGAATTTTCTGTTCATCTCCTGCGCATTCGAAACTTACGTAATTCAAGAGGAAGAGAAGTTTCTTATTGCTCTAAGATTCATGGCACGATCTAGAGTAGCAAGAAATGAGACAATCCTGAATGTCTTGGTGGTCAACTGTTTATATGTGTGGCGCGCACACACATATAAAAGTGACCCAACTGGACACGGTTTCATAGACTCCCTAAGACACTTGAACCTAGGCTCTGATACCAAGCTTTGTCACGCCCCGAACCATGGCCTGGACGTAACACGGCACTCGGTGCCTGACTACATGTGACCGAGCGAACCACATGACTTGCTGAATCATCATGATGCATAACATAAGCGGAATATAACGTGAATGCATGATGAGCCTTTATAAAACATAATAAGTCATAATACTTAATAAAGTACTTGTTTAAACATGAGTGAGCCAAAATGGCTATGCGACTTCGATTATCTGACATGACATAACTGTCTGTTCTAGTCTATGAAACCTCTATCATGAGTCTGACTGAAAAACATACTTACTGGGACAAGGCCCCCAGCATACCTTTAGATGCATAACTAATCATAAGATAAAAGTTGACTAAACCCCGAATGAGATGGGGCTCACAAATAAGCTGATACGAATGCTGTCCTACTGAGCAGATGTGTCGTCCTGTATATCAGTACCTGCATCGTGAAATGCAGGCCCCCGGGCAATAAAAAGGGGACGTCAGCACATTGAATGTACTGGTATGTAAAGCAACCGGAAGAAACAACATGGAACATGGAATAACATAGTAAGAACTGAAACTGAAAAATTGGACATGAACATGAGCATGAGCATGAGTATAAAATCATGAAATTTAAAACTGAAACTGAGTACTGGAAGCATGAGATAGTCTGTAGTAATCTGTAATAATCTGTAATAATCTATAATAATCTGTAATACCGACATAAACCACCACGGGGAGGAGCGTGGAGTCTGATCTCTGCCCGATCAGCTAAGCCATCTCGTACCTTGCCGGGGCACGAGACATGAACATAACATGAATGGATCCAAATCCCTCGATGGGGAACATATAAAGTAATCGTCCTACTGGGCGGAGCGATTCTTATCCTACGTTGGCATACGTAGTTTCAGGCTATCTGAGCCTTCTCGGTATTATTACAACTCCCGAACATGAAAATAATATAGTTGGCTAAGAAGCCCATGACTTTCGTGAATTAACTTGTACTTGTCTTGAAATCATGATTTCACGAAAGGACTTGTAAACATATTTTCATGAAATAACTTGTAAACTTGATCATGAGAAATACCATAATGCATAATCATACGTTTGTAGCTGACTTGAAAACATGCTTGTAATTTGTAACATTTTACAATTTCATATAAACATCATGAGAACACATGAGGAAGAATTCATGATTCATGGATTAAGCTAGGATTCCTAATGTCCGAAATGGAGGTTTAGGAACACAATAACGAACATATATACGGAATTCATGTACATACATACATACATACATAATTACGGGCTACCAATACATTGGGTTTAATGCCCTAGGAGTTGAACTTCATAGAATTTACTAAACGGATCATGGGGAAGAACATAGAAGTTCCCACATGTGGATGGAAGTTCTACATACCTTAACTTCCGCTTTTGAGCGTATCACAATGTCCTTCAACCCCTTCAACTTTAATCTATAGCAATACAAGTCATAGGGATTCTATATTAGTAACAATATCCATGATTTATTCATCTAAGCATTTTATCAAACACTTAGTGGGCATGAAGCGCTATAACCCTCATTAATGGTGTTTTCCTCACCAAATCTCCATTCTTTTACTTCTAGTCATTTCTACAATCCCAATTAGATGCAATTAACATCATTCTTCATAATCCATATGAATACAACAATCCCAAGTCATCAATCCAACAATTCTAACATAGTTCATATAATTCTCTTCAACAAACCCAATTATTATACTCCCAAGAATTCATCAATTCATAACTATAAATGATTGGGGAGTAGAAATATTACCTTTTGGGTAGTCACCACGAAATCAACTCCCCCAAGTCCGATCTTGGGCTTAAAATGACGACAACGACTTGTACTACACTTTTTCCTTCACGAGCTTCGGGATTCGGGGCCTTAAACTTGGTTGATTTTCTACTTTCTCTCTCTAATTTCCCTTCTCTCTCACTTCCTCTCTCTAAAATCTGAGTTTTGGAGGAAAAATGGGCTGTTAGGGTTATATTTTCTTTATATACCAAGGGGAAAATGGGTTGACCCAACTTGAAAACGGGTTGGGACCTTGCTGTCTTAAAACGTCCATATCTCCTTATCCCGACGTCTCCTGTGAACCCACAACCTATGGTTGGACAGGTTTTTCAATTATCTACAACTTTCGTTCTTTGAGTTTTCCCAAATTCCCAAGTTATGATAGGGTTATGGCCTCCCGAAGTCAGGTGACCCGAAACGTATATACGGACCAAGATACGGTCACTGTTACGGTCCCGTAACACGAGATACGGACCGTAACTTGGTACCGTATCTTGGTGAAAATTTCCAGTGAGTTTCTGGAAATTTTCGGGACGTTACGGTCCACTGTTACGGACCGTAACACGAAATACGGCCCGTAACGTCACCGTTACGCTGGCCGTATTTCCAGCGAACAGGCTTCAGTAAAATGGGCATAACTCTTTGCACAGATGTCCGTGTGACCCCCGTAAGATACCGTTGGAAAGCTATTTCAAAGGGATACAACTTTCATCAAGGAAGTTTTCTCAAATGCCCAACGGATTTTCATGAAATTTGACTGGAAGGCAGACGTGTCAAAAACTTAGCCGATTCTATAGGATTTCAAGTGCCTTACTATTAGCCATATTGAGACGATCATATCTCCTTGCTCCGATCTCTGATTGGCTTGATCCTTATATCGTTAGAAAGGTATTTATACATACTACAACCTCATTGGGGTTACTTTCCCAAATTCAACACCGATCAAGGAGTTATCGCTGCCCGAAATAGGCCTATCAACCATTTTCGCAAAACGTTCAAACCTTCCATGTTTCCACTAGAACTCTAATGATATGAGCTTAAACTCAGTACCAAAATGCGGGGTGTTACACATGTTAGGCTTAGAAGATGGCATACCTGCAGGAAATTTCATATATACTTCTTCCTGCAGGTCCCCATGTAAAAATGCATTACCTACATCTAGCTGATTGACTTGCCAATCCCTCTTAGTAGCACTTGTGAGTAGGCATCTGACAGTGGTCATCTTAACCACTAGGGAGAAGGTCTCATTGTAGTCCACGCCCTCTTGTTGGATGTCCTCCCTCACTACTAACTGGGCCTTAAGCCTCTCAACTGTTCCATTTGATCTCTGTTTTACCTTGTAAACCCATTTACAAGGTGAAGGTTTCTTTCTAGGTGGCAAGGACACCACATCCCAAGTGTGATTTAAATCCAAAGCATGCAACTCTTCTTGCATAGTCTTCCTCCAACCAGGATGATTGAAAGCTTGGGTAAAACTGGTAGGTTCATGGATTTTTGAAATTGATTGAAAGGCATGTTGTTTATATAGTGATAATGAGGCAAAAGCATAAGAAGTTGATTTTTTAGGATGAATAAACAAGAGTTTGTAACATCAGTCAAGAAAATGTTGTTACAAAGATAGTCATTTAGATATACAAGTATGTGTTTGATTCTGTCAGATTGTCTTGCAAGTAAGGGAGGTTGAAGAAGTGGTGAGGGTTGAGGTGCAGGTTCATGGTTAGGTGAGGGAGTTAGTTCAAGTGACATTGGATCAGTAGCTTGGGTGATAGGAATTTGTGTTGAATTAGGTGATGTTGGTATGATGGGAGGAATGTTAGAAGTGCTACAAATAGGGTCAGAAAAAAATAGGAATTGATGACTGATCAGGGATTTCAATAGACAGTAAAGGTGATTTAGAAGCAAAAGGAAAACATTGTTTATGAAATTGAACATCCCTAGAAACAAAGACTCTTTTGGTAGTAATATCCAAAAGTTTGTATCCCTTTTGTCCCAGTAGGTATCCAAGAAAAACACAAGTGATGGACCTAGGCTCAAATTTTATCCTGTGCTGAGAGGGTGAGGCTGCATAGCGTAGGCATCCAAATCATCTTAAAGCATCATAATTAGGTGCCTTACCAAATAACATTTCATATGGAGTTTTTCCTTTGAGTACCCTAGAAGGCAATCTGTTGATTAAATGTTTTGAAGTGAGTATGCACTCTCCCTAATATGACTTGGGTATGTTAGACTAGAACATAAGCCCTCTTGCAAGCTCCAAGAGGTGTCCATGCTTCTTTTCAACTACACCATTTTGTTGGGGAGTACCTGCACATGATGTTTGATGCAGAATTCCTTTTGATTTGAGGAACTGAGATTCATGAGTCCCTTTCCCTAGTTCTAGGGCATTATCAAACCTGATGCATTTCACTTTAGAGTTGAATTGAGTTTCAATCACTGCAAGAAAATCTTTAAGAGTTGGGAAGGCATTACTCTTAGTACTGAAAAGGAAAGTCCAGGTACTTCTACTGTAATTATCTTCTATAGTCAAGAAATATCTGACCCAATTGTATGTGCAAGTCTTGTATGGTCCCTATGTGTCTATGTGAATCAAATCAAATATGTGCTTAGAATGAATTTAACTTAGAGAAAAAGGTAACCTTGTTTGTCTAGCTTTAGGACAGATATCACAAATATGATTGAAATCAGAAGGAAACTGAATGAAATTGAACTTTTTCATTACTGAATAAGGCAAGTGCCCCAATCTTACATGCCAAAGATCAATATTTGAAACTACATTTGCAGAAACTGGAAAACTGACACTACTAGACTTAGGAATGGAAATATTTCCTTTTTGAATTGAAACTACATTCTCATTTGAACTAGACTTAGCAGAAGCTGACTGCAAAAGTGTCACGCCCCGAACCTGGGCCTGGACGTAACATGGCACCCGGTGCCTGATTGCATATGACCGAGTGAAGCAAATGGCTGGTTGAATCAATATGTGATACCAAAACATAACTAATTTATAAAATAAAACTAACACATGCTGATTAACTAAAAGTCTGACTGAAATATCATAATGTGGAAATACTTAGACAATCTGAACATATCTGAAAGTAGCCAACATGGCTAAACCAAAACAACTGAACGACTGAGTATAACTGTCTACAAGGCTAACATAACAAATATCTAACTGTCTGAACTGTGTCTATGAAGCCTCTAAGAGTACTGAATAATAGAGCTGTCTATAAACTGAAATAACTAGATAGCTGTCACGACCCGACTAGGGGCCGCGACGGGTACCCGGGACTAGCCACCGAGCATCACTCGCTCTAATACTCTTCTTACTCATGTAATACTCTTTTGCCAATTTTATACACAAATTGTAGGAAAGTCATAGTTCATATAGAAAACATACATACTTTATATATACAGTTGCCTCTCGGCCATCAAAATAATATATATACATATAATAACATTTTGTGAGACCATCTAACCCACACTGCGTATCTACGAGCCTCTACTGACATGCTAAACATATAGACGGAACAAGACTCCGTCATGCCCAAAATATACATATGTACCAAAAGAGAAATCATAAGCACCTCCGAACGATGGAGTGCTCTCAATAAGCTGGCGGCTACTAAGAATCTGGATCAAGCTCACCTCTCTGTCTACCTGTGGGCATGAACACAGCGTCCAAAGAAAACAGACGTCAGTACGAATATTGTACTGAGTATGAGAGGCATAAACAATGAAGAAAGGCAACAATAATATAATGAGAGTATCAATATGAACATCTGGATCTGAATGACAATCATAAAAGGAATGATACATGCTGTCTTACTCATACTATCATCATATCATATATGCATGACATGCAAGCTGCCCGTCCATATCAGAACGGTGTGATAATCAATAACATTAGCCCGCGTCCGGGGTACCATCTCATGTCGCCCACTAGTGGTGTCTGCCCATGCCAAAAGGTCATGGTGTATTCGTATAGCTGCCCGCCTTAGCGGTGACTGCCCGGCCAACTAGGCACGGTGTGATATGCTCATGACATGCTCATAATAAAATACTTGTAATCATATGCTTATCATAAAATACTTGTAGTCATATGCTTATCATAATACATGCATAGGGCTTATAAACAACCTTACTCTACCGAGGTGACGTAAGGTCATGATCCCCCGGTTCCATTATGGAGCAATCATGGACATTCTGCCTCACCTTGAAGGAACTAGTACATAAGGTGAGTGTAAGAAATAAGTGACATCATTATCAATATGGCATCATCATATCATATCTTTTATCTTATATAGACATGTAGGGATATAGGCTCTTAGCTTCTCGGAATACATGAACTTATAAAGAGGGAAGGAACTTATGCTATAGGATTCATGCCATTTGAAAGAAAGGACTAGCCTCACATACCTTGATCGTTTAGCTAAGATATTGCTCACTTGTTCTCCTTTAATATCACGTCGCTACCTTCACGAAAGAATCCGCATTAACGTTAGTTAGTTGACTTAGGAAGATACGTCACTATTTCTAGAGAAAATTGGGCAGCACTTCCTTTATTTATACTACTTTCCCCATATTCCGCATCAACTCCCAACACTCACAACAACAATCACAACATAGCAATTGACAATCATCATTTATATATGTTCACCACATTCCACCATTTTCCTCCAATTTTTCCCATATTTATCCGTATAACTCAATATCGTGTTTTTGTGCATTTAATACTTGTCCCATGATATAAACATCATTTATAAAGTATTCATAATCCTAACACTTCAACACTCATGATTTAATCCCACTATCCTTCAATGGTGGCACTATTCACTCATTCAAGACCCATTTTTCATGTCTTTCTACAATTCAAGCTTCTTAGTCTTCTAATACCTTAAATAACATGATAAAGTAATGAAACATACCTTAGATAGTAGTTAAACAAGTCTTGAGTTGGAATACTTTCCTTTGACCAAACCCTAGTTCGACCTTCTATGGAATTTCTTGACTTAAATGATCCTTTGATATGTTTCTTACACTTGGTTTTTGTGGATTGATGAAATTGATCCTAAATTTCTACTTGAAGTCTTGTTTTGGAAGAGTGTGGAAGGTTCTAGAGAGAGAGAGAGTGTCGTGGAGTGAGAAGAGGAATTAAGAAAATGAAACTTGGATCATATTTTTATAAAATGAAATTCAGTCTCGACTCCATTTTACGGTCCATTATACGGTCCGTATAAATTTATACGGTCCGTATAATTGATCGTAAAACTGATCCAGTGATCACTCTTCTCTGTGCCAACTTGACGGTTCATTTTACGGACCGTCAAACCATTATACGGTCCGTATAATCCACCGTAAAACTCACCCTTCAGCAGTCTCTTCTGTGACACTTATGCGGTTCATTATACGGCCGTAAAACCCTTTTACGGTCCGTGTAATTGACTGTATAACTCACCAATTCACTGAATCTTATTTTCTTCACTTCATTTCATTTCCGATCTTTATGGGACCTTCTTAAAATTTGTTCAACACTTCGATACCAATCTATGGGACGTCATTACTCATCAAAAAATCGCACCCGCTATGTTCTGTGTTAGTCTATTCACTGTATACTACCGGGAAAATTTTCGAGGTGTAACAGCCCCGAAGGAATTTGGGGCTCACCAGTAGCTGATACGTGCACTCTTAAATAGCTGAGTCATCAACCTGTATATCGTTGCCTGCATCGCGAGATGCAGGCCCCCAAGCAATAAAAAGGGACATCAACGCATTTGAATTGTACCGGTATGTAAAGCAACTGAAGCAATAAAATACTGACACTGAAACTGATAACTGTAACTGTAATAGCAAGGAAGTAGAGATATGAATACTCCTTGCTTTGTATCTGAATCATCTGTATTATCTGTGTTTGTATATGTGGGGCCTCAGCCCAATAATAAATGCACGCTATGGCCTCGGCCTAGTAGTACGTCAGTCAATGGCCTCGGCCATGTATACGTATACACAAGACTGTGCTATGCTCTTAGGCAAAATCACATATGTATAATTATGGTTCATTAATAAGGACTGAGACTATGATAACAATGAACAATGATGAACTGAAATAGACATGTTGGACTGAATTGAAAACACTGACTGTTTCTGAACATACTGAATTTCTAAACTGAGACTCATGTGGTAACAATACATAAGTCTATAAAGATTACGTGTTGAGTTCATGATATTCAAATTGACAACCATGAACGAATTCTGTAACTGCAACCCTAGAAGATAACAGTTCTACAACATATCATGAAACTAGGGCTAAACTGTACTTTGAGTCAAATTACTGACAAGTATGAAGAATGAGGCGTAGGGAGAATCATGAACATTCCCTAACGTAGATATTTAGCCTCAAATATCTTAATTCCAGCCTTTGAGCGTAATACAATAATGTTCGTCAACCCTTTCAACTCTGATCTATATCAATACAACTCAAAAGGATTCTATGTTAACAATAATATCCATGCTTTTAGTCATCTAAGCATTTTATCAAATACTTACTGGGCATAAAGCTCCACAATCTCCATTGATGGTAATTTCTTCACCCAATTCCCATTCTATTACTTCTAGGTGATTCTACAATCTCAATTGGGTGTAATTAACATCATTCTCCATCACCCATATGATTATAACAATCTCAAGTCAACAATCCAAAACCCTACTATAGTTCGTGTAATTCTCTTTACTAAACCCATTTACTATTCTCCCAAGAACTCATCAATTTACTATTATGAATGATTAGAGTGTAGAAGCATTACCTTTATGACATTCAATCCTCTTGAATTCTAGTTCTAGGGTTTCCACACCCAACAATAATGTTCCTCTCACAACCCTATTGATTAGAAGGGTTTACTCAAGTTAGAAAGAGATTAGGGACTTGAATTCAATCTAGAATCATGATAAACTTACATTGTAGGGTTCTTGAGGCTTGGGACCTGTTCTCTCTGACTTTAGGGTGATTTTTCGTGACTAGGGGTGTTAGGGAAATAAACCCCAAGCTTAAATATAACTTAAAACGCGAAATCCCGATTTTTGACCCGAAACCGGCCCTGTTATGCGATGGGCGCGCGACGCACATGCAGTGCACGACCATCTGCAGGTCAATATTCAGAGAGGGGGTTTTTGTGCGAACGTCGCGCGACGCTGGGCCATCGCACGCGCCCGCACGTGCCCTTTCAACGGACTTGTGTCGGTTCTGCATAGTGTTCGGTAAAATGGACATAACTTCTTGTACACATCTCTGTTTGGGCTCCACAATATACCGTTGAAAGGATATTTCAAAGGGCTACAAATTTCATGTTTTAAGTTTCCTCAAATTCCTAACGGAGTTTCACGAAATTTGACTGGAAGGCAGACGTATCGAAAGCTTAGCCGATTCTATAGAATTTTAAGTGCCTTACTATTAGCCATATTGAGACGATCATATCTCCTTGCTCCGATCTCTGATTTGCCTGGTCTTTATATCTTTAGAAAGGTATTTCTACGTACTACAACTTTCATTAGGGGTACTTTCCCAAATTCCCAACTAATCAAGGAGTTGTCACTGCCCGAAGTAGGCCTATCAACCATTTTCGCAAAACGTTCAACCCTTCAGTTTTTCCACTAGAACTCTAACGATACGGGGTGTTACAAAAAGATATAATCCCTCTTTTGCTTTACCAAAAACTTGAATATTCTTCATTAAATGATCCTATAAGACACAGACACTTGGACTGAATAACACATTTAGTTGAAGTTGATTAGATAATCTATACATAGAAATTAGATTGTACTTGAAAACTAGAACATGAAGAACATTTTTCAATATTATATTAGGAAGGATTCAGACACTCCCTGTTTGAGTCACAACAATCCTGAATGAATTAGGCAAAGTGAGGTTTAAAGGAACAGGGAGTAGACTAAGTATGAGAAAGGAATTAGAATCAAAACATATGTGCTCAGTAGCACCTGAATCTATAATCCAAGTACCAAAGTTAAAAACTGAAAAACAAGTGCCTGAGTATTTCATGATCGTACCAGCAATAACTTTGGCATTGAAGCCAGTGTTTAAATGTCCACTTTGTCCCATCTTCACATCTTTCATCAGCTTTTAAACTAGGTCTGCATATTGATCATTGCTCAGACCTTGATTGAACCTGTTCATGTCTGTTTGATTGAAACCATGATTGTATCTGCTAAACTCTGCCATTGAGTTATTTTGAACCTCAGTTTCTTCTGCAGACACACCATTTGCCTTCACTGATTCTTGGTAGTTCTTTGACTTGGTGAACTCAAAATCTTCAGGGAAACCATGGAGTCTGTGGCAGTCATCATGCAGTTAGTCTGGCTTCCCACAATAAGTGCAGCTTGCATTTGGATCATACTTGCTCTTCCTAGGTTTGAATTTTTGAATCTGCCTTCCATTCCTTTGGTTCCCATTACCAAACCTTTGTTGCTGATAACCTCCTTTGAATGATTGATTTCCAAACCTCTGATTATTCCTTCCTTGTGGTCCTTGTGTTTTGGTCATGAAGGATGCAGAGTCAGTCTGAAGATTTGTCATATTGACAAATATTTCTCTTTGACCCTCATTTTGTAGCAATAGTGAATATGCTTGATCAATGCTTGGCAAAGGGTTCATTATTAAGATGTTTCCCCTTGCCTGGGCATATACATCATTCAAGCCTATTATAAATTGCATTAGTTTTTTATCTTCAAGAGATTTAATCATTTTATCCTTTCCTTCACATAGACAAGTACAGGTACATCAAATAATTAGGTTAAGTGATTCTAATTCATCCTAGATTTTCTTAAGTTTGGTAAAGTACCCTGCTATGTCATTAGTACAGTGTACCAACACTGATAATTCCTTTTGAATATGATACAATTTTGCTCCATTTGCCTTTCAAATCTGTGTTCTGGAATATCCCAGATGTCCTTTGCTGTTTTAGAAAAAATAACACTGTTTGCTATATCCTTTGTTAGTGAGTTCAATAACCATGTTGTTACCATCTTGTTGAAGCTACTCCACTGCTCATACTTAGAAGCATTGAGATCTAGAGCTTTGCATGCTCCATTTATGAATCCAAGCTTCCTCTTGGTTGAGAAAGCTATCAACACTGACCTTCTCCAGTCTAGAAATCCTCTACCATCAAAACCATTGTTGATGATATTCGAACCAAGTGAATCTAAAGGATGCAAATAGTATGGGTGATTGATATCGACTACGGTTGAGTTTCCATTATTCTGGGTGTTTTCAGTCTGATTTTCTTCATTGTTAGGCATTTTGTTCTAGCCTAGATTGATGTTGATGGTGATATGAATTGATTTGTTGATTGTAAACCCTTTGGATCAGCTACTGCTCTAATACCATGAAGGAATAATGAGAAATATTTGGGAAAATTCGAATGCCCTTTCTATTGATCTTTGTATCATATATATACAAGCATTGTGGGAAAATTAAATGACAAAGAAAAGAAAATAACTTTACACTTGTCCTATTTCTATTTGTCTACACTATAACTATGCTAACAAACTTTATTCTCTACTATGCTAGTCATGTGTATTGGAAGCTTCCTCAGTTTTATTTTTCTTTTCCACGTTGGCTTGATCCAACAGCCAAAAATTGTGCTTCATTTATTTTCATCAATGGCTCAACTATTGCCATGCAGCCTATAGAAAAATGCTCATTTGAGATAGGAAAATCCGAACATCTTGACTTCAATTCAAACCACTCGTCTTCTTCATTTTTCCTGGCCATTCTCTTCCATTTCTTTTTGTTCATCTTTGGTGTGACCATGGAAGTTGTCACTCCAATATGGTTATAGTCTCTTATTCTAAAGGGGTTTTGCAATTTGAATATTTCCAAAAAGATAGAGTAGTTCTTTTGGATATTTTGGGTATTCGCAGCACAAGCTAAAGATCGATTGACGTTTGAATGAGTGTGCTTTGGTTGCTCGTGGTGGAGTACTCTCTACTAGATCGGTCTCTTATTTTATTAGTTTTTTGCAGTATGTATATTGGCACTACTTATTGACCATCAAGTATGTATTTACAAGAAGATGTGTTTTAATGCAAACATATATATATAATAGGAGTACTTGTAAACGGTCATGCAAAGGTGATACGTTCAAAGTTTTTTTTTATTATTCAGACCAATTGAAATGTAACCCAGAAATAGTTTATTTTTTATTTTTTAACAAGCTCAAATTTCCATGCAAAATAGCATAAACAAGTTCTTTATAAAACCTCAGGTTTTCATATTATTCATCTTTTAAACCCAACCAAACTATTTTACCCATTTTGATAAAATTGTGTGTGTCTAGTATATAGCCAAGTTATTAGGAGAAGTCAAGAAAAAAGGGCTTACTATAATAGGCGATCCAACTTTAACTTGGTCAAAAGTTAACCAACGGTTGGTTTCGATGTCAACGAAAACATGGTACTGTTGTTTTGCTGGGTGTGTTCACGTGAAAAAAGTTTATTTTACGAAAACTCTAATATCTCTATTAATGATAAGGGGTAAAAGCTTATTGGAGTGGGGAGGAAGCGAGTTGAGAGTCATGATGAGTGGTGATTATGTCCTATGGGCAACTCCGACAAATGATTTACAAAAATGGCCTTAGAAATGAGTGATCTGGAAATCTGATGCCTTTGCCTTACGAGGAAATCTTAAGTTTTAAAAGTTATGTTATATGGACAACACTTTGACTTTTGGCCTTGAAGGTTTGTCCATGAGTCTAGTGGGGATAAAAAATCAAGATCGCATATCTTCAAGGTTATTGGGTGTAATTCCACCATCTTCAAGGTCATTGGGTGTAATTTCCACACTCCCACAGCCAACAATTCCTAGTTCCAACTTGGGCTGACATTTCAGTCCAATATGAAATAGCCCAATTTGGGCTTATATTTTCGGTATTGGTTAGGGCAATTCGCAGGAATGTCCCTTATTCGGGGTGGTCTTTAATTTTGCCCCTCAAATTGTTGGTCTTTAATTTTTTCCCTTCACTTAGAATACCCTGAGGTTCTGGGTTCGAACCCCGGCTCAGGCATAAAAATAATTTAAAAAATTGCAAGGTAAGGCTTTTGAAAAAGTCTGCCTTGTGCGGCATAGGTTGCCTTAAAGCATAACTAAAGTTCTGCTAGATATTGCAAAGGTTGCCTTATAAGGCAGACTTTTAGTTATGCCAAGGCAACCTCTGCCGGAGATGGCATAACTTGTCTTAAGGCATAACTAAAGTTATGTCGGATCTGGCATAGGTTGCCTTATAAGGCAGACTTTTAGTTATGCCATAAGGCAACCAATATCGGATAGTTATGCCTTTAGGCAACCAATGCCGAATAAGGCAGACTTTTCCCAAAGCCTTGCCTTATGATTTTTTTTTTTTTATAAGCAGGGATTCGAACCCAGAACCTCGGAGTATTTTCGGTCACTTTTTTAAGCGAAGGGTAAAAATTAAAGACCAACAATTTGAGGGACAAAATTAAAGATCACCCCAAAAGAAGGGAAATCCGCGCAAAAAAATGTATTGGTTAGCCCTTCAAATGAGCTGGTCTTTAATTTTTGCCCTTCTATACGGGATCCGGCAGAATTTGTACCGGATCCCTTAAGAACTTATGCCTCGCAAGGCATAAGTTTCATTTGAGAGACAAAACTTAAAGACCAGTACAAAATATTTTTTTGTGCGGATTGCCCTTCTTTTGGGGTGGTCTTTATGTGAGGACCCCTCCCTCGGGTGGGCCCCCCATATTGGGGTACTGTCTATGCCAGGGTACAACCCGTTCGATTTATGTGCAATACTACATCACGCTGCAGCGCACCCCTCGGGGTTCGAACGCGGAACCTCAGGCTCCTTTACATTCCCACAAGGGAATCGCCTCTTACCAATTGAGCTGCAGCTCAATTTTGTGATGAATCCCCTTGTGGGTCCTACATACTGGGGTATTGTCTATGCCAGGGTACAGCCAGTTCGCACCTTGATCCCTTTTCACGCTGCAGCGCTACGGGGTATCGAACCCGGAACCTCAGGCTCCTTTACATTCCCACAAGGGAATCGCCTCTTACCAATTGAATCTGATTGCAAGTATGTGTTAGTCTAGTTTAGATTATTATCTGCTTGAATACTGGTTCTGTTATCCTATTATTACGGTGATGTAATGCTATGATTGGTCTGATGAAGTTTAGAAGTTGATGTTTATTATGGTTTAATGTGTTCTTAACCCAAAATTATCCTTTATGTTTCGAATAAGTCTATTGTCATCCAATATATACCCGTGTATATATCATTCCTTAAGTTTATCTGGTCCATCCCCTTATTTATTTTTGGTTTTGGTTTCTATGCAATCATGAGTATTTTGTTATGTATTTAGTTAGGTAGTTTGTTTTTCTTAGTATTGTAGCTGGTATGAACTGTGTTTAGTTATCTTGTTTGTTTTGCTTAGTGTGGCAGTTGGTAAGAAACTGTGTTTAGTCATTTAGTTTGTTTATTTAGTATTGCAGTTGGTATGAAACCATGTTTAGTCATTGAGTCTGTTCTGCTTATGTATTGTAATTGGTATAAAATTACACTCAAGGTGGCCTAGCTTGTTTTCTCAATTGAGAATTGTGTGATTTGTTTTTACGGTTAAGATATTGTGCCATACATATATATGCCTGGAAATATGATTAAGTTACCTAGACCCTATTGTTTTCCAAATCACAACTTGTTTGAATAAGCAATACCATGTTAAAACCTGAAACTGTTACTCTCCATGTATCGGGTGTTGATTTGTCTAATCTCCATCTAGGGTCAAGTAGTATTAACTCTAGCTTGGATTGTCTGTAATCATTTGTCTAAAATAAAAACTAAGAAGGTTTCGTTTTCTGTTGAAATCTGGGTTTTGTTGGAACCCCCCCCCCCCCCCCCCTCTAATCTGCAAAGCGAGTTTCACTATCGTAGGAAAGTCTACTGTCATATGATGATCTATGTTCCCAAACCAATATCGCAAGCTAGTGGTCATGTACTGCTTCCTGTTATGGGTGAATTTTGTTAAAAAGAATTTTAAATTAATAGAAAACTAGATGGTCATGTACTGCTTTCTAATTTTTAATGGTCATGTACTGCTTTCTGCTTATATCTAAAGGCTGCCTTGCTTGTATATTGCAAAGTATGCATTATGTATATGTACGTATATTGCTCGTATATTTTCGTTTAAGCATGTTAATAGGGAGATTAGATGGGTCATTATGGATTAAGCTTGAACCCTCCCCGGTGTTAGCCATGCCTGGAATTCATGAAATCCCTCGGAACTTGTGCGACATCGGGAAGATGGGGGCAAAAGCTTTCCAATATTAACCCTCTAAGTATCCTTATGAATGTGTATACATGAAATATACTCGAATATACGTAATATATGCATAAGTTATTTATTTCGAAACTGGGACTGCCTTATTGTTTTTGGACCTATTTCACTGTTTCTTTGTATTTCTGACATGTTTGTGGGCCTGCCTCATTCTTGTGACTGTTACCATTTTAATTGGGCCTGCATCCATTTTAATTTGACTGTTTTGTTTGGTATCTGGGCCTAAGTTGTTCATGATATAATATAGACTACATGGACTTCAGTCGTTTCTTTATTATTGTATTGTTTGGGCTTGAATATTTTCTCTAGGTGTCCTATTATTGTGTTATGTGCTAAATTCAATCTACATACTTGGTTTATTTATTTAGGCCTTAGTTTTTTTTTATCATATACTAATCCTTTTCCTTTCATTTTATGCATGACCTTCACATACGAGTCTGAGGGACTCGTCTTCTGCATTCGATGTTGGGCTAAAAGCCCAACGTAACATTATCGAGTCATTCCCCATCAGCCCATCCGCAGCAGCATATAAAAATCGTTACTGGGCCGAAACCCAACAGCAGCAGTAAATCCGCAGCAATTGGCCTAAATGGGCCGATTCATTTAATTTCATACTACTGAACCGAAGCCCAACAACAGCATGATCCCAACAGTCATAAAATGGGTTGAGCCCATTTAATAGTATTTGCTTCTTTATTTTATTTTGTGCATCTAATTTGTATTATGCAACTAATACTTTACTTTGTTTATTTTTTCTTAGCTAGAATGAAACTTAGCAGAATTAGTGGTTTAGTTTAGTATGATGGGTAGTTATTTTTTTTAAAAAATAAAAAATTAATAATTAGTCCCATAAGTTCATTTCCTTTCTATGATAAAATTATTTATAGCATCTACAATATTTTTTATTTGACTTTCAAAACAGCATGACTATATATTTTGAGCTAAAGAGATCATGTTTTCATCTTGGAAATTTCAAAGCGTTATTGATACACAAATATGAGCTCAAGTATATTTTATAAATAATTCGTCAAGTTTGAATCAATTATGCATATTCGTAATTAAACATAGTTAATAAAAAAATAACAAAGAAATGGATAAAGAAAACTCATATTAGCTATTTTATATTTTTGATTATACTCCTAAACCGCAAAAAGAATCAATTAATATCTCACCATTTGAGTTGTTTCAAATATTTACTAAAATGCTGCACAAACCCGCATTTTCTTCTACTTATATGCAAATTATTATATTTTTATGTAAATCTTATTTTACGTAGCATTATTATTTAAAATATTAACAACATTTATAAGTCATCTTTAAAACAGCATTGTTATCTAAAACCTTATCAACATTTATAAGTTTATTTTAAATAGCATGTGAAGCCTCCTTTTATGCCAATTATTATATTTTTTACAAGTCTTGTTTTAAATAGCATTCTTTAAAGCCTTAGCAATATTTATAATTATTATTTTAAATAGAATTATTTTCCTTAAAAACCTTAGCAACATTTACAAGTCACTTTTCTTAAAATTTAAATGCTACATTTGCATCTTTAGCCCTAATTAATTAACTTAAGTTTGGACGGTAACCGTAGTTAACGGATTCTAAAGGATGCCTAACCTGTAACACCCCAAAATTTTCTTTTTTGAAAGTAACACCTCCAAATATTTTTAGAAGAAAAAAAAATTTAGTTATGTTTCGGGTGATCTGACTTCGGGAGGTCGTAACCCCATCCGAATTTGGGAATTTAGGAAAACTCATAAAATGAAAGTTGTAGATAATTGAAATACCTTTCCAACCATATATTATGGGCTTATAAGTGACATCTGGATAAAGAGTTATGGACATTTTAATACAGAAAGGTCAAGCTGGACAGCAAAATTCGGCCCAACCCGATTCCAAGTCGGGTCAGGCCCAACTCCTTAGCCCATTAAGGGATATTTTCAGCTCCCTTCTTCATTTCCAGACCAAGAAATGTCCAGAACCTCCTAGAGAAAGAGAGAGAAGAGAGTAGAGGAAAAAAAAAACAAGATTTGATCAAAATCTGAGCTCCGAATCCCAAAGCTCGTGAAGAGAAAAGTGTAGTACGAGTTGTCATCGTCATTTAAGCTAAATATTGACCTTGGGGAAGGATATTTTCGTGGTTGAGCTACTGCTAAGGTATGTATAAGATTTATTTTATGTTATTAAAGTGTTTATTTGGAGTTTTAACGGATTAGAACGGAGAAAATAGCATTATAAACTCGTTTGTTGCCTTATTGCAATTTATGGATTGGGGGGGCTGTTTTGCTGGATTTAGATGGGTGGAATTAATGGAGTTATGATGTATAATAATTGTTGATGTTGTTATTGATGCTGTTGATAAGTTGTTGTTCTTGAATTTGAGAGAATAAAGTGTATGAAGATATTGTATACAAACCTGTTTTTGGATTGGGACTGCTGTTAGTGTTTTTAGCATAACTCCTTGTATACAGCTCCGTTTTGAGTGATTCAAGATGTTCTGGAAAGCTATTTCATAGACCTAAAACTTTCATCAAGGTTGTAAAACCCAGTTTTTCCTTTAGCTACCCGAAAAGGGGTGATGAATTTCAGGGGGAGGTGCTGTCCAGATTTCTGTTTTGAACATCCTACATGGACTGCTGTTAGTATTTTGGGCATATCATTTTGTACAAAATTGTTGTAGGGGTGATTCGAATTTCTATGAGACCCTAAGACATATATTTACAACTTTCATTGAGGACACAAAGACCAGTTTTTCCATTTACCCCTTCGAAACTGAGCAACAATACAAGACAGTAGCGCTGTCCAGAATTTCTGTTTTGATAGTTTGGGCTGATTTTGTGTTTAGTTGTGATGTGCTGGGACTTTTGAACTTAAGTAGATATTTTATTATGTATTTAAGGTATATATGCTCTTGTACAAGCTAAGAGGAATTATTTGACGAAGTGGACTTTGGTTGGTCTATGGCGTAGATGATTTTAACTTCTCGAGTTGTGGTAGAACTTGTTGTGTGGTAAAACGACAAGGTTTGTGTATAAACTTGAACTTAAAATATCTTTATTTTTCTGGAATTTTGAAGTATCTTGATGAGTTATTCTTTACTCTTCATCTTATATTATTGTATGGTTATTGTCTCAAGTATTGCAAGACTTTTGCTAGATCGCCCACTTGTATGAATTGCTTGATCATTTTGCATTCTTGTTGGGATTTTGTCCTTCTTGTTATGGTGACTAGTCATCGATATTGGCATGCCCCTCGATTCGGATCTTGCCCATCTTGACTTTGAATTTACATTTCGTCTTGACGGTGAATTTTCGTCCATTTTCGAGTACGAGTGGAAAGCCACTTTCAACATGGTTCTTGATTCTCTTGATATTGGGGACGACCCTTCTTGATATGGGCTTCGGTCCTTCTTGATTTCGGGGCTTCGTCCCATCTTGATATTGATTGTGCTTAGTGTGATGGCATGATGTACATAATGGGCGAAATTGATTATTTGACAACTCTCTTGAATTGAATTATAAGCTTTCTTGATACTTGAGCCTTAGAATATTAGTATTGATATTTTGAAACTCTCCAAGGTTTGTATTCGGTACTTTGATATACTTGTTCACTTGGGCTTATTGTTACCTTATTGTGTCACCTATGGCGAACAAGGGAATTAGAGAATTTAATGGCTCCAAGCCCAAAGTTTATACACCACTAATCTTTATGCTTAGCGATAGTTGTTTTCTATCGTAGGTAATGTGCAAGATGAGATATGAAGATGGCCACTTGGAGTATACTTTTGGGAGCCTTAGTGAAGATCACATCTGCATATGCATCTAGTTTTTGTAAATTTTTGGGGACTTGTACATGATACATGTGTGGCACTTATGTATGAAATTTTGAAGGCTTGTGGAAAACAAGACCATGTGCTTGTAACTTAAACTTGGTGACTGGTTTACTATTTTAGGGTGTGTTTTTAACCCAAGTCATGCCATATACTGAATTTGTATTTTGTCTTGTAATTATGTACAAAGGATGATATTAGTTTTGTGAAAATCTCTAGTTTGGGTTTTGTGTATCGTACGGACTTGCAATGGTGTCGATTTAGAAATAAAAGTTCAATGCGAAGTTCTTAAATGTGTTGACTATTTGAGAAGGGAATTACTATTTTAAAATGGTACTCTGATATTGTATTTTATCTAAGAAATTTTTCGGAGCGCTCAAATAAATAAATAATAATAAATAAATAAATAAGCCGTACTTCCAAATTTTTTTCCGCTATTAAATATATTTGTGAATATCTTTTGGCATAAGTTTCTTCTAAACGGTGTAAGTATAAAATTGGCTTTTGTTTCGTAGTGGTGTCCTCCCAAAGGGGGGTTCTACATAACCCCTTCCCTTTAGGATAATTTAGAACTCTTACCTAGAATCACGCTAATTGAGCAGTCCATTAACTGAGGTTTAGTTAGGCTTTACCTTAGTTAATAAATTAGGTGTCCCAATTCACCGTTAAACTAATTAGGTGGCAACTCCTTAAAATAAACAAAATAGGGATCACCAATATGTTGTACTCTACTTTAACCCGTTTTAAATGGGGTATAACAGCTTGGCGACTCTGCTGGGAATTATAGGTTCTTAACCATCACAAAATTAGGTAATTAATTAATTGGATGTTTTGGGTGTTTTGGCTTTATTTTGCTTTTATTGTTTTCTTATGTGCTTTTAAGTGGCTGTTTTATTATGTGAAACTTTCTATGTTACTGCTTTCCTTAAACTGGCATTCTGTTCATATTTCCTCCATTTCTGGAAAGCTCACACTGTCACACGTACACGCGAAGTGTGTTTTGCGCACCCGCAATTTTTTTTTCAAAAAATCCAAAATTTTAGGAGAGTTGGCATATGCGCGGGGTGTCTGAATTCCGGTGACCGCGTAGCCTTCTCACTCGAGCAGTCCACTCGGGAACCTTGTGTCTAGTGAGCCAAATCTTAGAAAACCTTAAGATAGAGCTTTGCCACCAATTTTATTAAGTCATGCACGCATAAACCGTAAGTGGGTCGGTCCTAGGTATCGACTCCACAATTAGAAAACCTACCAAATTGTCGACGGGTTTTCATAACCCAACGACCAACAAGCATATTATGTGTAACGTGATTGAAGGATCCAAGCCTAATTACGACACGTCGAGTTTGGAAAATCATTTCTATCTAATTTTGCTAGCATGATCAAATGCAAAATTTTAGGCCTAATTTTAGGATTGTCTTTATATTATCTTTAATGTATTTAATGTACTCGCTTTTATTTTATTCAATGAAATTTGGCCCTTTTTATTTCCAAACTCAAGTGTCTCAAATGGCTTGGATCACTCTATCATAATCCCGAATATTTCACGCTAGGCCTACCTCGGGCATAAGGAGATTCCCTGCATATTAACACACGTGGCTGTTATTTAATATACTTGTGTTATAAGCGTTTAAGTTGCGTGCTTGCTTGCTAAGTGGTTTACTTGAATTTATTTGCAATATGCTAGCTTTTGAATTTATTTGTGATTATCACTTGATGCTAAGCGCATTACTTAAATTTATTTGCAATAGGCTCTTATTTGAATTTATTTGTGAAATGTTATTACTTGATATTTACTAACGTCTTCTTCGTTTCTCTTGATAAAAGAAGAGAATATTGAATCCATATTTGCTTATCTTGATATACAATTGCATGCATCACCTTCACGATTTTTAAATAATAGTAATCAAATTATTCCGCGATTAGCGCACTTTAGCGACTCTAGAGCACCTTTAAGATCATTCACATTCTCAGCATGATTCTCGTTTTTCTTATGAAGTAGGGCGTTTTGCTCGAAAAGTTCTAATCAGCGGAGGAAATTTCCTAATTTTCGCATCCATGAACTATCCTTGAAAAAATCATTTTGCCAACACTTGAAGTTAACTCTTATCATTCCAACTTTGTTTTAACAGGCATTCTCTTATAATTGTTTTTCCCATCATTATTTGCTCAGTTAATCAAATCTATTAGTGTCAAATAATTTGTCTAGCATCAAACTGCAAATCCTAGAGCGTTTCCGTGCCCTTCCTTTATGGGTATGATCTTCTTTCTCAAATGACGGAACATTTGGCCGGTTAGCTCCATGCCTCGTAGAATCCATTTTTCACTCGGTCTACGTCATGGAACTTTTTCAAAACTCTGTCATTTTTGCCATTTATCACTTCTTAAATTGGTAGATGTCCAAATTTATTTGCACAATCTATCAAATGACACTTGCTAAAATTTATTCAACGTTTTCCATCAAGTTGTTCAAGAATGACTTTTCAAGTACCTTACTTCTGCGGAGTCTTCACTCATTCAATCGCGTCATCCTTATTTTGGGTCGCCGAGATTTATCTTCGCGTACCCATTAATTTCAATTTTCGGCATGCAAGTCGAGGGACAATCTCATAGGTTTTCATCCTTGACATTTTGCAACCCGCCAATGCTTCGCAACTCTCGGGTATATTAAATCCAACTGTCGTGCGCTAGATCAATCATGATCTTTTGTAAGCTTAAATGACCAATCTTTTGCATTATTAAAAGTCCCTTGTTATGCAAGGTGAACTACGTTTGACCTGATTTCCTGTCGGATACAGGATACGTAGGCAGCCTATATAAGGCCCGGTCTTATTTATTACAAAATTCTAATATTCCCCAAACGAAGGAGCATGAAACTGGGGCAAATTTTGGCATGCAACCAAGACATCTTCTTCAAAAATGTCCTAAAGACTGTGGCAAAATTTTTGAAATACGTCGGAGTTATCAAGGGATAAGAATCAAGTTAGAGCCAGGCTTCGGTGTTCAGCATAAGTCAGTTTTTCTTCAAATTTTCAAATTTTCTTCAACACTTCTTTAAATTTTGGCACCGTTGCCTCTATCTTTCTTCTCTTATTCTTTTTCCTCTCGATTCTCGCTCCTTCTCCTAATGGCAATAATCGTCTCTTCATTCTTCCCCGTCGTCGTGATTCCTCGGTACATCACTCTAACTCAGCCTAGCTAGTTTCTCGCTATATATATATATATATATATTATTTATTTTAAACCAATTAATGTAAATGCTTTTTGCTATATTATTTATTTTAAACCAATTAATGTAAATGTGTATTCAGAATTTGATGTTTATGCTTCTTGCTACATTATTTATATTAGACCAATTAATGTAGATGCATATGAAGGATTTTATATTTATGCTTTTTGCTACATTATTTATTTTAAACCAATTAATGTAGATGCGTATTCAGAATTTGATGTTTATGCTTCTTGCTACATTATTTATATTAGACCAATTAATGCAGATGCTTATTCAGGATTTGATGTTTATGCTTTTCGCTACACTATTTATATTAGACCAATTAATATAGATGCCTATTAAAGGATTTGATGTTTATGCTTCTTGTTGCATTATTTATATCAGACCAACTAATGCATATGCGTATTCAAAATTTGATGTTTATGCTTCTTGCTACATTATTTATATCAGACCAATTAATGAAGATGCACATTCAAAACTTGATGTTTATGCTTCTTGCTACATATTTATAATAGACAATTAATGCAAATGTGTACTAATTAAGGATTTGATGTTTAAGCTTCTCGCTACATTATTTATGTTAGACCAAATAATGTAGATGCTTATCCAGGATTTGATGTTTATGCAACAACTCAAGTTAATACTATTATAACATCTGAATTTACAGTCAAATAGTAATATATATATATATATATATATATATATATATATATATATATATATATATATATATATATATATATATATATATATATATATAGAGAGAGAGAGAGAGAGAGAGAGAGAGAGAGAGAGAGTCGCTATATTTTAAAACTACAATATGAGCAGCCAACACTTGGAACAGGTTTTAAATACGCAGAACAGTGAGTGTCCAAGGGAAGCAGCAGATTGTTCAATATAATTCAATAATTAGCAGCAGGTGCAAAAGTTCTCAGCAATCCACAGGAATTCTTACCAACAATTAAATCAAGAGTCCTTGACGAAGGGGAAATAGAGAGCAGAGTATTTAACTGAAGACAAGAATAGACTCCAATGAAAACAGGAATGTAAAACTAAACACATATGCGTTTGAAGGCTAAATCACATAGTCTAACAGCCCATACTAGGTCATTTTGAGCAGGTAAAGCCTTTTAATACAATATCATTCGTATATGGTATTAAGTCCAAATCAAGATAGGATGGGTGTGCAAACAGGGATGCTACCACAGTCAACTCATATGAAGGCATACACAGATGTGTGAGGCAATCAACTAGTGTGTGAACCAATTTCGAAGGAGATTGAGCCTAACAGAGTTATGTATAGATGATTTAAGCAAGATGCAAGTCATGGATATCTTAACAAAAAAAAGAACAGATTCTTTTATTGAATCTAAATCAACCAAACCTAATTTCAGACGAAATTCAGAATCACAAACACATACAGTAATGCTAAGACAAAGGACTGCATTTCAGCTAATCTTCATAGCGTTAAGGGAAAACTAAAGTTAATTACCCCAAACTTTAACACACAGTTGCCCAAAAACTCACTTTAAGGAACAAACAATACTGAAAATAACATAACCACGTGATTTATAAGAAAACAGTAGGAAAATACTAAATGCTTGAGCAAGCAAATCACATAAGGGACATTAAGTAACTGAATTAAACACAGAAAAATCACACACGCAAAAAAGGGATCATAAATACAAATCAGAATTAAATCGAAACTAAAAAAATGGTAAAGGGGAAGGTTGCACCGACCTGTCTCGTGTGCAGTGAACGGGGTGTCGATGGTCGCGAATCCACGCTCGACTGTTAATATCTCTGAGCTTGCTTATGTTTGGATTCCAAAACAGTAATAGAGTGAAAGATAGTAAAAAATGTTTGGTATTTTAAAGTCGATGTCAAGCAACAAAATGAGACTGTTTTTTTGGTATTTTCAGAGAATTGGAGTTGCTAAAAAAGAACCTCCCTCAAATGAAGTAAGAAGCGACCATTTATAGGAGACCAAAGCTAGGGTTTTGTATTCAAATTTCAAAATCGAAAAATGTCAAAAGGGTATCACGAGTTTAAAAATTTGGGCGGGGCTTTTCTGTTCAACCTTCGGATTTTTGGTCTACATCTTAACTTATTCGATCAGAAAAAGGGAAATGGACAAAAACTATTAATGGTTTTTCAATTGAAGGTAGAGAAAGAGGGGAAGAAAACAAAGTTTACCCTCTTTCGATCCGTTGAATCCAGATGGGGAAGGACAAGCCATTAAATCCCTTCCCCAAAGTGGCCATACACGGCCTGTGATCGTGAAAGGAATCTGTAGTTTTGCTAAGTTCGTCGGGTAGAGAGAGAAAGAGGAGGAGAAAATGGAGAGAGATGAGGCGGCGTGTGTTGAAGAAAATAGGGTTCTTTTGGTTTCAACGATTTTGTTAAAGAAGGTGGGCCGGGTCGGGTAAATGACGGGTGTGGGCTGGTTCGGGTAGAGGATAATGGGCTGGTCTGATGAAATTGTAGTGGTGAGCTGATTTGTTTTAAAGGGTAATGGGCTTGATCGTTTGGGCCATTAATTGGCTGAAAAATATTGATCCTTTCTCCTCTATTTAATTTATTTTTGGGCTTCTAATTTAATAACTAGTACAATATATACTATGTGAAGACAATTAATAATTAGTATGTAGAAAGTAAAGGATTTAATAGAGTAAAATTAATTTAACAAGTACAAATCCTAAAATGAAACGATGACGAACCATTTAAAATTTGTGATAAAGTAATGAAAGTTACGATAGTAATAAAAAAAAATAGTAGTGAAAACAAAGTATTTAGCTCGCTAATAAATTTAAAATCCCAAGGAAATAAATTGGAATAAAGGAGGGACAAAATTGGGTGTCAACACTTTCTTGGCCAACAACTCGTCGAGAATTGCGGGGACGTCAGAATCAAGGAAAGGATAGGCCTTTGCTTCTAACTCCTTCAAGGTTGGCTGGCTTTTCTTTTCTCTTGGCCGCGGACTTGGAGCTTTTTCTTTCCACATTTTCTTAGTGGGGACCTTTACAGAAGTTGCTCCCACCGCCATGGATTCTTTAGTTTGGTATTTTGACGGTTGATTGAATTCTTTAGCTTCCTTCCTCGGATCGAAAACAGGTGAAGTCTTTCCGTGGCTTGCAATACTCAACTCCATGTCATGATCTTGTGTCGCCAATTCTTCGAAAGTGCGTGGCTTGATTCCTTGGAGGATATACACAAGACCCCAATGCATTCCTTGGGTGCACATCTCGATGGCAGAAGTTTCTGAGAGGCGATCCTTGCAATCTATACTTAATGCTCGCCACCGATTGATGAAGTCCACTACTGGTTCATCTTTCCTTTGCTTGGTGTTCGTCAACTCCATCAAAACTCTGAAGAGTCGCAATCGAATCACATACAGCCCTTCGGAATGGGTGTATACATGCCGATCAATATGTAATCGGTTTCCTCCTATATCTGACCAAGTTATCTGATTAAAAAAACATAAACTAAATCACTGCGAGTTTGCTTTCTTAGTCCAGCAAAAATATCACCATTCCGTCAATTTGAAGAACAGGTTTCCTCCAATCTCCATTTTCTCCTCTTGATTTCTACATTAATTTTTGCAGTTGCAGATTCTTTCTTATATTTTTCCTTATTGTGGCATTACTATTGCTTATTAGTTATTCTTTGGATAGTTATGATTCCACGGTGAAGGTTGACACAAACTAACGCCAATCTCCCTTTTTTCAATTAAGTTTCGATAAGGATACCACAGAGATAATAAGGTATCGCCAATACATATAATTATTTTGCTCTCATCTTTTTCCAACAAAAATAACCATTCTTTATTAGTTTGCTGTCTTTTAATTGTCTAAGCAATTACTTGGTTCATTTCTACTCACGATTGTGATCGTAATTAGTCATTTACAGTAACATTTTTGCTTCTGAAATAATTACCTAATGGACAATTTTTTATTTTATTTAAGGCATTTATGAGAATGTGTTTTTGAAAAGTAAAATGCCAGAAGAATTTACATGGTTGTTTAGTATGTGCGTTCTATTTATCTTATTTATTCTTGGGCTTAATACCTAGATGGACCCTTAAACTTGGCATGTTTTGTAAGATAAGCATATAAACTTATAAGGTGACTAGATAGACACTTAAACTTACTCAAAGTGTATTTTTCAAGTTTTTCAGTTGTTTTGAAAACAAAAACTATATTTTTCAAACACTCACAATTTTCATGGCCAAACAAGCCCTAAATATATCACAAAATATTTTTTTTAAAATGCAAAAATAAGGCAAACGCATATACATGAGACTATAAATGTGCACTTAAACCAATAAATACTCGCTAATCGCAATTTTGCAGCTTTCAATTAACTCGGATTTTTTTTTACACTTGAATAATTAAAAAACAATAACTTTAACCAATAAAAATCCTTAAAAAAAGAAATTTCAAATTAAGAAATTTCTAAGTTCAATATTTCAAGTGTAAAAGAAATTTCAAATTAAGAAAACTGTAAAGCCGAGAAGAAAATCCTTAAAAAAAAGAAATTTCTTAATTTGAAATTTCTTTTTTTAAGGATTTTTATTGGTTAAAGTTATTGTTTTTTAATTATTCAAGTGTAAAAAAAAATCCGATTTAATTGAAAGCTGCAAAATTGCGATTAGCGAGTATTTATTGGTTTAAGTGCACATTTATAGTCTCATGTATATGCGTTTGCCTTATTTTTGCATTTTAAAAAAAATATTTTGTGATATATTTAGGGCTTGTTTGGCCATGAAAATTGTGAGTGTTTGAAAAATATAGTTTTTGTTTTCAAAACAACTGAAAAACTTGAAAAATACACTTTGAGTAAGTTTAAGTGTCTATCTGGTCACCTTATAAGTTTATATGCCTATCTTACAAAACATGCCAAGTTTAAGGGTCCATCTGGGTATTAAGCCTTATTCTTGTGTTCTGCCTTTGATGTTGCTTTGTTTTCTTTCTTTTATGTCCTTTTCGTTTCATTTACTTTTTACTTACTCAGATGACGCTCATTTGTTTTGTGACTTTGCAACCTAATCTTCAAAAACATGATTTATAACTGTGATGTCCGCACACCTAGACTAATTCCATGAGAAACTGCCACCTCCCACTAGCAATAGGTAACATGTACTAATTTTTAATATTCTTTTTAAAATTACATTCTTTATAACATTTTTAAATTTGTCTTTTGCTTGACTTAGTGCAGTTTCTTTGTTCATTTTCTATTCAAAAAAAGAAAATCAATGAATTTTTTTGGTTCAAAAGATATATTTTATTTATAGTCTAAGGTGGAACATACAGTATAGAGATATTTTCATTATCAGTGATAGTGATAGTACTCAAGTTACTCAAAGTTGCTAAACTATTACATATGAAGCTAGAAACTAACTTATTAGTTGCTGCACCATTTTTGTCAGCTTGGATTAAGGCTATTACATGCGCAGGAGGAGTTAACAAAATAGTAGGATTATCATGCACAATGCGGAGTTGGGAGCCTTTCTTTGGCAAAGTGACAGCTATGGAGTTTGCGTCCCGAAAGTTATGCCATACTACTGGATTATGCAACCTTTTTAATAGGGACCTGCAAGAGTCAAACAAGGATGCACAAATAGGTGAAGGTTGTTTCAATAGGTGGACTACCCAGTTGAGTCTAGTTCTATTTCAAGAGGCACCAGATTCCTTGAGTATACCAACTGCAGACTATGAAAAAGGGAACTGATTCAGAGAAAAAAATGTGGTTGAAGGAGTTTATCTTTTTTGCAAAACCCGCAATCCAGACACCTTGATCATTTCTGATAATACCAACTGACGATTATATTTTTGGTTTTAGACATTTCGAAGTTCTGAGAATTTCAAAAAAAGAATATTGAAAGAATTCATGGCGATTATGCTTTATTTCATTTATATACAATTTTTGTATTGATATATGACTAATAAGACTTTAAATACTTTAATTTAAGTTTCTTTTATTATTCTAGATCTCCTTGAATCTTTCTTAATTACATAAAAGTTAAAAAGCTTCCTTGATATAGTAGTACAATTAACTATACATTACTTAGAGGTACCCGCTAAATAAACAAAATTAATAAACTAACATATCAATGAACCCAAACGTATGTTATTTATGAGCATTTCCTTTTTCATAAAAATAAAAGAGAGGTATAGACTATAGTATCTAAGTACGTTATTAGCTTATTGAATTTTCGGCATTCATTTATGACTTTTATAATCGCGCAAAGCGCGAGCAACTTTACTGGTTTTAGATAAAGAAGGGGTGTGCCATAAGCATTCATATCATTAGCAATTACAATTACCCTTCCGGGACTTTTTCGTAGTCTTAGAGTCTAATTTTCTTTTTTTCACAGTCTTAGAGTCTAATTTTCTTTTTTTTAGTCTAATCTTTGACATTTTAACTTTTATGTCATTTTTAGTAGGTTTGTTTGTGCAATGAAAAAAGAACGAAAAATATTCACTATTTTTAGAGTACAAGTTTTATGTTTCGAAGAAAGAAAAACTACAAAAATAGGTTAATCTAGCTTTTTTAGTTAATTACTTTTTTGGATTTTTCCTTAGTCTAATAATTTAAATTTTGTTTAGTTTTAGTAAAAAAGTAGTTGAATAATATATTTCTCTTGATATTTTTATATATTCTTTTAATGGAAAATAAAAATAAAAAAGGAACTAATAATAGCCCACCACATATGGCACATGTCAATTCCAATCCATTTCAAAAGCATATTCTTTTTTTAAGATAAGAATATCCAATTTTTGCAAGGGCTTTTGGGAAAGGTTACCAAAAATAGAAAGAGACTTACACTCATCCTGGACATAATCAGCCGTATCACAAAAATAAGACTTAGAGACCTAATTCCACAGCACGCCCTAACGAGCCTAATGGACCTGGTAGCAACCGCAATGCACTGAAGCAAAAAAGAATTTCCTCTCACTATCTTCACCCACCGGCCACCATTGAACATCAAACAAAATCAGCTTTGTTCTTCACTAAAAACCACCATGGATAGACACTACACACAATAACACACCTAGCTATCACCAGCCGCAACACCGAACACACAAAAAATCGGCTAGCTACACAAAGGAGAAGACCTCATCTTCCCATAACAGTTAGAAACCATTGCATGAATTAAGCATGGCATGTACACACTTAAACACTCACAGTAGCTAAAGAAACCAGCCCCCAAAACCACCAGTTAACCACCATTTCTCTTGAAAGTTTTATTTGGTGTCGAGGTCGTTTGGTCGAAGCTCGGGTCACGGTCACTGTTGTACGTGAGCAATGGAGTTTTCTTTGATCTTGGTGTATTGAAATAAATTTTCAGCAATAAGGTCCACTCTTTTCTTCACTAATCTACTGTAATGCTTTATTTCATGGCTTAATCCACTGTTCTTTAATGCTTTTTAAGCCCTTCAACCGGTTTTGGTTAACCGGTTCAAACCGGTAACCGGACCAGTAAAACCGGAACCAGAACCGGTTCCGATCAACCATTTAATGCATACTGGTCTGGTTTCAATTTTTTTTGGGATCGGAACCGGTTAAACCGGTAAACTGGTCAGAATTAATTTTTTTTTTTTTTTAAATGTAACCGTTGGGACATGGGCTGGACCGTTTGCCAACGGTCCATTTGTAAAAATGGTCGTTGCCAAACGGTTCCAAACCCCCCAAACTTTTTTTTTTTTTTTAAACACTTTAACCGATCCTCCACCCCTATATAAACCCCTCTCCATTTTCATTTTAATCCACATCAATTCACTCTTATCTTTCTCTCAATCTCTCAATTATAGTTACTTTGCAAACAATTAGCCACTTTAAATTTCTGTCAATTAAATATTATAAAGTCTTATTCTAGTTTCAATTATTAATTTTGCAATTATAATATTGTTGGTGGAGTTGGTGATTTTGCAACAATCCGAAGTAGCTTTGGTGGATTTGCAATTCTAGCCGCCTTCACTTTGTTGGAAATTAGTCCGGCAATTTGGTACCTTCGTTCGAACTCTATCTTTAGTTTTCGCTATTTAATTTACGCAATTTAATATCTAGCAATTTAGTTTGTTGCAATTTATTTTATTGTGATTTATTTGAGTGTGATTTAAATTAATTATATTTAATAATGGCAAAGAGATTTAGACGTGGTGTCGGTAGTAGTGGTATTGTTAGGGGTGGGTTTAATGAGGAAACATTTGTGAACGAAACACCTAATTTAGATATTGATATTGGTGGAAATAATCCACTTTTAGATCATGAGATAATGCAACAATATTATATCGACACTTTTAATGAAATTGATGATGATGATAATGATGATGATGAAACACAAGCCCCCGAAAATCTCATAGGAGATACAGGTCCTGCACAATCACATACACAAGACAAACCGCCTAGAGCTCGTAAGCCAACCGCTAAAATTTGGAAATTTATGACTAAGGATAAGGAAAGCCAAACAGCTAAATGTACCTTATGTGGACAAGTATTTGCTTTTAGGCAAGGAACTAGTAAGGATAGTGAAACGGGTACACTAAATAATCATATGAAAAATAAACATATGGATGTTTGGGGAGAGCAAACGGGTTCAAATGTGAGGGGTATTCAAATGACGATAGACCCACGAACCGGTAAAATTTTTAAGTATGACAAGAAAAAAGAGCGTGTAGAAATAGCTAAAATGGTAGCTTATGATTGTTTACCATTTTCCTTTCCTTCGGGCTTGGGGTTTGTTACTTACATTCAACGTTGTTATAATCTGTTATTTGAGGGTATTCCTAGAAGTACTTATAGAGCGGATGTTATAGATTTGTATAAAAAATATAGATTTTATTTGCACCATGTATTTAATTCTTTAAATTATAATGTTTCTCTTACCGCCGATTTGGGTCTTAGTCTTAACAAGTTAGAATTGTTTTGCTATTACATGTCATTGGGTTGATGGTAATTGGGTTAAGCAAAAAAGAATTATAGCTTTTTTATATGATGAAGGGAAAGGTCGTCACGATGGAAAATTTTTAGCGGATTCAATGTCTACTATTATGAGATTTTTTAACATTTATAGAAAAACACTTTGTATTGCTTTAGATAATGCTTCTAATAATACAAAGGCGGTTAGTCTTTTAAAAAGGGAATTAAACCCTCCGCTAAAAAATATTTTTCATTGAGATGTAGTTGTCACATTTTAAACTTAATTGTTAAAGATGACCTTGAGTGTTTTGAAGATTCTATTCAAAAAGTTAGAAATGCGGTTGCGTTTCATTTTGTAATGCTAGGGCAAAACTGAGAGATTTTAAGAATTCTTATGTGGAAAATAGCCTTAGACCTAGGAAAATTCAAGTAGAAATTGAGACTAGGTGGAACTACACTTACATTATGCTACAACAAGCAAGTGAGTATAGGATTCCCATACAACAAGTTCACAACAAATATAATATTAACAATGATGATTAGTTAAATATTACGGATTGGGAAGATGTTAAGGAATGTGTTGAACTCTTACAAAAACTTTATAATGCAACTCTTGCTTTTTCTAGACAATTATATCCCACAGTAACTGGAATTTTAGCCTACTTAGTGGAAATAGCTAGAGTTTTACAAGAGTATAAATATATAAATCCGGTTATCAAGCGGCTATTTTTAATATGAAAACAAAATTTAAGAAGTATTTTTTTCCCATCCCAACTTTATTTATATTGGGTTCTCTTTTAAATCCTTATTTAAAAATGTCTTATACTAGAGCATTGGTTAATCAAATTTATACATTTTTAGAAATTGAAGAGGGAGTTGAACCATCTTTAGCTGAAGCAGAGCTCGCTATTGATGCCGAGTTTAGAAAAGTTTTTAGTCATTATTCTAATTTGGAAGAAAATGCTACACCCGTTGCTCCACGCCCTATTACTTCTCAAAGTCGCAAAAAGGGCTTAACGGGTTTGTCGCATTTAAAAGTTTTACATTCACATCCAACTCCTTCTTGTAATGCAAACTTTGATGAATATCACCTTTATTTGATGCATCCAAATGTGGATATCAAGGAACTAGATGATTTGGACGTCTTAGCATGGTGGAAGAAATACAAGGCAAGTCATCTGATACTTTCAAGAATGGCTCGAGATATCCTTACGGTTCAAATATCAACCGTGGCTTCAGAGAGTGTATTTAGCCAAGGAAGATTACAAATTGGAGACCATAGACACTCATTATCCGGATTTAGCTTGCAAGTACTAGTGTGCATTCGCGATTGGATTAGATCGGAGCGACGCAACCAAAACATAGAAGCGGTGGAAGGCGAAAAGGAAGAGATTGAAGATTTGATAGCAAGTGGAGCAGACCAAATGGAAGAATTTGAAGATATCTCCATGACCGAATATGATATGGGGGAAATTAACCAAATGATTGACAATTGGTGATTTTATTATTCTACTATTTCTTTGCAACTCATGTATTATTTGCAAGTTAAAAAAATTACAACTTGCAAATAAATGTTAAATGTTATCCATGAATGAATAAAATGTATGACTCATTGAGCTTTCTTCTATTTACTTGTGTTTATATTTTTACTTATATTAAGTTAGGAATATACCTAAAATATACTAAGAATATACTTATAATATATATCTACTTAGTAGGCATTTGGCCATCAATTTTCAAACCAACGTTAGGCATCAATTTTCAGTCATGGTTTGAACCCAAATCATCCAACTTAAGCATATAATTTAATATATATATATATATATATATATATATATATATATATATATATATATATATATATATATATATATATATATATATATACGTATATGCTGTATTGCTGTTAGTCAGCAAATATATAAACTTTACTTATAAACTTATATAACATATGTAAATATACCTATAATATACTAATAAATAAATAAATAAATAAATATATATATATATATATATATATATATATATATATATATATATATATATATATACACACACACTATATAAAAAACAAAACAAAAAAAGAGGTTTTGGACAGTTTCGAACCGGACCGGTTCGGTTTTCATTTTAAAACCGATAAACCGGAACTAGTGGCCGGTTCCGATTTTTAAACCGGAAACCAACCGGTTTATTAACCAGTTACCGATCCGGTCTGGTTCAAACCGGATAACGGGCTTAATGCTTTTGTTAGTTTCAGTTTAGGTTACTTTTTTTGCGTAAAAGAATTGGCTTTAGTTTCAGTTATGTATTCATGCTAAGTAGAGTTTAAAATTGTTAGCTTTAGGCAAATGTCCAAAAGAATAGTAAGTACTTATTTTGATATGAAGTTTGGATCTTTATAAAGTTAGCATAGATCTATATACAGTCATGCTTCTTTTGAGCTTTTATTTAAAATATTTACTGCTATTTAAGATTTCAATCCTGTGGTTGGGTGAAAAATTTTATTATGTGCCAGGCACAAGCATGATGTGAAAGACAAAAATTGTGTGAGTCTCCTTTTATATTTTGCCAAATGGGTTTTAGGTCCCAATTCAGCAAAAGTTGGCCAAAGACTCGTCAGCATAATTATTTGCGTGAAGGAGAATATAAATATGACAAGTGGAATATGATGGGTCCACTGTCAGCACACTCTCTTTCACTTATTTTCTTTCGTTGTCTTCTTTTGTACTTATCACTTATATGCTTCTTCTTCTTCGTTTTTTTTTTTTTTTAATAAAATGATCTTATCTTCTATTTGTAAAACTATATTTGATACTGGCCAAATCTTTTGATTTTTATCTTATTTTTCCCAGTGTTTTCACTGATTGTGTTCCCAATATATGCAAAAGCTTGAACTTTCTTTTTATGTTTGAAAAATTAAATGGGGTTCTAGATTTGACAATAAATATAGAACCAAAAGCAAAATTAGAAAAAGTGAAGTTTCAGGTAATCCAAGAGTTTAAAATTTCTCACTAGAATTTTGCTTCATCGTCGTCATGCTTGCTATATGGGATTAACAATCATGTTTTTTTTTCCTTATGTAATTTTAATCTAAAAGGAATTTACAAGTTTTAGGAACTAAAACTTAAAACTCAAAGGTAATTTTAATTATCCACTGTATTTATTTTTATTGTTAAAGAGAAAACTCATTAAAACTTGCTAGCTTGAGAAATTTTATCATGGATGAGGCACACCTACTGGGCGGACATTAGTTGTGTGATATTCCTCTCAAAATATGCCAATGTGAATATACATTCTATCACTCTTCTTTGCCACTCTCATAGTGTTGAAGTCCAACAACATCAAAGACAGAGGCCCAAAACCGGCCCAACTCAGTACAAGGCCTGATCATTTAATTTAATTTGTAGCCACATTTTAAAGATGTATAAATAGGACTAGAATTGGATTTTGTACAGGTTTTTTTGGCAAAAATGTAAATCTCAGATTAGTTTATGAACAAAAAATCCCTAATTCATTTCTCTCTCATTTTCTAGGGTTTCCACCCTACAGATTTCTTCAGCTTTCATCTTCATTTCATTTTTCTTCCGCAAATTAACATGGTATCAGAGCATATCTTGGGAAATATCGTATATACCTAACTTCCATCCATAAATCTGAGAAAATTTTTGATTTTGAAGAAGATCGCACTTACGATCTTTCAACTTTCAGTATTTTTTGCTTCGTTTATTGAAGATTGCCTGTTGATAAGATCATCTTGTTGGATTGGAGTTGAAATCTGCAAATCGAATCGAAGGAATTGTGATTTTTCCGACTTCGCAAATCGAAGAAATTGTGGTTTTTTTGACTTCGCTTTGACTCGGTCAACTCGACAATCTGGTGATATTCTTCCATCTTTTATATCTTTACCATATTGTAGGATCTTATATCTTCGATCTAAAGTTTTCAATTGCTAATAGTCGAAGATTTGTTTGTTCAGTTTTTCGATCTAGGGTTTCAGTTGTTAGGTAGCAAGATTTGCTGATTTAGGACTCTTATATTGCCGATTGTCGAAGAATCCTGTAGTGTTTCGTAGCACTGTATCATAGCATTGCATCGTATAGCTGGTCATTGTTGTTGGTTGATTGATATGGCGATTGGAACCGAACCTGCTTCTGTATCAACTGTATCTAGTAGTTCAACGATCTTAGATGCATTCCATCCCTTGTATCTTCACCCTTCTGACACACCTGTTAGTGTTCTTGTTTCTGTCCCTTTTACCGGTGATGGATTTGGGGAATGGAAAGAAAGCATGCTCATTTCCTTGTCTGCAAAGAACAAAACACAAATCATAGATGGGACCTTTGTTGAACCTAGTCCACAATCTCAGTTGTACCCCCATTGGTTGAGGTGTAACAACATGGTCAAAGCCTGGATAATGAATGCCTTGTCCAAAGACATAGCAAAAACCATTTTGTACTACAAAACTGCAAAAGAGGCATGGGATAACCTATCGGATAGGTATGGTGTAGCAAACATGTCTCAATACTACACTCTCCAAAGAGCCATCTCTTCTACCTCTCAAGGTTCTTTGGGCATAGCCACATACTATACACGACTCAAAGGGTTCTGGGATGAACTCTACACCATATCTCTAGGTAAACCTTGCACTTGTGGGGCAATGCATGACCTAACCGAAACACAAAAACTTATACAGTTCCTATCTGGCCTAAATGAAACAGACTCCACAGTTAGGAGTAACATCCTCATGCTAAGCCCTGTTCCAAATGTTGAAAAAGCCTATGCTATGTTAGTCAGAGATGAGAAACAAAGAGAAATTCACACTAGTTCTTATATGTTTTCACTAGATTCTTCCTCCTTTAATGCTACTAACTCTCGTGGCAAAGGAACTATGTATGATCACCACAGTAGTTCAGGAACTTCTAGTTCTGTTGGTTCCAATTCAGGGCATCATGCTTACTCTTCCACATCTGGTGGTTCTAGTATGGCAAATTCTAACTACACACCTCCTTCAATTGGTTCTAGTCAAGGGAATTCCATCCACCACCCTAGAAACTATACACAAAGAGTCAGTTTTGATTCAAGAAAACCAAACCTCATTTGTAAATACTGCAAGAAAACAGGTCACACCATGGACAAGTGTTACAAGCTTCATGGGTTTCCATCTGACTTCAAATTCACTAAAAACAAAAGGTCTGCCTCATATGCTCATGTTGAGCCTCCATCTGATCCCCTCAATGTTGATACAAATTCTGTTCCACCTCATGGTTTCTCCAAGGAGCAATATGAACACCTCATGACCATGTTCAATCAGATTCAGCTCCCAACACATCAACCAGCTTCTCAAGCATATGATAACTTTGCAGGTTGGTATAATAATCCTGTTAGTAGATTACATGGTTTTATTGCATGTCACAGTACTCATGAGGGTGTTAGTTCTTGGATCCTAGATACTGGTGCTACCAATCACATGACCCCACACAAACATTTACTTCATGATATTCAATCCCTACTTACTCCATCCCTAGTTACTTTACCAAATGGATACAAGGTTAAAGTCAGTTCTTTTGGATCATTATCATTATTTCCTCACATTACTCTCACAAATGTTCTGTTAGTGCCCTCTTTTCAGTTCAATCTCATTTCCATTCATCAAATACTCACTCAACTGTCATGTTCTGCTCTCTTCACCACTGTTTCATGCTGTTTGCAGGGCCCTTCTCTGAAGAGGCCACTGGAACTTGGTAAAGCTGAGCATGGACTGTATCTGCTGAAGTTGCCACTCAGTCAACCTTGTGCTAACACAGTTTCACCTGTTGTTAATTCTTTCCCTTCTCCATCTACTTTTGATATGCCTAGTGTAGATACTTGTTCTTCTGATTTTTCAGTTCCTGTTTGTGCACATGATTGTAATATATCTTCCATAAATAAGACTGATATCTTGTGGCATCAAAGGTTGGGGCACATTCCCTTTGCCAAGATGTTGACTATCCCTTCTCTATCTACATGCAAATTATCCAACAAACAATCATTCATCTGCCCCATTTGTCCAATGGCTAGACAACAAAGGTTGTAATTCCAGGACAGCACAACTGTTTCCAAGACACCTTTCCAATTAGTGCACATTGACCTTTGGGGACCATATCACACTCCCACATATAATGGCTTTAGGTATTTTCTAACCATTGTAGATGACCATAGTAGGGCCACCTGGACTCACCTTCTCTCCTGTAAGAGCAATGCCTTTCCTGTCATAAAGAACTTCATTGCTATGGTCTACAATCAATTCAGCACTTCCATCAAAACCATAAGGACTGACAATGCATTTGAACTTGGCTCCTCCTCTGTCAATGCTGAATTCCTTGCTTTTGTTGGCATTTCCCACCAAACTTCCTGCCCACACACACCACAACAAAATGGGGTTGTGGAAAGAAAACACAAGCACCTCCTTGAAACTGCAAGAGCCTTACTTTTCCAATCCAAACTCCCCACAAAGTTCTGGGGGGAATGTGTCATCACTGCTACCTACTTAATAAATAGATTTCCTTCACCTATTCTATCTGATAAAACACCTTATGAGATACTTCATGGCAATCCCCCTTCCTATTCCCACCTTAGATCATTTGGCTGCTTGGCTTATGCTACTGTTCCCACACCATTTAGAGACAAACTGCAATCTAGAGTTATTCCTTGTCTAATGATGGGTTATGGGATAGGAAAAAAGGGCTATAAACTCTACAACTTACTCAAACACACCATCATCTATTCCAGAGATGTATCCTTTCTTGAACATATCTTCCCTTCCACCTCTCCCTCTTCTGGCTATTTTCCTCCTCCTTCAACATCTTGCTATGATCATGACTTTCCTTCATCTTCTATTCCCAACCCCTCACCTTCTTCTTCTGCTCCTACTGCTCCTTCTCATTCAACATCCCACCTGAACATTCCCTCACCTCCACAGCCATTTATTCCTTCTTCTACTACCTCTCAACCCACTAGACAGTCTTCTAGGGTTATCAGAATTACCCCTGCACACTTCAAGGATTATATCTGCTACTCTGTCCCTATTACCACACCATATACACCCTCTGAGTCCTGTCCAGTTGAACCTATGTACTACTAACAGGCTGTGTCCAACCCTGCTTGGCAGGCTGCCATGCTTAAGGAATTTCAGACTTTAGAAGCCAATGACACTTGGGATATTGTGACCTTACCACCACACAAAAAGGCCATACCATGCAAATGGGTCTACAAGATTAAACACAAATCAGATGGGAGCATTGAAAGATATAAAGCTCGGTTAGTCATTAGGGGTGATACTCAGAAAGCTGGAATTGACTATTCTGAGACCTTTTCTCCTGTTTTTAAATTTACCACCATCAAGTGTCTCCTTGCTCTTGCTGCAAAATTCTCTTGGACTATCTACCAAATGGATGTCAATAATGCCTTCTTGCATGGTGATCTCTCTGAAGAGGTCTATATGAAAATCCCTCCTGGCCTCACTGTCTCCCCTTCTTCTACTGCCTCTGGTCAGCTAGTATGCAGACTTAAGAAGTCCTTGTATGGATTAAAACAGGCCTCACGACAATGGTTTGCAAAGCTGTCCACTGCCCTTACCTCAAAGAGATATATTCCTAGTCTTAATGACTACTCTCTCTTCACTAAGAAATCTGGAGATTCTATTGTAATTCTTGTTGTTTATGTGGATGATATTCTATTAGTTGGTAATGACACCATTGAGATGGAGTCCCTCAAATCATTTCTGGATGACCAGTTCAGGATTAAGGACCTGGGCACTGTTCACTATTTTCTGGGGCTTGAAGTCACCAAATGCCCCGAGGGCCTGTTTATTAACCAACACAAGTTCACCAGGGAACTACTTGATGAATATCATTGCTCCTCTATTTCCCCTGTTGTTGCACCTCTTGATTTGTCCACCAAACTCACCCCTACTTCTGGTGACCTCTTATCTGATCCTACCACATATCGTAGATTGATTGGGAAACTTAATTTCTTACAACACACTAGACCTGATCTGTCCTTCTCTGTACAGCATCTCAGCCAGTTCCTTAATGCTCCCAGATCTTCCCGTTACTTGGCTGCCCTACATGTTCTCAAGTACTTGGCCAAAGACCCTGATAAAGGCATTTTCCTTAATGCCTCCTCTGATCTTTCTCTCTCGGCCTACTCTGATTTTGACTGGGCTGCTTGCCCCATCTCTAGGAGGTCTGTCACTGGGTATTTCATTACACTAGGTGGCAGTCCTATCTCCTGGAAGTCTAAGAAACAACCCACCGTCTCCTTGTCCTCTGCTGAAGCTGAATATCGAGCCTTAAGAAAGACTGTGGCTGAAGTTGCTTGGCTAGTTCGTTTGTTCCATGACTTTGGCATTTCTATTACCTCTCCAGTTCCTGTTCATTGTGACAATCAGGCAGCCAGCCATCAGCATTGCCAAGAATCCAGTGGCTCATGAAAGGACTAAGCATATTGAACTCGACTGTCACTTTGTACGGGAAAAACTTGCTGCTGGTCTCATTTCCCTCCATTACATCTCCACTCACTCTCAACTTGCTGATATATTGACGAAGTCCCTCACCGGTGTGCAACATCAAGCGATTCTGTCCAAGCTGGGTGTCTCTCCACCCTCCAGCTTGAAGGGGGGTGTTGAAGTCCAACAACATCAAAGACAGAGGCCCAAAACCGGCCCAACTCAGTACAAGGCCTGATCAGTTAATTTAATTTGTAGCCACATTTTAAAGATGTATAAATAGGACTAAAATTGGATTTTGTACAGGTTTTTTGGCAAAAATGTAAATCTCAGATCAGTTTATGAACAAAAAATCCCTAATTCATTTCTCTCTCATTTTCTAGGGTTTCCACCCTACAAATTTCTTTAGATTTCATCTTCATTTCATTTTTCTTCCGCAAATTAACACATAGTGTCTTAAATATACATTTTATCACTCTAATAAAAAAAAAAAAGTACGTATATTTTTCAGAAAAATCACTCTTTAAATGGATAAGCTATTCTCCAAATTAAATAGAGCTTGAGCGAGGTATGCCTGGGAGTAATCTTTTTATTTGGATTTGAGTCATATTTGGATAAAAGATAATCCTTGTAAAGCTGAGCATTTTTATTTTTCAATAGGATTACAAATAGGATAATACATTTTTCGTGCTATCCAGATATGATAAGTTCCCTAAGACTCCCTTAAGTTCACATGAATTAAGGGATCAAACAACCTTTAGCACCCTACTTAACTAGCTTTATCCCGGAAAACAAGGTATATGAAATCACATGCAACTCTTACAGAAGTTTATTCAGGATACATAGAAAAATGATATCTCCATCTCGCCTCCTCTCGACGAAGGCAAATCTTTCTTGGAATTCATCAATTTTAACACAAAACAACCCAGTCTTATTCGGAAACTAAAGTCGGAAACCGTGCAATGCTCTACTCTTGTCATAATATCTACCAGTTTGGATCATCCTTATAGTTACGACTTGGTAGCTTTTTGGATGTACATATGAGATCAACATAGAGAGGGAATTGATTAAATGCTAAAAACACCACAGGTATGCATGTTGCCCCGTATATTAGAAATGCCTTATTCTTGAATTTATCCCCGAGGACGAAGGAATGCGCAGCACAGAATGAGACCAAGATAGCAGATACTGATACAAAGAGCGAAGTTAATGCAATGAGCAACTTTCTTGGTAAGTCTTTCTCGAAATCATCGTGTTCGCATTTAGATGTCAGGATAGCTAAGAAAAACACCAGGGCCATGACTGAGAAGCAAAGAGAAACAAGTGATGATATACAAAACACGTCAAAAACAGGTTGATTTTGAAAGCGTGGATGGCCAAACTCATCGGGCCCGCCTGGGATTGTGGCAGCTGTAGCAAATGCAACTGTAGTAAACAGTGCGGCAACGACAGAGTATGAATTGCCGATTTTGTGGAGCCATTTAGTTCCATCTTTGAGTAACTTCGCATGCGTCTCTATGTAGACCTCTCTTGATGTCTGACCTTTCTCGTTATAAGCATATGAATGTGCATATGAATGTGGCAAAGTGTGCAGGACATACTGCATTATGATAGGAAAATCCTTCACATGTTAGTGTATTTGAGTTAAAGATCATTACAGTCCAATGCCTTTCGGGGATCTAACTTACAAAATATCCAGCAAATGTATAGGTTTTGTGTGTTTAAGTATAAATATACATATAATATGCATATTGTATACATAAATATATATATATATATATATATATATATATATATATATAATATACATAATCAGTGTATATGTTTAGTATATTTTGATTAACGCCAGTCATTAATTTCGGCTGACGTTTCAAAAATGGAAAAAGCCCTCTTTGTGATATGAAGAGATGGTTGGTTGTTAAAGATCTCTTACCTTGTACCACTTCCTTTCGCCTTGCACCTGTAGAGCGGAACCAGGGATGCGCCACACATCCAGCTTCTGGAACTTTGCGGCTAGGTGCATCGCATTGTTTCCTTCTTTATCCACCTGACAAAACACGTGCTCTGGATACTTTTCTCCTATTAACCAATTATAGACCTCTGTTTGCCTATGCTCTACAGCCAAAAGCAGTAGGTTCTTCTTTTCAGAGTCCGTATCTCGAATGGCTACTGGGAATTTTTTAATTATCTTCTGTACCATCTCTACAATACCCATCCTTGATGCCACTAATAAGGGTGTCTCCTTGGTCTGCTTGGACTGTGTCTCCTTGGTCGGCTTGGACAACTCTGTATTTAGAAGTATAGTTATTCTAGTTGCTTTTAGCGAACATAGCTTCTGATTGATAGCCCGTTTGGTAAGCTTCTCCAAGATCAGAAGTGTTTTTTTTTCCCTTAAAAAGAGTTTTTTATTTTCCTTCAAAATAGTGTTTTATTTCTTTTTCAAAGTTGATGTGTCTGACCAAAATTTTAGGAGAAGAAAAAGTGCTTTTGAGTAGAAGCAGAAGCAGAAGTAGAAACAGTGAGAAGCTGAAAAAAGTAGCTTCTCCCCCAAGTACTTTTTTTTAAAGCATTTTGGAGAAAATACACTTAGAAGCTCTTTTATCTTTTAAAAGTTTGGCCAAACACTAATTGGTGCTCAAAAGTGTTTTTCAAATTGATTAGTCAAACACAAACTGCTTCTCATCAAAAGTAGTTCTTTGAAAAACACTTCTCAAAATAAGGTGATTTTAGAAGTTTGGCCAAACAGGCTATATAACTAGTGTAAAAAGAAGAAAATTGATCATAGTTTGGAAATACTAGAACAAATTTTCAGCATTTTTACGTGATAGATCTTGAGTTGTTAAAATTGCAAAGTCTCGATGGCACATAACAAAGTTTTCTGTGCCACACAAGTATTACTGGAAAATAAAAATGATTCTTTACCAGACTTGGGATCATCTTTCTGTTTCTTATCTGTGCTTGAAGTTGGTGCTTGCTCGCTCACTGCAGTCTTACTCTGGTCTTCTTCTTTTTTATTAACATCCTCAACTATTAGGGGAGGCTCTGTAGGTGGTGCGAGGTCTTGACTATGGTGGTCCCTATCTTCTGGCTCTTCCCCAGTACTTGAATAGATGATTTGGACGTCTTAGCATGGTGGAAGAAATACAAGGCAAGTCATCTGATACTTTCAAGAATGGCTCGAGATATCCTTACGGTTCAAATATCAACCGTGGCTTCAGAGAGTGTATTTAGCCAAGGAAGATTACAAATTGGAGACCATAGACACTCATTATCCGGATTTAGCTTGCAAGTACTAGTGTGCATTCGCGATTGGATTAGATCGGAGCGACGCAACCAAAACATAGAAGCGGTGGAAGGCGAAAAGGAAGAGATTGAAGATTTGATAGCAAGTGGAGCAGACCAAATGGAAGAATTTGAAGATATCTCCATGACCGAATATGATATGGGGGAAATTAACCAAATGATTGACAATTGGTGATTTTATTATTCTACTATTTCTTTGCAACTCATGTATTATTTGCAAGTTAAAAAAATTACAACTTGCAAATAAATGTTAAATGTTATCCATGAATGAATAAAATGTATGACTCATTGAGCTTTCTTCTATTTACTTGTGTTTATATTTTTACTTATATTAAGTTAGGAATATACCTAAAATATACTAAGAATATACTTATAATATATATCTACTTAGTAGGCATTTGGCCATCAATTTTCAAACCAACGTTAGGCATCAATTTTCAGTCATGGTTTGAACCCAAATCATCCAACTTAAGCATATAATTTAATATATATATATATATATATATATATATATATATATATATACGTATATGCTGTATTGCTGTTAGTCAGCAAATATATAAACTTTACTTATAAACTTATATAACATATGTAAATATACCTATAATATACTAATAAATAAATAAATAAATATATATATATATATATATATATATATATATATATATATATATATACACACACACTATATAAAAAACAAAACAAAAAAAGAGGTTTTGGACAGTTTCGAACCGGACCGGTTCGGTTTTCATTTTAAAACCGATAAACCGGAACTAGTGGCCGGTTCCGATTTTTAAACCGGAAACCAACCGGTTTATTAACCAGTTACCGATCCGGTCTGGTTCAAACCGGATAACGGGCTTAATGCTTTTGTTAGTTTCAGTTTAGGTTACTTTTTTTGCGTAAAAGAATTGGCTTTAGTTTCAGTTATGTATTCATGCTAAGTAGAGTTTAAAATTGTTAGCTTTAGGCAAATGTCCAAAAGAATAGTAAGTACTTATTTTGATATGAAGTTTGGATCTTTATAAAGTTAGCATAGATCTATATACAGTCATGCTTCTTTTGAGCTTTTATTTAAAATATTTACTGCTATTTAAGATTTCAATCCTGTGGTTGGGTGAAAAATTTTATTATGTGCCAGGCACAAGCATGATGTGAAAGACAAAAATTGTGTGAGTCTCCTTTTATATTTTGCCAAATGGGTTTTAGGTCCCAATTCAGCAAAAGTTGGCCAAAGACTCGTCAGCATAATTATTTGCGTGAAGGAGAATATAAATATGACAAGTGGAATATGATGGGTCCACTGTCAGCACACTCTCTTTCACTTATTTTCTTTCGTTGTCTTCTTTTGTACTTATCACTTATATGCTTCTTCTTCTTCGTTTTTTTTTTTTTTTAATAAAATGATCTTATCTTCTATTTGTAAAACTATATTTGATACTGGCCAAATCTTTTGATTTTTATCTTATTTTTCCCAGTGTTTTCACTGATTGTGTTCCCAATATATGCAAAAGCTTGAACTTTCTTTTTATGTTTGAAAAATTAAATGGGGTTCTAGATTTGACAATAAATATAGAACCAAAAGCAAAATTAGAAAAAGTGAAGTTTCAGGTAATCCAAGAGTTTAAAATTTCTCACTAGAATTTTGCTTCATCGTCGTCATGCTTGCTATATGGGATTAACAATCATGTTTTTTTTTCCTTATGTAATTTTAATCTAAAAGGAATTTACAAGTTTTAGGAACTAAAACTTAAAACTCAAAGGTAATTTTAATTATCCACTGTATTTATTTTTATTGTTAAAGAGAAAACTCATTAAAACTTGCTAGCTTGAGAAATTTTATCATGGATGAGGCACACCTACTGGGCGGACATTAGTTGTGTGATATTCCTCTCAAAATATGCCAATGTGAATATACATTCTATCACTCTTCTTTGCCACTCTCATAGTGTTGAAGTCCAACAACATCAAAGACAGAGGCCCAAAACCGGCCCAACTCAGTACAAGGCCTGATCATTTAATTTAATTTGTAGCCACATTTTAAAGATGTATAAATAGGACTAGAATTGGATTTTGTACAGGTTTTTTTGGCAAAAATGTAAATCTCAGATTAGTTTATGAACAAAAAATCCCTAATTCATTTCTCTCTCATTTTCTAGGGTTTCCACCCTACAGATTTCTTCAGCTTTCATCTTCATTTCATTTTTCTTCCGCAAATTAACATGGTATCAGAGCATATCTTGGGAAATATCGTATATACCTAACTTCCATCCATAAATCTGAGAAAATTTTTGATTTTGAAGAAGATCGCACTTACGATCTTTCAACTTTCAGTATTTTTTGCTTCGTTTATTGAAGATTGCCTGTTGATAAGATCATCTTGTTGGATTGGAGTTGAAATCTGCAAATCGAATCGAAGGAATTGTGATTTTTCCGACTTCGCAAATCGAAGAAATTGTGGTTTTTTTGACTTCGCTTTGACTCGGTCAACTCGACAATCTGGTGATATTCTTCCATCTTTTATATCTTTACCATATTGTAGGATCTTATATCTTCGATCTAAAGTTTTCAATTGCTAATAATCGAAGATTTGTTTGTTCAGTTTTTCGATCTAGGGTTTCAGTTGTTAGGTAGCAAGATTTGCTGATTTAGGACTCTTATATTGCCGATTGTCGAAGAATCCTGTAGTGTTTCGTAGCACTGTATCATAGCATTGCATCGTATAGCTGGTCATTGTTGTTGGTTGATTGATATGGCGATTGGAACCGAACCTGCTTCTGTATCAACTGTATCTAGTAGTTCAACGATCTTAGATGCATTCCATCCCTTGTATCTTCACCCTTCTGACACACCTGTTAGTGTTCTTGTTTCTGTCCCTTTTACCGGTGATGGATTTGGGGAATGGAAAGAAAGCATGCTCATTTCCTTGTCTGCAAAGAACAAAACACAAATCATAGATGGGACCTTTGTTGAACCTAGTCCACAATCTCAGTTGTACCCCCATTGGTTGAGGTGTAACAACATGGTCAAAGCCTGGATAATGAATGCCTTGTCCAAAGACATAGCAAAAACCATTTTGTACTACAAAACTGCAAAAGAGGCATGGGATAACCTATCGGATAGGTATGGTGTAGCAAACATGTCTCAATACTACACTCTCCAAAGAGCCATCTCTTCTACCTCTCAAGGTTCTTTGGGCATAGCCACATACTATACACGACTCAAAGGGTTCTGGGATGAACTCTACACCATATCTCTAGGTAAACCTTGCACTTGTGGGGCAATGCATGACCTAACCGAAACACAAAAACTTATACAGTTCCTATCTGGCCTAAATGAAACAGACTCCACAGTTAGGAGTAACATCCTCATGCTAAGCCCTGTTCCAAATGTTGAAAAAGCCTATGCTATGTTAGTCAGAGATGAGAAACAAAGAGAAATTCACACTAGTTCTTATATGTTTTCACTAGATTCTTCCTCCTTTAATGCTACTAACTCTCGTGGCAAAGGAACTATGTATGATCACCACAGTAGTTCAGGAACTTCTAGTTCTGTTGGTTCCAATTCAGGGCATCATGCTTACTCTTCCACATCTGGTGGTTCTAGTATGGCAAATTCTAACTACACACCTCCTTCAATTGGTTCTAGTCAAGGGAATTCCATCCACCACCCTAGAAACTATACACAAAGAGTCAGTTTTGATTCAAGAAAACCAAACCTCATTTGTAAATACTGCAAGAAAACAGGTCACACCATGGACAAGTGTTACAAGCTTCATGGGTTTCCATCTGACTTCAAATTCACTAAAAACAAAAGGTCTGCCTCATATGCTCATGTTGAGCCTCCATCTGATCCCCTCAATGTTGATACAAATTCTGTTCCACCTCATGGTTTCTCCAAGGAGCAATATGAACACCTCATGACCATGTTCAATCAGATTCAGCTCCCAACACATCAACCAGCTTCTCAAGCATATGATAACTTTGCAGGTTGGTATAATAATCCTGTTAGTAGATTACATGGTTTTATTGCATGTCACAGTACTCATGAGGGTGTTAGTTCTTGGATCCTAGATACTGGTGCTACCAATCACATGACCCCACACAAACATTTACTTCATGATATTCAATCCCTACTTACTCCATCCCTAGTTACTTTACCAAATGGATACAAGGTTAAAGTCAGTTCTTTTGGATCATTATCATTATTTCCTCACATTACTCTCACAAATGTTCTGTTAGTGCCCTCTTTTCAGTTCAATCTCATTTCCATTCATCAAATACTCACTCAACTGTCATGTTCTGCTCTCTTCACCACTGTTTCATGCTGTTTGCAGGGCCCTTCTCTGAAGAGGCCACTGGAACTTGGTAAAGCTGAGCATGGACTGTATCTGCTGAAGTTGCCACTCAGTCAACCTTGTGCTAACACAGTTTCACCTGTTGTTAATTCTTTCCCTTCTCCATCTACTTTTGATATGCCTAGTGTAGATACTTGTTCTTCTGATTTTTCAGTTCCTGTTTGTGCACATGATTGTAATATATCTTCCATAAATAAGACTGATATCTTGTGGCATCAAAGGTTGGGGCACATTCCCTTTGCCAAGATGTTGACTATCCCTTCTCTATCTACATGCAAATTATCCAACAAACAATCATTCATCTGCCCCATTTGTCCAATGGCTAGACAACAAAGGTTGTAATTCCAGGACAGCACAACTGTTTCCAAGACACCTTTCCAATTAGTGCACATTGACCTTTGGGGACCATATCACACTCCCACATATAATGGCTTTAGGTATTTTCTAACCATTGTAGATGACCATAGTAGGGCCACCTGGACTCACCTTCTCTCCTGTAAGAGCAATGCCTTTCCTGTCATAAAGAACTTCATTGCTATGGTCTACAATCAATTCAGCACTTCCATCAAAACCATAAGGACTGACAATGCATTTGAACTTGGCTCCTCCTCTGTCAATGCTGAATTCCTTGCTTTTGTTGGCATTTCCCACCAAACTTCCTGCCCACACACACCACAACAAAATGGGGTTGTGGAAAGAAAACACAAGCACCTCCTTGAAACTGCAAGAGCCTTACTTTTCCAATCCAAACTCCCCACAAAGTTCTGGGGGGAATGTGTCATCACTGCTACCTACTTAATAAATAGATTTCCTTCACCTATTCTATCTGATAAAACACCTTATGAGATACTTCATGGCAATCCCCCTTCCTATTCCCACCTTAGATCATTTGGCTGCTTGGCTTATGCTACTGTTCCCACACCATTTAGAGACAAACTGCAATCTAGAGTTATTCCTTGTCTAATGATGGGTTATGGGATAGGAAAAAAGGGCTATAAACTCTACAACTTACTCAAACACACCATCATCTATTCCAGAGATGTATCCTTTCTTGAACATATCTTCCCTTCCACCTCTCCCTCTTCTGGCTATTTTCCTCCTCCTTCAACATCTTGCTATGATCATGACTTTCCTTCATCTTCTATTCCCAACCCCTCACCTTCTTCTTCTGCTCCTACTGCTCCTTCTCATTCAACATCCCACCTGAACATTCCCTCACCTCCACAGCCATTTATTCCTTCTTCTACTACCTCTCAACCCACTAGACAGTCTTCTAGGGTTATCAGAATTACCCCTGCACACTTCAAGGATTATATCTGCTACTCTGTCCCTATTACCACACCATATACACCCTCTGAGTCCTGTCCAGTTGAACCTATGTACTACTAACAGGCTGTGTCCAACCCTGCTTGGCAGGCTGCCATGCTTAAGGAATTTCAGACTTTAGAAGCCAATGACACTTGGGATATTGTGACCTTACCACCACACAAAAAGGCCATACCATGCAAATGGGTCTACAAGATTAAACACAAATCAGATGGGAGCATTGAAAGATATAAAGCTCGGTTAGTCATTAGGGGTGATACTCAGAAAGCTGGAATTGACTATTCTGAGACCTTTTCTCCTGTTTTTAAATTTACCACCATCAAGTGTCTCCTTGCTCTTGCTGCAAAATTCTCTTGGACTATCTACCAAATGGATGTCAATAATGCCTTCTTGCATGGTGATCTCTCTGAAGAGGTCTATATGAAAATCCCTCCTGGCCTCACTGTCTCCCCTTCTTCTACTGCCTCTGGTCAGCTAGTATGCAGACTTAAGAAGTCCTTGTATGGATTAAAACAGGCCTCACGACAATGGTTTGCAAAGCTGTCCACTGCCCTTACCTCAAAGAGATATATTCCTAGTCTTAATGACTACTCTCTCTTCACTAAGAAATCTGGAGATTCTATTGTAATTCTTGTTGTTTATGTGGATGATATTCTATTAGTTGGTAATGACACCATTGAGATGGAGTCCCTCAAATCATTTCTGGATGACCAGTTCAGGATTAAGGACCTGGGCACTGTTCACTATTTTCTGGGGCTTGAAGTCACCAAATGCCCCGAGGGCCTGTTTATTAACCAACACAAGTTCACCAGGGAACTACTTGATGAATATCATTGCTCCTCTATTTCCCCTGTTGTTGCACCTCTTGATTTGTCCACCAAACTCACCCCTACTTCTGGTGACCTCTTATCTGATCCTACCACATATCGTAGATTGATTGGGAAACTTAATTTCTTACAACACACTAGACCTGATCTGTCCTTCTCTGTACAGCATCTCAGCCAGTTCCTTAATGCTCCCAGATCTTCCCGTTACTTGGCTGCCCTACATGTTCTCAAGTACTTGGCCAAAGACCCTGATAAAGGCATTTTCCTTAATGCCTCCTCTGATCTTTCTCTCTCGGCCTACTCTGATTTTGACTGGGCTGCTTGCCCCATCTCTAGGAGGTCTGTCACTGGGTATTTCATTACACTAGGTGGCAGTCCTATCTCCTGGAAGTCTAAGAAACAACCCACCGTCTCCTTGTCCTCTGCTGAAGCTGAATATCGAGCCTTAAGAAAGACTGTGGCTGAAGTTGCTTGGCTAGTTCGTTTGTTCCATGACTTTGGCATTTCTATTACCTCTCCAGTTCCTGTTCATTGTGACAATCAGGCAGCCAGCCATCAGCATTGCCAAGAATCCAGTGGCTCATGAAAGGACTAAGCATATTGAACTCGACTGTCACTTTGTACGGGAAAAACTTGCTGCTGGTCTCATTTCCCTCCATTACATCTCCACTCACTCTCAACTTGCTGATATATTGACGAAGTCCCTCACCGGTGTGCAACATCAAGCGATTCTGTCCAAGCTGGGTGTCTCTCCACCCTCCAGCTTGAAGGGGGGTGTTGAAGTCCAACAACATCAAAGACAGAGGCCCAAAACCGGCCCAACTCAGTACAAGGCCTGATCAGTTAATTTAATTTGTAGCCACATTTTAAAGATGTATAAATAGGACTAAAATTGGATTTTGTACAGGTTTTTTGGCAAAAATGTAAATCTCAGATCAGTTTATGAACAAAAAATCCCTAATTCATTTCTCTCTCATTTTCTAGGGTTTCCACCCTACAAATTTCTTTAGATTTCATCTTCATTTCATTTTTCTTCCGCAAATTAACACATAGTGTCTTAAATATACATTTTATCACTCTAATAAAAAAAAAAAAGTACGTATATTTTTCAGAAAAATCACTCTTTAAATGGATAAGCTATTCTCCAAATTAAATAGAGCTTGAGCGAGGTATGCCTGGGAGTAATCTTTTTATTTGGATTTGAGTCATATTTGGATAAAAGATAATCCTTGTAAAGCTGAGCATTTTTATTTTTCAATAGGATTACAAATAGGATAATACATTTTTCGTGCTATCCAGATATGATAAGTTCCCTAAGACTCCCTTAAGTTCACATGAATTAAGGGATCAAACAACCTTTAGCACCCTACTTAACTAGCTTTATCCCGGAAAACAAGGTATATGAAATCACATGCAACTCTTACAGAAGTTTATTCAGGATACATAGAAAAATGATATCTCCATCTCGCCTCCTCTCGACGAAGGCAAATCTTTCTTGGAATTCATCAATTTTAACACAAAACAACCCAGTCTTATTCGGAAACTAAAGTCGGAAACCGTGCAATGCTCTACTCTTGTCATAATATCTACCAGTTTGGATCATCCTTATAGTTACGACTTGGTAGCTTTTTGGATGTACATATGAGATCAACATAGAGAGGGAATTGATTAAATGCTAAAAACACCACAGGTATGCATGTTGCCCCGTATATTAGAAATGCCTTATTCTTGAATTTATCCCCGAGGACGAAGGAATGCGCAGCACAGAATGAGACCAAGATAGCAGATACTGATACAAAGAGCGAAGTTAATGCAATGAGCAACTTTCTTGGTAAGTCTTTCTCGAAATCATCGTGTTCGCATTTAGATGTCAGGATAGCTAAGAAAAACACCAGGGCCATGACTGAGAAGCAAAGAGAAACAAGTGATGATATACAAAACACGTCAAAAACAGGTTGATTTTGAAAGCGTGGATGGCCAAACTCATCGGGCCCGCCTGGGATTGTGGCAGCTGTAGCAAATGCAACTGTAGTAAACAGTGCGGCAACGACAGAGTATGAATTGCCGATTTTGTGGAGCCATTTAGTTCCATCTTTGAGTAACTTCGCATGCGTCTCTATGTAGACCTCTCTTGGTGTCTGACCTTTCTCGTTATAAGCATATGAATGTGCATATGAATGTGGCAAAGTGTGCAGGACATACTGCATTATGATAGGAAAATCCTTCACATGTTAGTGTATTTGAGTTAAAGATCATTACAGTCCAATGCCTTTCGGGGATCTAACTTACAAAATATCCAGCAAATGTATAGGTTTTGTGTGTTTAAGTATAAATATACATATAATATGCATATTGTATACATAAATATATATATATATATATATATATATATATATATATATATATATAATATACATAATCAGTGTATATGTTTAGTATATTTTGATTAACGCCAGTCATTAATTTCGGCTGACGTTTCAAAAATGGAAAAAGCCCTCTTTGTGATATGAAGAGATGGTTGGTTGTTAAAGATCTCTTACCTTGTACCACTTCCTTTCGCCTTGCACCTGTAGAGCGGAACCAGGGATGCGCCACACATCCAGCTTCTGGAACTTTGCGGCTAGGTGCATCGCATTGTTTCCTTCTTTATCCACCTGACAAAACACGTGCTCTGGATACTTTTCTCCTATTAACCAATTATAGACCTCTGTTTGCCTATGCTCTACAGCCAAAAGCAGTAGGTTCTTCTTTTCAGAGTCCGTATCTCGAATGGCTACTGGGAATTTTTTAATTATCTTATGTACCATCTCTACAATACCCATCCTTGATGCCACTAATAAGGGTGTCTCCTTGGTCTGCTTGGACTGTGTCTCCTTGGTCGGCTTGGACAACTCTGTATTTAGAAGTATAGTTATTCTAGTTGCTTTTAGCGAACATAGCTTCTGATTGATAGCCCGTTTGGTAAGCTTCTCCAAGATCAGAAGTGTTTTTTTTTCCCTTAAAAAGAGTTTTTTATTTTCCTTCAAAATAGTGTTTTATTTCTTTTTCAAAGTTGATGTGTCTGACCAAAATTTTAGGAGAAGAAAAAGTGCTTTTGAGTAGAAGCAGAAGCAGAAGTAGAAACAGTGAGAAGCTGAAAAAAGTAGCTTCTCCCCCAAGTACTTTTTTTTAAAGCATTTTGGAGAAAATACACTTAGAAGCTCTTTTATCTTTTAAAAGTTTGGCCAAACACTAATTGGTGCTCAAAAGTGTTTTTCAAATTGATTAGTCAAACACAAACTGCTTCTCATCAAAAGTAGTTCTTTGAAAAACACTTCTCAAAATAAGGTGATTTTAGAAGTTTGGCCAAACAGGCTATATAACTAGTGTAAAAAGAAGAAAATTGATCATAGTTTGGAAATACTAGAACAAATTTTCAGCATTTTTACGTGATAGATCTTGAGTTGTTAAAATTGCAAAGTCTCGATGGCACATAACAAAGTTTTCTGTGCCACACAAGTATTACTGGAAAATAAAAATGATTCTTTACCAGACTTGGGATCATCTTTCTGTTTCTTATCTGTGCTTGAAGTTGGTGCTTGCTCGCTCACTGCAGTCTTACTCTGGTCTTCTTCTTTTTTATTAACATCCTCATCTATTAGGGGAGGCTCTGTAGGTGGTGCGAGGTCTTGACTATGGTGGTCCCTATCTTCTGGCTCTTCCCCAGTACTTGAATAGAATTCGTAACGTTCTTCTTTCTTAATCATCAACTTCATAATTTGAACTCCCCATGTATGTTTCTTTTTTCTTTCCTCTAATTTTTTAATCCTTTGGAATCCTGCATGCAACAAGATTTGAGACCTGATGTCATGATGTGGAAAGGAAAAAAGGAGAAAAGAAGAGGCAAACTAAGTTTCAGAAATTAGTTCAAACTTAAAATGTGAAAAAAGGAATCAGGCTCCTCTCTATTACATTTTCTCTCCATTTCATTAAGTACACGTTTAGATGAAAAATATGTATCCTATTTAATTTTTAAAGGTCAAGATTTTGTTATACTAACAAGTATATTAATCATAGTTAAGTGAATAATTTTTGAAAAAGCACTCTCCAACTTTGAAAAGAAAAAGATATTCCTCACAATTTTTGATACCCATTAATATCATTAATTTCATCTTATATAATAAATTTAAATGTTTAATTGTACGACTTTTTGTGCCAGAAAGTTTATTTTTGAAATATTATATTGAGAAACAATATAATATTTCCAAAGTAGTTCCAAGAACTCCACCAGTGCTCGGTAGTTCTCTGGGACTGGGAGATTCCAACCTAGTTTAAGTTTTAAGTCGCCTTTGCCTTCAGCTTCATATGTCATTAGCTTTAGCTCATCGATATTTATGCCTGGAAAAAAGAACCCAGTATTAGCTATATACCTCCACAAACGATGAACATGAAACAACATGCAAAAGTATTGGATGTTTATGACTAACAGTAAATATGCTAGACTGAGACAAAGGATAAAGAGACTTCTAATGAAGAACATGTAAATCCGCATTGGGTGGTGTAAAAACCACCTGTGTATATAATTTAAATCCATGATATTCTGCTTATTTGTGCCCTCTTTGACAAAAAAGACTGCAGACTTGCACAACAATAACATACCAAGTGTGATTCCACAAGTGAGGTTTGGGGAGGGTGAGCTGTACGCAAACCTTACCCCAACTTTTGCAGGGTAGAGAGGCAGTTTTCGATAGATCATCCGCTCAAGAATAGCGTTCTCAAACAGATTTGAAAAATATAAGAGTGAAAAGTTATTATGAAAATATCGAAGAAAATAAAAGTATTGACGACAAAAAAAAAAAAGAAAAAAAAATGAAAGAAAGAAAGAAATAAAGATAGTCAAAGTAAAAGAAACAACAGAAATTGAAGAATAAGATAATGATAGAATAATTGGAGTAATAATATCGGTAAGGAACAGACAGGAGACTTAGAGCCCGTTTGGCTTATAGCTTAAAGCTGTTTGCAGCTTATAAGCTGAAAAAAATAAGTTGGGGTAGTTCAACTTATTTTTTTTGGCTTATAAGTTATTTTCAGCTTATAAGCTGCTTTAGATAAATTAAGTTAAATGGGTCCAATTATTTTTTTGAGCTTATTTTAAGCACAAAATGACTTTAAGCTGGCCAGCCAAACACTCAAAAAAGCTGAAAACAGCTTATAAGCCAACCTATAAGCCAATCCAAACGGGCTCTTACCGTTGTAGATAAAGCTGTCTAGGAACCGAAAATGGCTGCCACTTCTGAATACATGAGGCATCCTGGAAAGGACGTGTAGAGGAGACATGCCCTTTGTGTTGTAACGGTTGACAAGTGGCGGATAGTAATGTATTATCTGAAAAGCCACCTCTATTACAAGAGAAGTTGTTAATACTACTATCCGGTTCTAAAAAAGGAAAAATTATAAACATATCCTCTCTATAATGTCCATATTTTCTGTTGAACCAATCTTTAATGCATGTTATATTATATGTTTTCTATAACAATCTAAAAATATCCAGACAAACAACGTTTTGTATAACAACATTTTGTTATTTTTTTATAAAAATAAAATATATGAAACAGTTGTTTTTTTTTTTTTTTTGAGGAGGGGGGATAAAAAAAAGTTCCTCACTTTTTATATTTTTTTATAAAAGTAAAATAAAATATATGAAATTGAAAATGTGTGTATGTTGGGGAGGCGGGGGGGGGGGGGGGGGGGGAGGTAAGAATTTTTTTTTTCATTTTTTATAAGTTTTTACAAAAGTAAAATAAAATAAATGAAATAGAAAATTCGGGGTTGTGGTAGTGGGGTGAGTGGTGGCCAGTGGGTGGGTTAGGGTTGCAGGTGAGTTGGTGTGTTTTTTAAGGGTCAGAAAAATATTTTCCCTCAAATTTTTATGAAAAACATTTTCTTCTATTTTGAGGAAAATGAGTTATTACTGGGCCTAGTGAGTTCATATATGTATACCCATATTTTAATGTGTTAAAAAGAGACTTAAACCCATATATATATTAAGACCTATATATATATATATATATATATTTTTATCAGAATTAAACACATATTTACTCACCTGAAATATGAGTGACACAACTCACTAAAATATGAATAAAATAGGCTTTCTCAAAATATGGGCTGAAATTGCCACCTTAAAAGAGGTTTGATTCTATATAATCGAAATTAATAAGAGAAATATTTGTAGGGGATTGGCTCTTACCAAAGTGCTCGCGAGAGATGGCGGCGTGTAGAATGTTATCCCCATCTTTCCTTCTACAAAGTTCAGTTGGACCTTCTCTGTTTTCATCTTGAACACACTCATGTAGGTAGAGAAAAGCTTGTAGCTTGCCTTGATAAGCAGCTATGAATAAGGGGGTTTCCCCTTTCGAATTGGTCTCCCGGATGAGAGCAGGGTCTTCTGGGTTTACCAAACACTCAATAATGGAGACAATCCCGAGTTCTGCTGCAAGGTGAAGAGGTGTGTTCCCTTTTTCATTCTTCTGTTTTAAGATACCTAGTCGATTTACCTCTGGTATGCTGGCAATCATTTTCTTAATACAATTAAGATGAGGATGCTGTAAAGAGTCATCTTGATCTGGATGGTAAGAAGAGATAGCTAAGTGAAGAGCAGTATCTTCAGATTTGGTGAGTTTGGATTTATGGACAAACTTGTTTTTGGTGTACAGTTCCTGAACTTTTGTCCAATATTTCTCCATTGATGCATTAAATATTTCATCTTCAATTCCTTTGTCCACAATGTCGATCTCCTCTGTAATTTCTATGATTCGGTCCATTGGCACTACTTGTTTTTGCAGATTGTGTTGATGCCACTCACCAGTCACCAATGGATTCTATATATACTGCTAGGAGAGTTGTTGACAAATATTTCTTTACAAGCCTCTATGCTGGTGCATGTGTAATGGCTCTTCTAGTACCTAAAGTATTAAAGAATCTAATACTTTACTCTGACAGTGTAAGATAACTTCTGCCACTATCATATGACCTAAAAGAAATTTAGCTTATATACATCAACAATGTAGAAAAAAATTACATTATCAATATAAAAGAAACGTTTTTTACGTCGCGGTGCACTTAAGTTAAACTCTTAAGTGAAATTGGTGATCCGAAAAATAAGGCAGATAACTTCATACAACAAGTTTAGGTAACCTAATAGTGTAAAGATCTTACATATTTCCCGTGCATATAATTTAAATCCATTATTAGGCAATCACAAAATATGCTCGTCGGCTGATTAACTTTAGATTGGGTTAAAAGCCAGAGTAGGTCGAGTACAATTGAAATTGTGATACATAATTTACTTAATTGAGTCTTCAACACCCTCCTTCACGTGGGGGTATGGGTCAAGCATGTGAAAATTCATAAGAACAAAGGATGGCAGTGAGACTTGAACCATGACTTTTGCTTTCTCTAATACCATGTTGAATTGTGTGACCATCTTATCTTAAAGTTTAAGCTATTACAAAGGTTATACTTTTATTTACTTAATTATATCTTTAACATTGTCAAGTGTCCCCCATTGGTTGAGGAAATGAGTTGTGTGCCTGACAATCCTCATGTCGTGTACTAGCTTCTGGGGTAAGGCAGTTCACATGATGTTAGAGCTAGATCCATCTGTATTCCTTAGTTTACCTAATGTTAGGATTTTATGTTATGTTGTCAATGCACAAGATGTCCAGTCCTAGGCATGAGGGGAGGGGCGCGAATGCTATGTGTCCCACATTAGTCAAAAAAACGAGTTGTTATCTTCTTGTACGATCTTGGTCAATTCTCGCTTCATGAGCTAGCATTGGGGTCGCGAGTTACACGCAAGCTCCATTTCCTTTACACTTATGTCATGCAAAACACAAGGGCAAGACCTTTAGTCATTTTGTTCACTTCTTGCTGCTATCACCAGGCATCTCTCTTTTGCCTTTATTCTACACAAGAATTTTTACCAATAGAAACTCTTTTATTTTTTGTCCTGCTTTTACCGCAAGTCTTCTTGCATTTCCATATTTGTACAAATCCTACCATTGTTTTTAGACATAACAACTTGTTATTAATACTGATTTAACCTCACATATATTGATCTAGTTAACTGTACTCATTTGATTAAAATTATCTCTTTATGTTGCAAAGCGTGATTATTGTATTATAGTCTTGCAGATGCTGGAATTTCACAAGTTGCCTCCTTTAGCAGTTGAAAATCTAGAGATTCTTATAGCGGTCTATACCCAAATAGCCGGCTCGATTTACTGTTTACTTTTCCTAGCCAATATACATGGACTATACACTGACTATATACCGTTACATGCATATTATACATCTGCAACCTATTTTTAGTTTAAGCGGTTGTGTGAGCAATTATTTAGATTAATTCTTTTTTTAATGATATCTATTGACAAGAACTATATAAAAACGAAAATTTATTGGGTGACAAGTATGAATATGCAAATTGTGTGACTCGTGAATTTCATGGGAAGTACTGTTTTATTTTTAAGTTGTTAATCCATAACTGTGCGGGGCCAAAACTTGACTTTAGACTTGAAAGACATGCATTTTATTTGGTATTATATTCTTTGCTCAAATGTTATGTTATTCTCCTTTTAGTTTTCTTTCTCTACATTTTCCTTTACTTTTAAGTCATTCTTCAAATAGTATGTGAGCTTGAACTCTCTGGTTGCACCTTTTTCTCCTCATTGTTAGTAGTTTTCTCTTGTACATTACTGTTTACAGCCCTTTCCTGTCTGCGATGTAAAGAAAAAAAAAAGGTCAGGGAGCATCTATCTTATCAGCTATTTTGGTCTGTTAACCAAGGAGCGATGCAAAATATTTGTTACTGACGAAAAACATTTTTCAAAAAATGTTTTTAGGTGTTTGGTTGGAGAGAAACGCCTTTCGGTAAAGCATCCATAGATACAGAGGCGGATCTAGGATTTGAAGGTGGTGGGTGCTACAATTTTCTTCAATATACATCTTGTTAGGAACGTATATTTGGGTCGGGTTCAACTCTTTAGTTTACTCGGGTCAACTTAATAGGCTTTTTTTATTTGCAAATATAAAAATTACATCTGAAAAATCAGGAAATGAACATAATTAACATCTTAAACAAGGAATCACACTCATTAAAACCCATTAACAACAGAGATAAAATCAACATTTTCACCAAATGACTTGCATCTCTTATGTATATTAAAAAATGAATTTGCACAAGTAAAATAATATCTTCAATAAGGGAATTACACCAATCAAAATAAGAAAAATAATAGAAAAACTCTTCAATAGGTAAATACTCCCCATAAGTAAATGTAGAATTAGATAAACTACAAAGTTCTCAAAAATAAATCATAAATTTCATGTTTTTTCTAAGCAGTGCTTACGAAATTTCCATTACAATTTAAGTAGTAAAGTTAAATTGAATTTAACAATTATAGAATAACATAAATTTTTATAATACACTCCCTCCGTCCATTTTTATTTGTCCATTATACTAAAAATATATGTCCGCTTTTACTTGTACGTTATATAGTTTGAAAAACCAAGACATAATTTATCATTTTATACCTATTTTACCCTTATTATTAAGTACTTCAATTCATTTCTCATTTTAATTATTGCTTATTAAGAGTGTCCCAGGTCAAATATAGACAAGTAAACATGGACGGAGGGAGTAATAAACAAAATAAATTGTAAAAAAAAAATGAATTTTGATCTCAATCCAAAATTCCCATTGACACCCAAGTTTTCGATTTAAATACTCACAGATTTGAGATTAAGAGAAATACTTAATTTAAGGGATTTTGAAGTTTCCATTTGTGTGTTCTCACTAGAGATCACAAATAAAATAATAGAAAAGAGGAAAATCAATATAAATAATAAAAGATAAATAGAAAATAGGGAGGGCCGAAAAGGGAATTACTGGTACAAAGGAAGTAAAAAGTGCAAAGGAAAACGGGAGTCGAAAAATGTTCAAGATAGATTCAAACTTGTGTCTATCAGCCGTGATATCTTTGTCTAATTTACGACTGAGGGTGGCAGGATCAAATATTTAACTTAATTTAAGCAAATTACAACATAAGTATATAAAAAATTTATTGATTGAGGGGGTGCCTTGCCACCCCATGGTAAAGGGTGGATCCGTTCGTGCATAGATAGTCAAAATAATGTTTAGAGATAGTTACGAAGGAAAATGTCTTTTGCCCAAAATATGGGAGATCCCTTTTCTTTCTTTTGGTGAAAATGCAAACATATACTAGAAAATAATTTTTTTAATCCATAACTGCTACCCTTTGGGTGCGCACAGGATAAATCCCGCCCACAAATCACACTTGAGAGATAACCCGCACCGCGATGATATATAATTTATTTCAAACTTAGTTTTTCGCGAAACATGATAGGGTACTCTCTATTTAGTAGCTCTTTTTTCCTTTTGGAATGTTTATATGTTAACATCAGTATGGTATCGTATTCTCCATTTTACAATTCTTGATGTGAAAGAAAAGAATGAATATAAGTTTTCGAAAGTTTCTTTACATTCTTATAAGTTACATTTCAACCGATTTTAAAGACTTTATAGATTATCAAATACTTGATGAGCCAAAAACTCTGGCTTTCTTCACCACTGGGTAAAAATGATATTTCAGTATTTCATGTTATATTGAAATATACTCTTTTCAGTCTGCTAAATAACAACAATAACATATCCAGTATAATGTCACGAAGTGGGGTCTGAGGAGGGTAAAGTATACCCAAACTTTATCCCTACCAAGGAGGTAGAGAGCTTGTTTTCAAAAGACTCCCGGCTCAAAGAAAAGCAACCACATCAGTCTGGAAAAAGAAATTATAGCAGTAACAAAGTCATGTTAAAATACTAAATAAAGCATGACAAAGCAATCTGGCAAAACAAGGTAACTAACACAAAATCATATGCCAATCGAGGGACAAGACAACAGATAATAACAAGAATTAGAGGACAAGAAAATACGAGAGTAATTCGAAGCGTGACACACACAACTGCCTACTAGCCTTTTACTCTGATTCGTGTCCTCAATAACTCCCTATCTAAGGTTATGAGCCTGTTTGGATGGGCTTATGCCTTTAAGCTGAAAACAGCTTATAAGCCAAAAAAAAATAAGTTGGGGTAGTCCAACTTATTTTTTTTGACTTATAAGTTGTTTTCAACTTATAAGCTGCTTTAGATAAGTTAAGTAAAATGGACTCAATTATTTTTTTGAGCTTATTTTAAGCACAAAATGACTTTAAGTTGGTCAGTCAAACACTCAAAAAAGCTAAAAACAGCTTATAAGCCAATCCAAACGGGCTCTATGTCTTCGGTGAGCTGACTCTTTCCTGTCAGCTATATCCAATGAAATCTGAGAGACTTGTTTATAAAGTACATCTAAACATGAATTATTGGGGAAAATGTAGATGGTGAAAAGAATCAAAGTCCTAAAACATAATTAGATCTTATGAAATATGTCGAAGAACCTGTAATCAGTGGGGAATAAATTTGTTTCAAACCTTTTATTCTCTATTATTCACGATTGTGTAAATATTTTTTTTAGTTATTGTTATTATCAAAATTATTGATACGACCAAATTTTTGTAATTAATTCTTTTTACTGTGCTCGAGTATTTTATTTTTTCAGCATTATATGCTTGAATATTTTTTCTTCACATTCTCTTTGAAGGGATATCAAAGGGAAGACGTTGCAAAAAGACAATTCTATTCTATTAATCTCTTGTGAGTTGCATTTCAACCGATTTTAAAGACTTTATAGATTATCAAATACTTGATGAGCCAAAAACTCTAAGTTTCCTTAATCACTGGGTAAAAATGATACTCCTTCCGCCCCAATTTAAGAGTATTACTTTTCTTTTTGGATTGTTCCAAAAAAGAATATCTCTTTCTATATTTAGTAAGTTTACAATTCAAACATCATACATGACAAGTTTATAAATACAAGATTTAAAGGATATATTAGTACATTTCACAATCTTTAATTTAGGGCCATAAGATTCAAAAGTGTCTTTATTTTTTAGACTATGTGCCTCGTCAAACTAAATCACTTAAATTGGGACGAAGAAAGTATTTCAATATTTCATGTTGTAATATTGAAATATACTCTTTTCAGTCAGCTATATCCAATGAAATCCGAGAGACTTGTTTATAAAGTACATCTAAACATTGAATTATTGGGGAAAATGTAGATGGTGAAAAGAATCAAAGTCCTAAAACACAATCAGATCTTATGAAATATGTCGAAGAACCTGTAATCAGTGGGGAACAAATTTGTTTCAAAGCTTTTATTCTCTACTATTCACGATTGTGTAAATATTTTTTTTAGTTATTGTTATTTTCAAAATTATTGATACGAACAAATTTTTGTAATTAATTCTTTTTACTATGCTGGAGTATTTTATTTTTCAGCATTATATATGGTTGAATTTTTTTCTTCACATTTTTTACTTTATAAATAAGATTTATTGTTCTATAAGTGAGTCCACAATATATTAAAAAGAGAAAATATCATACTAGTAAGAAAGTTTTAAAACAAAAATGGTGAAGGTTGATAGTTTTGTAGGTAAAATAGGTATTTTGGTCCGTTGAGTGACCTTCTGAGTGCTACAGACAGTTAAGTGATGCTTCTATTACAAATAAAAAACAAATATAACTTTACTAGTTAATTTCAGATAATTGGGTGACTATTTGGGTTACCTATTTTGACCTGTTGAGTGACCTTCTAAGTGATACAGGTAGCTACGTGACGCTTCTATTACAAATGAAAAAAAAATATAACTTTATTAGTTAATTTCAGATAGTTGAATGACCATTTGGATAATGGACTCATCTCTTATTCTTTAAGGTTTTGCGGTTTGAATTTTGGCAAAAAGATAGGTTGCTTTTTGGGTGTTCTATTTTTGAACCACAAGGTATGTATATACTCAACTGTTTTAATGCGAACACAATGCTTCTAAATGGTCATACAAAGACAATACATTCAAAGTATTTAATTTTCAAAACCAAAAAGTTATCAAGATGGTTATTTTGGTTAGCTAAACCAATGATCAAGTTACTTTGTTGTTTATGGGACAGTAGGATAAGTCCAAGAGGGGTTAGCCACTTTAAAATCGTTTTTTAATGTTTAGCCACCAATTAAAAAGTAATTAAAAATTAGTGATTAATTACAGGCTTACAGCCGCTCCAGGAATTTTATAAATTTTGAACTACCAGAATTTAAATTTCACAAGTTTTTCATGAAGTCTCCAAACTTCATGAATCTTTCATAGAGTTTTGTACTTCCTTAGTTAAAAATTCCCGAATCTTTTTATGAAGTTTTGAACTGCTATACAGGGATGAATCTAGAGGTTTATATACAGGTTCACAGGAACTTTATAGTAGTTTTAATTTGAGTGGATGATAAGATGAGATGCGTTTGAGGGTAGGGAGGAGAAAATGTTTATTAAAAATTTTGACTAACCGAACATGAGAAAATTGAAAGTATTTTCTTAACATGAGAAAATTAAAGATATTTTCTGTCATATATACCAATACGGATTGTCCACGTATGATCCCTCCAAATTGGTCTTGAAGATCCAAGAATTTGTTTTCCTATGCAATTCCCTATCCTACTTTTCTACGCAATTCACATAGTCTAACAAGCAATATAATTGAAAGCTTACGATCAAGGCGGCGTAATACTTTTTTGTAGTAGCAATTCTTATATTAGAACACATACTCTTTGTAGTAGCTGCCCTTTAATATCGTATTAACAATCGAAATATGATCGAAATAAAAGACCTCTATTTGAGAGGTTTTTTCCTTTACCTGTGAGTTCTATTGGACCCATAATGTTTATAATGTTTTTTAAGAAAAGGAAACTTAAAAAGAATAAGATAGGAGTACTAGCGTTCGTTTCTCCTTGCTTAAACTAGCAATAAGCAGAACTAGTATTTACTGGCCTTAAGTATCATTGGACATTGGAATGCCTAGTCATGACAATGATTATTACTATGGTCTATGAGTCGAGCTTTTAGGAGGCAGAAGTTTTTTTTTTTCTTTTCTTTTCAAAAAGTGCTTGTTTAAAAAAATGAGATGTTTAGTCAAACTTTTTGGAGAAAATAAGTGCTTCTGGTGAGCAGCAGAAACTGTTTTTCAGAAGTTAGAAAAAGTAACGTTGTCGCAAAAGTATTTTTTTGGAAAGCATTTTTGAGAAAATACCCATAGAAACATTTTTAAAAGCTTGACCAAACTTTAATTTCTACTAAAAAATATTTTTTTAAATTAATTAGCCATACACAAACGGCTTCTCACCAAAAGTATTTTTAAAAAAAAAAAACTTTTAAAAATAGGCTGATTTTAAAAGTTTAGTCAACCTACTCTCTCTTATTCAAAATAAATATCTATTTAGCTTTTAGCACACCTTTTAAGAAAAATTAACTCCTCAACAAAATTAGGTATTTTAACCAATAATTTGCATGACACGTTGAGATTCGGTTATTAAGCACTTAATAAAGGAAAATTCGAAAAAATAAAGGAAATTCCTTTTTGATTACGTAGTCTACTTATTTTGAACAAAAAAAAAATGCTAAGGAACCAGAGGGAGTATAAGATTTGTGCGTTCTGGTCAACAAAACAACCTTCTTTTTTGTCATTTTAGATCAATTGTATTAGTAAAATGAAGTACAGAGGGAAAATGAAAATACAGTAATATAAGTTGCAGTTGATGGGTGTGACTGGCAAATGTAACTATTTAAAGAAAAATCTGGATTGATCAATTCATCTTTGCTTGAATTTTGTCTTTGTTTAACTTGAATGGTACTTCCAAACGTTTGGTGCTCATTTCAATTTTTTCTTCATATTGTATAGTATCATTGTTTTTACCGTATCAATGAATAAAATGTTTGAATATACAGTGAAATCTCTCTATAATGGGAGTATTTGTCCGAAAATTTTATGACTGTTATAGTGAGGTGCAGTTATTTATGTATACTAGCATTTCATCTTTGTTTGAATTTGATCTTTGAGGAACTTGAATGGTACTTCTAAAACGTTTGGTGCTCATTTCAATTTATTTATTTATTTATTTTAATATTATATAGTATTGTATTGTATTGTATTATTTTGTATTGTATTAATGAATACAATATTTGGATGGATTGTATTGTTTGTTGTGATTTAATGACATCTTTATTGTTTCGTTTGACAGTGTGATACTGTATAATCTATATATAATATAAAGCTAGGCATAGACAAGATGATGTGACACCTCTCTATGGCTTAGAATACCACCATAACCTCTATTGTATAATTTTAAATTAAGATAAATTTTGAGAAAAAAAGATAGAACTGACATTAAGTAAGCATAAATTATTAAATTTGACCTAAATAGTAATATGTATAACTAAATATAAATAAATCACTCAACTAAAAGCCGATGGCAGATACACATTAATTGAAATATGAAAAGACGCTACTTTTACAAAACGCTTTCTGGCATTTCCCCTTCATTTCTCTGGCTGGAAATTGATCATTCTGATCTCTATGCTATTTACTGCATATCAATGCATCTGAATAATCCTAAAAAAACAGTTACAGAAAGATTTTCATATTGTTTGCCCACTTAATTAAATGGATATCAAAGAGAAGACGTTGCAAAAAGACAATTCTATTCTATTAATCTCTTCAAAAAGATTAAGCTTGGCAGTCATGATCAGAAACATTGGCTTTTAGGATTAAAGAGGGAACTCTATCCCTATGTTTTCTCCCCGCATGTACTTCCTTTGGTTCACTATCAAGAAACAAACGGAGAAAACCGAAAGAATCTCTTAATTTGTTAATATAAAAAACTAAGTTGATTTTCTTCATGCATTTACAGTCATATGTGTTAAACGAATGCTTAAATTTAAGTGTAATAATTTGAAATTCTCGGAAATTCTTATTTTATTGTCTTGTATTTTTGAAGGCTAAAAAGTGACCCAATAAACATATTGAATTGGGCTCATAATTAGATTTGTGCTGCATGACTTCACCATTGTATACTTTTATCTTCTTTGTCAGTTTTTTATTTTGTCTAATTCTTTGATAACAAATTCCATATATTCCCCTCATATTCTTCAGTAATGGCACTTATGACTGATGACAAATTATCACATACATACAAATATTAAAACAAAATGACCCCCCATTTAAGTGCAGCTATGACTACTGTTACAATTCCATCATTGGGCTCCCTCACAATTCATCATTTCAATTTCTTTTCCCAGTTCCTCAAAATTGCTATCAGAGAGCAGTGGAATTGAAGACAACCAAATCTAAAGAGAACGGATATATATTTTCAATCAAGGATCAGTTCCAATTAAAACATCGTTATATTGGAGAGTAATCTTAAAAATCTTGATTTTTATATTCAAGATTCATGAATATGTGAGTGGTAATTCATCACATGTGATTTTTTTATTGGAGTTATATATTACAACAGAAAATTTAGTAGGTGAAGCTGAGTTATCTATCAAATTACCTATGAGACCAATATTTGTAGCACTGAAAATATAATTGATGCTTGGGAGATCATTAGTATTAATGTTAATGCTTCTTTTGATATCTTTTTAACATATTAGAGTCATTATCAATTAGTACAACTATGAGTAACATATATAATCAACAGCATAACTAATGTTGTGTATGCATGTTTTGGTAATTGTGAAAAAAATACCAACTTAATTTAGTGTTCACTTCTTCCAAGCTTTCTTCATGCTTTAATCTTTGCCTCACTGTTTATTGATTTACTTGAGCAGTAAATTTAAATTTTGAGTATGGGAATGCGAAGATGCACACGGAGCTGAAGAATGAAGCAATATCTTGACTATTTAAAAAGAAATTTTAAAAAATCATTTTTCGTAATGGTTGTGCGAAACGTGGATAAATTTACTAGTCTATATATTTAATAAAGCTAGGCATAGACAACGTGATGTGGCACCTCTCTATGACATTCAATCCTATTTATCTTTTTTCTCATTTTTTGGACTTTTAACCTTATTTTTCTGATTAAATTTTTTATATATACATAGGATTCGAATAAAAGTTAATGTTTACCCATAACTAGAAAATTAATAGCAGTGACCAATAAATACAATGAATTTAATGAAGGCAATTAAGATCATAGTAATGAGGACACTGGAGAGTCATAGCAATAACATGAAGTCCTCCTCCTCACGATAGTAGCCTTCTTCAAACAAGTCATCTCTACTCCCATCGAATCCTTTTCTGTTTTGGGGGTAAGAATATCAAGTTATCTATTAATGACTATGAACTTGTTTTTTTCTTTTTTCTTTTTCATTTCATGAGTATGTTAGACTTCTGATTTCTATATCGTATGATGCTTTATCAATATAAAATAAATGTTTTACGCCGTCAGTGCACTTAAGTTAAACCCTAAGTGAAATTAGTTATCCGAAAAATAAGGCAGATCACCTCTTACAACAGGTTTTAGGTAACCTAATAGTGTTAAGATCATACATGTTTCCCGTGCATATAAGTTAAATCCATTATTAGGCAATCACAAAAAATGCTTGTCGGCGGATTAACTTTAGACACGGTTAAATGTAGGTTGAATACAGTTGAAATTGTGATACATAATTTACCTAATTGAGTCTTCAACACACTCCTTCACGAGCGGGTAAGGGTCAAGCACATGAAAATTCATAAGAAGAATGGGTGGCAGTGAAACTTGAACCATGATTTTTGCTTTCTCTAATACCATGTTGAATTGTGTGACCATCTTACCTAAAAGTTTAAGCTATTACAAAGGTTATATTTTTATTTACTTAATTATATCTTAACATTGTCAAGTGTCCAACATTGGTTGAGGAAATGAGTTGTGTGTCCGACAATCCTCACGTCATGTACTAGCTTCTCGGGTTAGGCTGTTCACATGATGTTAGAGGTAGATCCATCTGTATTCCTTAGTTTACGTAATGTTAGGATTTTATGTCATATTATCAATGCACAAGATGTCCAGTCCTAGACATAAGGGGAGGGGCGCAAGTGCTAAGGGTCCCACATTAGTTGAAAAGATGAGTTGTTATCTTCTTGTACGATCTTGGTCAATCCTCGCTTCATGAGCTAGCTTTGGGATAGCGAGTTAGACGCAAGATCCATTTCCTTTACACTTATGTCATGCAAAACACAAGGGCGAGACCTCTAGTCATTTATTCCCTTCTTGCTGCTATCACTAAGCATCTCTCTTTTGCTTTTGCCTTTATTCTACACAAGAATTTTTACCAATAGGTTCTTTTATTTTTGCCCTACTTTTACCGCAAGTCTTCTTGCATTTCCATATTTGAACAAATCCTACCATTTTTTTTTTAGACATAACAACTTGATTACTAATACTAATTTAACCTCACATATATTGATCTAGTTAACTGTACTCGTTTGATTACAATTCTCTCTTTATGTTGCAATACGAGATTACTGTATTATAGTCTTGCAACTGTTGGAATTCCAGAAGTTGCCTCCTTTAACAGTTGAAAATCGAGAGATTCTTATAGCGGTCTATACCCAAATAGTCCACTGGATTTACTGTTTACTTTTCCTAGCCAATATACATGGATTGTACACTGACTATATACCGTTACACGCATATTATACATTTGCCGGCTATTTTTAATTTAAGCGGTTGGGTGTGCAACTATTTAGATTAATTTTTGTTTTATATGATATCTATTGATAAGAACTATATAAAAACGAAAATTTATTGGGTGACAAGTATGAATATGCAAATTGTGTGACTCGTGAATTTCATGGGAAGTACTGTTTTATTTTTAAGTTTGTTAATCCATAACAGGGCAGGCCAAAACTTGACTTTAGCACTTAAAAGACATGCATTTTATTTGGTACTATATTCTTTGCTCAAATGTTATGTTAATCTCCTTTTAGTTTTCTTTCTCTACATTTTCCTTTACTTTAAAGTCATTCTTCAAATAGTATGTGATTTTGAACTCTCTGGTTGCACCTTTTTTTCCTCATTGTTAGTAGTTTTCTCTTGTACATTACAGTTTACAGCCCTTTCTTGTCTGCGACGTAAAGAAAAAAAAGGTGAAGGAGCGTCCATCTTATCAACTATTTTGGTCTTTTAACCAAGAAGCAATGCTAAATGTTTGACGAAAAACGTTTTCGGAAAAATGTTTTTAGGTGTTTCGTTGGAGAGAAACGCCTTTCGGTAAAGCATCTATAGATATTCAAAATAATGTTTAGAAATTCGATGGTGCTTTACTGAAATTATTGAGTATAGTGATATGAAGTTAAACATCGAGATGGTCACGAAGGAAAATATCTTTTGCCCAAAATATGGGAGATCCCTTTTCTTTCTTTTGGTGAAAATGCAACCATATACAAGAAAATATATATATTTTTTTCGCTTAAGTTACTAAAACGCTCCTGAACTTGGTACGTTTTGAATCTTCAGTCCCCAAACTATTGATGGACTTCAAGACACCCCTAAACTCGGCTAAATGGGTTTTATTACACCCCTAAGCTCATGACCCGGAGTGAGTGTAGTCACGGGCGGGTCGAACTATAAATAAGGCTTATGTGGCCTCCACGTGTAAAATATTAATGTCACATGGCATTTTCATCCTATGCGTCCTTCACATAGATAAATTGTTTTGAAAAAAAATGTAAAATTGATTTTTTTAAAATAAAAATCTGGAACAATGAAATATTTATTTTAAATTTGGAAAATTTTCTTTAAAAAAATATGAAAAACTACAGTTTTAATTAAAATATCTGTAAAAAATGATTTTAAAAAAAATGAAAACTTGATATTTTTTTAAAAGTATCCTAAAAAATCCATATTTTCATGATTCTTTTAAGACACTTCTTTTAAAAAAAAATTAGAAAAACTGATTTAAAAAAAAAATGTAGAAAACCCATTTTTTTAAAAAATAATCCCGGAAAATTAGATTAGTTTTTAAATCTAGAAAAAAATTATCAGTTTTCCACTTTATTCTTAAAAAAATCAGTATCCCAGATTTTAAAAAAGTCCAAGTTTTTAATCAAAAATTCAATTTTTCAGATTTCCAGATTTTTTTTTTTAAATAACGGGTTTCTCAGTTTTCAAGATTTAAAAAGTTCCAAATTTTTTAATAAAAAATTTAGTCCAGATTTATTTTTAAGAAATGTGTTTTCCACATTTAAAAAAAATTAGTTTTTTCTGATTTTAAAAATTTATACTTTTTTATGAATTTTCCAAAATTGATTTTTCTTTTCTTTTTTTGAAAAAAAACTGACGTGGCACCTCTCACGCGCTTGTTGGTGTGTGACTACACTTGCTGTGCCACATGGCAGCTCGGGGATGAATTAAAATCCATTTTTCCAAGTTTAGAGGTGTTTTGAAGTGCAGCAATAGTTTGGGGACTAAAGTTACAATTCGTGCTAAGTTTTGGAGGGGGGGGGGGGGGGTTTAGTCACTTATGCATATTTTTTTTATGACAAGAGAATCCACAGCCGATACCCTTTGGGTGCATGCAGGGTAAATTGCACTCGCAAGCCCGTGCGACAATAGAGAAATATTTTGGAGAAACATGATAGGGAACTTTCTCTATTCAGTTGCTCTTTTTCCTTTAGAATGCTTATAATATCCTGTTCTCTTTCTTACAATTCTTGATGTGAAAGAAAAGAATGAATATAAGTTTATAAGTTTTCGAAAGTAAAATTCTGTTCCTTTACATTCTTGTGTGCTGCATTTCAACCCATTTTAAGATTATCAAATACTTGATGAGCCAAATCTCTAGTTTTCTTAATCACTGGGTAAAAATGATATTTCAATATTTCATGTAATATTGAAATATACTCTTTTTCAGTCAGCTGTATCCAATGAAATCTGAGAGACTTGCTTACAAAGTACATCTAAACATAAATTGTTGGGGAAAATGTGGAGAGGGTGAAAAGAATAAAAGTTCTTTTGAAGCTTTTATTGTCTATTATTGTTCACGATTGTATAATTTTTTTTTTTTTGAGGTTTTGTTGTTGTTATTATCAAAATTACTGATCCGAACAAGTTATTGTAATTAATATTTTTACTACGCTCGAGTATTTTATTTCTTTCAGCATTATATATGCTTGAATATTTTTTCCACCTTTTTACTTTATAAATAAGATTTATTTGTTCTATAAGTCATATTAAAAGGAGAAAATTATTATAATAGTAAGAAAGTTTTAAAAAAAAAGGCAAAGGCCAGTTTTGAAGGTAAAGTAGGTATTTTAAAAACGACAAAGGTTGATAGTTTTGAAGGTAAAATAGGTATTTTGGCATGTTGAGTGACCTTCTGAGTAATACAGGCATAGTAATGTGACACTTTTATTACAAACGAAAAAAAAATATAAATTTACTAATTAATTTCAGATAATTGAGTGACAATTTGGATAATGGACTCGTCTCTTATTCTTTAATGTTTTGCGATTTGAATTTTGGCAAAAAAATTGATTGTTTTTGGGGTCTTCTATTTTTGAACCACCGGATATGTATATACTCAGCTGTTAATGCAAACACAATACTACTAAATGGTCATGCAAAGACAATACATTCAAATTATTTGATTATTCAAAGCCAATAGTTATCAAGATGGTTATTTTGGTTAGCTAAACCAGAACTCTACGTTACATTTAGATTGGGCGTGTTAGCCACTTTAAATTTAAGGTTTAGCCACTAATTAAAAAGTAATTAAAAATTATTTTTTTGCGTTGATTGACCTTCAAAGGTATTGGTCTTTACTTTTTGCCCCTCAAATTGTTGGTCTTTAAATTTTGTCATTCGCTTAAAAAAGTGACCAAAATACCCTGAGGTTCCGGGATCAAATTTCGTTCAGTCAAAAATTAAAAAAAAAAAAAATCACAAGACCTAGTTTGGATTCACAAGGCACTCTACCTTAAGGGAGAGTTTGCCTTATGCCTCAAGACAAACTCTGCCTTCTAGAGCTTCATGCAAACTCTACCTTCTAAGGTAGAGCTTCACGCAAACTCTGCCTTAAGGGTAAGCCTTAAGACAAACTTTGTCTTGCAATTTTTTTTTTTTTTTTAAATTTGACTAAGCAGGGGTTCGAACCCACAACTCAGGATTTTTTAGGTGAAGGGAAAAAATTGATGACCACCAATTTATTTTTGGGGGGTGGGGGGGGGGGGGGGGGGGGGGATAAATACCACTCCCGAATAAGGGAAATCGTGCAAATTGCCCATTAAAAATTAGTGATCAATTACAGGCTTACAACCATTCCAGGAATTTTATGATTTTTTGAACTACAATAATTTGAATTTCACAAGTTTTTCATGTTTCTAGACTTCGTGAACCTTTCATAGAGTTTTGTGCTTAGTTCAAAATTTCCGCATCTTTTTATGAAGTTTTCAACTACTATACAAGCGTGAATCTAGAGGTTTATGTATAGGTTCACACGAACTTTATAGTAGTTTTAATTTGGATGAATGTTGGGGTGAAAATGAAGTGCGTTCGAGGGTGGAGAAGTGACAATCAACGTAGAATGCCACTTGTGAAACTTGTTTTCTCTATTTCCATTAAGGAAGTCGTTTTAAGAACTTATTTATCCTAGAGACAATGTTTTCTAAAACTTTCGACCAATCGAATATAAGAAAATTGGAAAATGATTTTTTTCCATATAAACCAATACAGATTATCCACGTATGATCACTTCAAATTGGTCTTGAAGATCCAAGAATCTGTTTTCGTTTGCTATTTCCTATCCTACTTTTTACGCAACTCACATAGTTTAACAAGCAATATAATTTAAAGCTTACAATCATGGCCGTGTAATACTTTTTGTTAGTGGTGTCAATGGTTCGGTTGGGTCGGTTTTTTGCAAAAGTTTATACCATATCAATTTTTCGGTTACTTTACTATATATAATCAAAATTAAACTTTTGAAAACCATCTCAATGAGATCGGTTTTTCTTCGATATTGGTACGGTTCGGTTAATTTTTTATTTTTTTTGAAAAATCACCTAATGCAATACAAAAAACAAGCATTAAAGGGTGATGGAAGGAACAAACTGAAAACACTACATTATTGATGAATCTCACAAATACAACTATATCTACTTATAACTCATATGGAACACATTCCACTATAAATACGTCTATTAGTTGCTTCTAAAACAATATTAAAAATTATTAAAAGCTAGAACTGTACATTGGATTGATGGATCTTGCAGGTAGCAAGGTAACAAGCTAATAATTGTACCAAGACATGATAATTGGTGTTTAAAGAATATTTTTATCATAATAAATTATTGAAAAGTAGAACTATATAAATAATTGTCATATAGGTAGGGTAATTGTATTAAAAATTAGTTAAAAAATTTGCAATATGAAGTTTTATGTAGTTACTACCATTGCTAATTGGAATAACAACTTTAAATATTAAAAAGAATATAAACAAAAAGAAGAGGAGAAAATAAACCTTTTCGTCTTCCGGAGCAGTTGATGATATTATCGTGTACTAGTGTTTGAGATTTTATGTATTTTGTTTTAATAGGGTCGACGGATATGTTTAAGTTTTAATTATAGCCCTTTCCATTTAAATTCAACCCAAGGCAAGGCCCGGGGACAAAATATCTAAAGCTATGTATCAAAAATTCTGATATATAAAATATATTTCTACATATGTATTTATTCGGTTCAGTTCGGTATTTTTTATAAAATAAAAGACTCACCCTAATTATTCGGTACAATTATCGATTTATTTTAAAACTTTGATTTTATTAAAGAGAACCTAAAAATTGAGTTGGTGAGATACTGTTCGGTCGGTTCAATCGTTTTTTGAAAAAACCATTGACACCCCTACTTTTTGTAGTACCTGTTCTTATACTGGAACACATACCCTTTGTAGTAGTTGTCCTTTAATATCGTGTTAACAATCGAAATATGTTTGAAAATAAAATTCCTCTTTTTGAGAGTTTTCATTTACCTGTGAATTTCATTAATTAAACTCATAAATGATACAGTAGAAAAATCCATGTTCTTCAGAAAAGGATGAAAGAAAAATAGGAATAGCATTCGTTTCTCCTTGCTTAAATTAGCAACTAGTATACGTACCCGCGCGATTCGCGGATTGTTCAAAAGAAAAAATAGAGAGGAGAGAGATAAGATATAGATGTATATGAACTCCACTTACTTCGGAGTTGCAGTCTATTTGGTATTGTCCTTCTAATAAATTGAAATCTATGTAGAGGCTCGTAGACGTATGTGTACAGTTAGATGTTTTAAAGTTCCACCGGGTCATATTATGGTATAATATATTGGTGGCCTTGTTGGCCTTATTTTGAGCTTTTGATAATGTACTGTTAGCCTTGCCGGCTTTATGATATACGTTATGATGTGGCGACCTTGTCGGTCCGTATATGAACACATGTTTTGAATGATCGGACATTCCTATGTTGGGCCTTTTCTGCGTGCAGGTGTTCTTTGAGTTATGGTTTATCATGTTCAAGGTAACGGATAAGTCAGGTGGTTCCCTACCTACGGGTCGGAGCCCGTCATACTCCTGGTAGGGGTGTGACAAATTGGTATCAGAGCAGTTCGTCCTAGGGAATGTCTACGAGCCGTGCCCTGTAAAGTCTTGTTTATGGGTGTGAAGCGCGCCACACTTATAAACAAGAGGCTGCAGGGCATTTAGGAACCATTGACCTTTCTTTCTTATCTTAGATCGTGCCATAGAGCTGAATCATAGGGTATGATGTCCCTGATTCTAACCTCAACTGTTTTGATCATGGATAAGCAATTGATTATGTCGCTACGAGGTAATTGTTGAGAATTGATGTTGTTCATTTGAAAGGTATGTTTCCTGTTTTATTAATATGGATAGACGTTGATATGAGAACTTGAGCAAGATATTATGGGTATTTGTGATTGCTCTGTGGGGCATTGGATGTCTTTTCTGGGCTGTGTGCAGGAATGAGGTAGTAAGAATTATAGAGGAAACTCTGTCGAAATTTTTACAAATTGAATTGTTTGCATGTCTATAGGGAAAGAGTAAAGAGAAAATATGACCATCAGCCGTTTGTAAATTATGATTGAAGGGACAACTATGAGATGCTTTTAAAGAGAAGTTTTAGAATGATCTTAATTTAATTTAAAGGAGAAACCCTGGAGGGAAAAAAAAAGATTAGTAATTAAAGAAAGTGGAATGAGTTGCATCCGAGGTTTCATAGGATTGAGACCTATTAGAAACATAAAGAGAGTTGATATTAAGAACTCAAATACGGTATTACGATTTATAGATTATATTGGTTAGTAAGAGATAACAAATAGATATTGACGTGGGAAAGGCAGTTAACAAGTACGGGAAAATTTCACCCTAGAAGTATATATATATATATATATATATATATATATATATATATATATATATATATATATATACGAGAGCAAGATGGGTTTGTATTCATAGTGGAATGTTCTGCAAACTTTTAGGTAGATATTATTAAGTGGCAAACGGGAAAGGGCACTTTAAGAGCAACGAAAATCTAGGAGGACCTTCAGGACAGAAGTACAAGAAAGCGCGGTTAAGAATTAATTAAAGGAAGTTATGTGATCGGTGATGATAAGAGGAAGCTTAATAAATTAGTAAGGTTGACCAAAGGTAGACAGTGATGGCATACGACAGTGGACTTGGAATAGAGGTGCGATTATAAAGTACACAGGACAAATGTACGAGGAATAGACATATATACGAACAAGCTATGGTATCGTAAAAGGAAATAAGAAATGAACGAAGGAAGAAAGAAAAGGGCTTATTTTACTAAAATTTCATGATGAGAACAAGAATCGGCGGGACATTAGAAGGGTTATGACGCATGATTATGATACAAACAATTAGTTAAGAGAAACTACGGGACACTATGATCTAAATTAAGGAAAGGACGAATCATGAGAATGAATGAGAAAGAATGTCAGCTTTTACTGGTATATGAGAACATTCTTAGACGAATTGGAATATTCCCAAGTACAGAAGAAAGAAATGTATTGGCTTGAAGGAGTCAAAATTCGAGATAAACTAATATAGCAAGGATGTGCTAACGAAAAGTGGAAATGGACTAAATGCAAGTATATTATGAGACAGACATGGGAAAAAAGGCATGACAAGATAATAAAGGTTTAGCAGATCAAGGAAATAAGTTTGTCAATGCAATACGTTGTGTTCCGGGCTATGATTCAAATCGCTCGTACCAGAGAAATTTTTTATTACAATTAAATATGCAGCAAACGTACCCCAAAAAGGTAACAGAAGAAGTAAGAAGGCATACAAGTGACCAAGGATAAGTATCAGGGACAGACGGGATTACTAAAGAGAAATCGTAGCGTTGGAAGAAATGAGAGTTTTAAAAGAGGAATATTTATAGGAATATCAATGATCGTCAAAAGAAAGAAAGACAGTATGCCTATGGATAGCACGACAGCAGTGCTACCTGAGACTAGAAAATATCTCATGCGTCGTGAAATTATGAGTCATCGTTTATATTAAATCGTGAAGAGTATATGTCACAGGATCATATAAATAATCGTCCTGATGAAATGGCTAGTAAAATGGTGCGGGGACGACAATAAATATTTGAAAAAGAATGAAAGCTAGTTAAGTCTCAATTAGCCGCTGGTATAGGAGAGCCAATGACTTAAAGAGGGAAGCACACTCATATTGAAAGGAAGTTGTAATTAAGTAAGATCTTATTTTAGTATCATGCTTATGAGTTATTCCGTAATGATGTTAAGAGTGGAGAAGAGGCAATTAGAGGAAATATTCAAACATGGATTTGAAGATACTTTGAATAGTAGATTAGCTTGGGATATGAGCATTAGTATGTTGTAACTTGTAAATATAATCTTGTGATAGGGGATAACAATGATGATAAGAAAATGTTGTATACAAGTGTATAAGGAATGGTGCTGAGGATTGTTGTATGGGTCGAATGGAGTCCCATTTGAATATAGATCCCTTAGGTATGGTATTTTGATGCATTGGATGAGTAAACTGAAGTAGAGTAATTAATGAGAATAACAAGCATTAGCAAGGAAATGCTATGACAAACCATCTGGGCGCTACCATAGGTGGAACGATGATGACAATGCAAGGAATTAAGGAGTTCAACCAAAGAATTAACAAGGAGATAAGATGATATATATGTAAAATCGGTTAGTACGAAGAGGGATAATCAAAAGCAGCATTAGAGGAGCAAGCAAGGAAAGGTGCCACGGCCGAATAAGAAAGTTGTCCACTAGTAGAGAAATAGAGGGCTGCGAAACAGGAGGAACTAAGTCAATGGAAGGTGAAGTCATGGAAGTAGACGAAGAAAGATCGCAAGAAAAGCATTCAAGGATATAAATAAAGGAGATGAACATTTAAAGAATCAAGAGATCTGCTTGATTAATAAATCAAGATGATAGATAAGTGCGTCAGACTATGGGAAAGATGTGAGGATACACATCTGAGCGCTGACCATACTGTGAACCCCTGGGTACAGCTGGGCGCTGACCATACTGACCCCATGAACATGAACTGTACAGCTGGGCGCTGACCATACTGTATGAGCTACATGGCATGCATACTCAGGTATTGTATGAGCAAGAATCACAGACAGTTCGCACATAATCCCTCTTCACGTTGCAGCGCTACGGGGTATCGAACCCGTGAACTCTCCCCTTTTGTTCTCCCAAAGGAGACGACTCTTACCAGTTGAGTTGCAGCTCAACTGGTAAGAGTCGTCTCCTTTGGGAGAACAAAAGGGGAGAGGTCACGGGTTCGATACCAGCCGCTGCAGCGTATATCGAATCGTCTGTGTCTCTTGCTCATACAATACCTGAGTATGCATGCCATGTAGCTCATACAGTATGGTCAGCGCCCAGCTGTACAGTTCATGTTCATGGGGTCAGTATGGTCAGCGCCCAGCTGTACCCAGGGGTTCACAGTATGGTCAGCACCCAGCTGTGAGTCCTCACAAAAGACTTATTAAGTGAGAGTCGGGTAAAGATTAAAAGTAGAAGGAAAACCCCAGAGGAAATGATTAAAGGATATCGCGTTTGATTAGAACAATCGGGTGACAATGAAACCTCGTGGAACAGGCACCATGATGGCTCTTATTGAAAAAGGGATGAATGAAGGTTACAGAAAAAGGAAAGAATGAAAAGATTCGAATTCGTTGCATGACTAGAGATCTTAGTTATTCTTCGACAAATTTCTGAATTCACCCCTAAGTTATTAGCCGAATTAAGGATTAGAAACTTTAAGAGTAAATTGAAAGAAAGGGATTATTAAAGGAGAGGTTTGAGATGTTTTTGATATAAGTACAAGAATTACCGTTAGTTAACCAAGTGCCTGAAGAGGAAAGAGAAATTAAGCGAGACATTTCTGTGTTACACTAGTTGAAAGATAAAGTACCGCAAAGATTAATTCGACTGCCATAGAAAGTAAAGGATGCTAAAATATGACCAGTCTTGAGGTTATATCTAAGGGAGGAAGAATAAGAATAATTAAACTCCAAGAAGACAAAGGCCTGAGATATCTGTAAACGTAAGAAAAATATGTGGAGATCGAAGAGAACAAAAATTTCTGAATAAAAAGAAGATGGGATCATAATTGGATAAACGTATGTGGTAAGTACTGGATAAAATAGCATATAAGAATATAAAAGATGGAGGCTGAAGAAACAATGAGAACGATAAAGCATGAAAAGTTAGTAGACAAACAGATAATAAGAAAAGGGACGACCTTGAGTACATGCATAAATTTTAGCTACAAAAGAAGAAGGATAAACTGTGAAATTCGGATAAGTTCAGTTTTAAATAAGCAACTAATACTACAAGTAAGTAAAGTAAATACTGACAAATACAGGTAAGAACATTGATATCTACCTAGGAGCGAACTCTACCTCAACATTCGAGAACGAATGTTTTTGAAGGGGGGAGAATGTTACACCCTGCACCTTCAGAGCATGAGCATATCACGTACTTCACCATTGTAATGGAGCATTGGAGATGTCCATGAAGTTGGAAGGTATAAGTCATGGGAAGTACGTGACAATTGAATAAAGGATGAATTACGATCTCGTAAGTCGTAACCAAGAAGGACAATCTTGAAACAAAAGAACATGATCATTTTCAAGTATGATTAGTGATAAATATCATGTATAGAGAGTTTTGGAAGATTTCGAGACCAAGAAAATCAACGAAAAGAAGTTTGTCGAAAATTTGTAACAAGTTGGCAGAATTAAGGACATAATTTTGGGTCAACTTTGGAGGGGTATATCTCCTAGTATATGAGGATTTTTAAGGTATTTTAAAAGCCTAAAATGAAGCTTGTTGAGTCTAGTTTTCAACGCAACAAACCACTCGTCGATAGGACATTGGAGTAGAGAATTATGGACGTTGCAAATTCAGCTGACAGAGCAGAAACAGCGCTGCTATAGTGCAACAGTGCTACAGCAATGCCGACTTTGGCACCTATATAAGGGGCAAAAACCCCATTTTTCTGCACTAAAATTCCCCCAAATATTCCAGAAAATTCAGCAACAAAGAGAGAGTAAATATGCATTATAAAAGTGAGAATTTTGAGTAATTTCAAGTGACGGAGTATTAATCGAGGTCCGGGTAACGTGCAGTTGCGATTGTAGTATTGTCTTGCGGTGGAATTGGCTTGGATTCAAAGTGAATATTGAAGATATCGCTGCTCTATCAAGAATAAGGTATGAATTTCTCCTTATTAATATTAATTTCAGATTATTTACGGAGATAAAGTTATGAAATGATCGTATAATGAACTGTTGATGGAGAAATTGAATAAACATCGTGTGGGATGTTTATGGAGAATCTTGGTGTTGATATTATTGTTGTTGGTGTTGGTATTGTTGTTATTGTTGTTGGTATTGGACTGTGATTTCGGGCTAAGCATATAAACAGGGGAGATGCTGCCCGAATTTCGACAGATTCTAAGTGGATTTACATTAAGGGTTTAAGACGAGCATATGACGATGAGACTAACAATAGTATGAATGGTCGTATATGTAGATTACGAGGCTACGAATGATCTTAAGTGAATTGCAAGACAGGAAGTAAGTTGGAAGTCGAGAAATTGTCTTCCAGGTATGTTAAGGCTAGTCCCTTTCTTCTAAGGGCATGATTCCTTTCTTATGAATCCGATAGGTGTTTTACAAACGTCTCATTATACCTTTATGTGAATCCATAAATGTTTTCCAAAAATGTTTTTATTCCCAAAAGCTAGAAACTCATGATTCATAGAGTTTATGATTCAAAGGCATGACTTCTTTCTTGATAATCCATAAATATTTTCCAAAATGTCCCTATTTTCCGAGTCAAAGATTTATGATTCTATAAGCTTTTATGACAACAACAACGGACATGTTTTTACAATATGAAAGACGACATTAAAGATGAGAATGTTTCTATGATGATTATGACGATGATGATTTTAATTCTAGAAATTCCAAAGCTTATGATGTTAATACTATTATGAGATTATTGAGATTATTTCATGATTTTATCGATTTTATTCATTGTTGTTGATCTCACCTTATGATAATTGTTCCTTCAAGGTGAGATATAGCGATGACAATAATTCCATAATGAAAATCGGAGGTTACCGACCTTACGTCACTCCGATGTATTTATAGCTTTTATTTGGCTCTCATGCATGCTTTATATATATGTATGTATTTTCTCACACCGCGCCACGCTATAGTCGGCTGGGCATGGCACGTAGATGTGCACACCACTGCAGTGGGCATGTTATGATAATGCCCTGGACGCGGGAGGCCTGGACGTGGGCTAACGATGATAACACCGAGCCTTAATGGTCGGGCATGATATTATATATATGACACCGATCCTAAATGGTCGGGCATGGTACTATATATATGTATAAAAATATATTTTTAAAAGGCTAAACATGCATGACATCGCCTTATGAGGTATCTAGATGTACAGGTTATCTCTCATATTTCATGTTACCTTTCATATCTATATTATGTTGTTATTCATGCCTTACATACTCAGTACATTATTCGTACTGACGCCCCTTCTTGTGGACGCTGCGCTCATGCCCGCAGGTAGGTAGGGAGACGGATCAGACCCGTAGGTCTTCTATCAGCGGATTCTCAGGAGCACTCCACTTACTTCGGAGCTGTAGTCTATTTGGTATTGTCCTTATAATAAATTGAAATCTATGTAGAGGCTCGTAGACGTAATTGTACAGTTAGATGTTTTAAAGTTCCACCGGGTCATATTATGGTATAATATATTGGTGGCCTTGTCGGCCTTATTTTGAGCTTTTGATAATGTACTGTTAGCCTTGCCGGCTTTATGATATATGTTATGATGTGGCGACGTTGTCGGTCCGTATATGAACACATGTGTTGAATGATCGGATATTCCTATGTTGGGCCTTGTCTGCGTGTAGGTGTTCTTTGAGTTATGGTTTATCATGTTCAAGGTAACGGATAAGTCAGGTGGTTCCCGTCCTACGGGTCGGAGCCCGTCATACTCCTGGTAGGGGTGTGACACCTACCTTGTAAAATGGATTCTCCAACTGATGATTTTTCTGTTTCGGATGTGAAGGCTTAGGCTTCCATTTTTGTTCTAGGTTTTCTTTATTCGTCGGGGCGCTCAGTTCCTTCCTGTTCCCAGAGCTGAGGCATTGTAATGTAGCTCCTGCTGAAGGCTGCTTTGTTTGGGAAGACGTGCTCTTGTTGTTTTCTTGCTGCTGCGGCCTCAATACAATTCTGGCTATCCCTTCTCTTCTTTTGTGTGCGGCCCATGATGTTTTGATCCTTTCTTTTTTTCTTGCTCTATCGCTTTTTTTTAGGGCCTCCCGGGCCCCATTGTCAATAGTGTTCTTTAGCGGGAGGTATGTCTCGGCTAATGTTTTTGTTTCAAATAAAAGCATCTGCTCTTTTGGCATCTCTTTCGCTTGTTCGGTAACCTCTTCTTTCTCAAAAAGAAAAAGTAGGAACCCGGTCTTGACGCCCCTATACAATAGCAATAGCGTGAATCCTAAGCTATGGCACGCGAAGGAATGGTTCCATGAATCATGGGCGGATTTTAACAGATTTCCCATTAGAGGACTACTATGACTACATCATCATTGAGGCGCCCCAGTCTGAGCATGCCAAGTTAGTTGACAAACCAAGGGCAAAGCCGGGGGGAGGGGGCAACCGAAAAGGATAGTTCCTGAGGTTCTAGAAAATAATAAATAGGAGTGTGGGTACATACAAACCTGACGGATGGGCTAAGAATCATTTTTTGGGCGTGGTACATACAAACCTGACGGATGGGCTAAGAATCATTTTTTGGGCGATCAACCAACCCCAACACTGAGTCAGCTCGGATTGAGTTTGTATATGTTGTAAATAGAAAGAGAGAAACCTACTTACGCTCGGTTGCTTATGATAGACCAAAGAAAGGCACTAATAGAGTATAGCAAGCTGCTCGTAAGATAGCAATAACTTGATTGCAAGCTTACCAACCAATAGTTACAATACCACATTCCACCAATCATATTGATTTGATTAGCTTACTGTTCGCGATAAATTTCGTGTATGGAAATTAATAACTGCAATCATGAAACAAATGTAAAGAAAAATGATTTTCTTAATCAAACTTGTGAGTACAACTACAACTCTGTGTATCCCCTGATTCTTGTCTCTAATTTCTTTTCCTTGATTCGAGGGCTGAAGCAGCGTATTTCTTGGGCGCAGGATGATGTGGACCTCCTTTACCCGATCGTCAAGAAAAGTTAGTACCGCTTCAGATTAATCACTCCTTCTTGTTTTCTTCAATTCGAGAGGCGTTTAGCCACTTGACTGTAAGGAGAGGGACAATGTAGTGTATTTCTCGAACGAAACGAGTTCCTTGTGATGTGTTGATCTTTAATGAACTTCCATCAGCACTTCAGATTGATCTTGAGGAAGAACGTCTCGTGGATCTCTCCTTGCTTGTTAGAGAACCTTGGAGAAGACTATGTAGTTGATCCCTTCTTGTGATCGATTTTAGCACTAGCATGGTTCGCTTCGGCTGTGTTATTAGCGTCAATGATGATCTTTCCATCTCTCACCAACGTCATGATCTTCTCCTTTAAGACAAAGCATCTTGCTGTAGGGTGACTGACGATGCGGTGATATTTGCAATACTTGGGATCATCGACTTTGTTGGCTTCATCATGTCACTTTGACTCTGGAAGGTCAATGACTTTCTTGGCCAACCACTCGTCGAGAATCGAGGGGATGTCAGAATCAGGGAAAGGATAGGCCTTCGCTTCTAACTCCTTCAAGGTTGGCTGGCTTTTCTCTTCTCTCGGCCGCAAACTTGGAGCTTTTACTTTCCACTTTTTCTTAGTGAGGGCCTTTACAGAAGTTGCTCCCACCGCCATGGATTCTTTAGTTTGGTATTTTGACGGTTGATTGAATTCTTTAGCTTCCTTCCTTGGATCGAAAACAGGTGAAGTCTTTCCGTGGCTTGCAATACTCAACTCCATGTCATGAGCTCGTGTCGCCAATTCTTCGAAAGTGCGTGGCTTGATTCCTTGGAGGATATACACAAGACTCCAATGCATTCCTTGGGTGCACATCTCAATGGCAGAAGTTTCTGAGAGGCGATCCTTGCAATCTAAACTTAATGCTTACCACCGATTGATGAAGTCCACTACTGGTTCATCTTTCCTTTGCTTGGTGTTCGTCAACTCTATCAAAACTCTGAATAGTCGCAATCGAATCACATACAGCCCTTCGGAATGGGTGTATACATGCCGATCAATATGTAATCGGTTTCCTCCTATATCTGACCAAGTTATCTGATTAAAAAAACATAAACTAAATCACTGTGAGTTTGCTTTCTTAGTCCAGCAAAAATATCACCATTCCGTCAATTTGAAGAATAGGTTTGCTTTTCTTTTACCCTTTTTTTATTTGCGTATTTACTCTTTAATTTCCTCCTATCTCCATTTTCTCCCCTTGATTTCTACATTAATTTTTGCAGTTGCAGATTCTTTCTTATATTTTTCCTTATTGTGGCATTACTATTGCTTATTAGTGATTCTTTGGATAGTTATGATTCCACAGTGAAGGTTGACACAAACTAACGCCAATCTCCCTTTTTTCACTTAAGTTTCGATAAGGATACCACGCAGATAATAAGGTATCGCCAATACATATAATTATTTTGCTCTCATCTTTTTCCAACAAAAATAACCATTCTTTATTAGTTTATTGTCTTTTAATTGTCTAAGCAATTACTTGGTTCATTTCTACTCACGATTGTGATCGTAATTAGTCATTTACAGTAACATTTTTGCCTCTGAAATAATTACCTAATGGACGATTATTTATTTTATTTAAGGCATTTATGAGAATGTGTTTTTGAAAAGTAAAATGTCAGAAGAATTTACATGGTTGTATAGTATGTGTGTTCTATTTATCATATTTATTCTTGCGTTCCGCCTTTGATGTTGCTTTATTCTCTTTCTTCTATGTCCTTTTCGTTTCATTTACTTTTTACTTACTCAGATGACGCTCATTTGCTTTGTGACTTTGCAACCTAATCTTCAAAAACATGATTTATAATTGTGATGTCCGCACACCTAGACTAATTCCATGAGAAACTGCCACCTCCCACTAGCAATAGGTAACAGGTACTAATATTTAATATTCGTTTTAAAATTACATTCTTTATAACATTTTTAAATTCATCTTTTGCTTGACTTAGTGCAGTTTCTTTGTTCATTTTCTATTAAAAAAAAAATCAAATAATTTTTTTGGTTCAAAAGATATATTTTATTTATAGTCTAAGATGGAACATACAGTATAGAGATATTTTCATTATCAGTGATAATGATAGTACTCAAGTTACTCAAAGTTGCTAAACTATTACATATGGTGCTAGAAACTAACTTATTAGTTGCTGCACCATTTTTGTCAGCTTAGATTAAGGCTATTACATGTGCAGGAGGAGTTAACAAAATAGTAGGATTATCATGCACCATGCGGAGTTGGGAGCCTTTCTTTGGCAAAGTGACAACTATGGATTTTGCATCCCGAAAGTTATGCCATACTACTGGATTATGCAACCTTTTTAATAGGGACCTGCAAGAGTCAAACAAGGATGCACAAATAGGTGAAGGTTGTTTCAATAGGTGGATTACCCAGTTGAGTCCAGTTCTATTTCAAGAGGCACCAGATTCCTTGAGTATACCAACTGCAGACTATGAAAAAAGGCACTGATTCAGAGAAAAAAATGTGGTTGAAGGAGTTTATCTTTTTTGCAAAACCCGCAATCCAGACACCTTGATCATTTCTGATAATACTAACTGACGATTATATTTTTGGTTTTAAACATTTCGAAGTTCTGAGAACTTCAAAAAAAGAAGATTGAAAGAATTCATGGCGATTATGCTTTATTTCATTTATATACAATTTTTGTATTCTGATATATGACTAATATGACTTTAAATACTTTAATTTAAGTTTCTTTTATTATTCTAGATCTCCTTGAATCTTTCTTAGTTACATAAAAGTTAAAAAGCTTCCTTGATATAATAGTACAATTAACTATACATTACTTAGAGGTACCCGCTAAATAAACAAAATTAATAAACTAACATATCCATGAACCCAAACGTATGTTAATTATGAGCATTTCCTTTTTCATAAAAATAAAAGAGAGGTATAGACTATAGTATCTAAATACGTTATTAGCTTATTGAATTTTCGGCATTCATTAATGACTTTTATAATCGCGCAAAGCGCGAGCAACTTTACTAGTTTTAGATAAAGAAGGGGTTTGCCATAAGCATTCATATCATTAGCAATTACAATTACCCTTCCGGGACTTTTTCGTAGTCTTAGAGTCTAATTTTCTTTTTTTCGCAATCTTAGAGTCTAATTTTCTTTTTTTTAGTCTAATCTTTGACATTTTAACTTTTATGTCATTTTTAGTAGGTTTGTTTGTGCAATGAAAAAAGAACAAAAAATATTCCTATTTTTAGAGTACAAGTTTTATGTTTCGAAGAAAGAAAAACTACAAAAATAGGTTAATCTAGCTTTTTTAGTTAATTACTTTTTTGGATTTTTCCTTAGTCTAATAATTTAACTTTTGTTTAGTTTTAGTTAAAAAGTAGTTGAATAATATATTTCTCTTGGTATTTTTATATATTCTTTTAATGGAAAATAAAAATTAAAAAAGAACTAATGATAGCCCACCACACGGCACATGTCAATCCCAATCCATTTCAAAAGCATATTCCTTTTTGAAGATAAGAATATTCAATTTTGGAAGGGCTTTTTGGAAAAGGTTACCAAAAATAGAAACAATATAAATAGAAAGAGACTTGCACTCATCCTGGACATAACCAGCCGTACCACAAAAATACGACTTAGAGACCTAATTCCACAGCACGCCCTAACGAGCCTAATGGACCTGGTAGCAACCGCACTGCACTGAAGCAAAAAGAATTTCCTCTCACTTTCTTCACCCACCAGCCACCATTGAACATCAAACAAAATCAGCTTTGTTCTTCACTAAAAACCACCATGGATAGACACTACAGACAATAACACACCTAGCTATCACCAGCCGCAACACCGAACACACAAAAAATCGGCTAGCTACACAAAGGAGAAGACCTCATCTTCCCATAACAGTTAGAAACCACTGCATGAATTAAGCATGGCATGTACACACTTAAACACTCACAGTAGCTAAAGAAACCAGCCCCCAAAACCACCAGTTAACCACCATTTCTCTTGAAAGTTTTATTTGGTGTCGAGGTCGTTTGGTCGAAGCTCGGGTCACGGTCACTGTTGTACGTGAGCAATGGAGTTTTCTTTGATCTTGGTGTATTGAAATAAATTTTCAGCAATAAAGGTCCACTCTTTTCTTCACTAATCTACTGTAATGCTTTATTTCATGGCTTAATCCACTGTTCTTTAATGCTTTTTAAGCCCGTCAACCGATTTTGGTTAACCGGTAACCGGTAACCGGACCGGTAAAATCGGAACCAGAACCGGTTCCGGTCAACCATTTAATACATACTGGTTTGGTTTCAATTTTTTTTGGGATCGGAACCGGTTAAACCGGTAAACTGGTCAGAATTAATTAATTTTTTTTTTAAATGTAACCGTTGGGACATGGGCTGGACCGTTGGCCAACGGTCCATTTGTAAAAATGGCCGTTGCCAAACGGTTCCAAACCCCCCAAACTTTTTTTTTTTTTTTTAAACACTTTAACCGATCCTCCACCCCTATATAAACCCCTCTCCATTTTCATTTTAATCCACACCAATTCACTCTTATCTTTCTCTCAATCTCTCAATTATAGTTACTTTGCAAACAATTAGCCACTTTAAATTTCTCTCAATTAAATATTATAAAGTCTTATTCTAGTTTCAATTATTAATTTTGCAATTATAATATTGTTGGTGGAGTTGGTGATTTTGCAACAATCTGAAGTAGCTTTGGTGGATTTGCAATTCTAGCCGCCTTCACTCTGTTGGAAATTAGTCCGGTAATTTGGTACCTTCGTTCCAACTGTATTTTTAGTTTTCGCTATTTAATTTACACAATTTAATATCTAGCAATTTAGTTTGTTGCAATTTATTTTCTTGTGATTTATTTGAGTGTGATTTAAATTAATTCTATTTAATAATGGCGAAGAGATTTAGACGTGGTGTCGGTAGTAGTGATATTGTTAGGGGTGGGTTTAATGAGGAAACATTTGTGAACGAAACACCTAATTTAGATATTGATGTTGGTGGAAATAATCCACTTTTAGATCATGAGGTAATGCAACAAGATTATACCGACACTTTTAATGAAATTGATGATGATGAAACACAAGCCCCCGAAAATCCCATAGGAGATATAGGTCCTGCCCAATCACATACACAAGACAAACCGCCTAGAACTCGTAAGCCAACCGCTAAAATTTGGAATTTTATGACTAAGGATAAGGAAAGCCAAACAGCTAAATGTACCTTATGTGGACAAGTATTTGCTTTTAGGCAAGGAACTAGTAAGGATGGTGAAACGGGTACACTAAATAATTATATGAAAAATAAACATATGGATGTTTGGGGAGAGCAAACGGGTTCAAATGTGGGGGGTATTCAAATGACGATAGACCCACGAACCGGTAAAAATTTTAAGTATGACAAGAAAAAAGAGCGTGTAGAAATAGCTAAAATGGTAGCTTATGATTGTTTACCATTTTCCTTTCCTTCGGGTTTGAGGTTTGTTACTTACATTCAACGTTGTTATAGTCCGTTATTTGAGGGTATTCCTAGAAGTACTTATAGAGCGGATGTTATAGATTTGTATAAAAAATATAGATTTTATTTGCGCCATGTATTTAATTCTTTAAATTATAATGTTTCTCTTATCGCCGATTTGGGTCTTAGTCTTAACAAGCTAGAATTTTTTGCTATTACATGTCATTGGGTTGATGGTAATTGGGTTAAGCAAAAAAGAATTATAGCTTTTTTATATGATGAAGGGAAAGGTCGTCACGATGGAAAATTTTTAGCGGATTCAATGTCTACTATTATGAGATTTTTTAACATTTATAGAAAAACACTTTGTATTGCTTTAGATAATGCTTCTAATAATACAAAGGTGGTTGGTCTTTTTAAAAGGGAATTAAACCCTCCGCTAAAAAATATTTTTCATGTGAGATGTAGTTGTCACATTTTAAACTTAATTGGTGGTCTTGAGTGTTTTGAAGATTCTATTCAAAAAGTTAGAAATGCGGTTGTGTTTCTTTTTGTAATGCTAGGGCAAAACTGAGAGATTTTAAGAATTCTTATGTGGAAAATAGCCTTAGACCTAGGAAAATTCAAGTAGAAATTGAGACTAGGTGGAAATACACTTACATTATGCTACAACAAGCATATGAGTATAGGATTCCCATACAACAAGTTCACAACAAATATAATATTAATAATAATGATTGGTTAAATATTACGGATTGGGAAGATGTTAAGAAATGCGTTGAACTCTTACAAAAATTTTATAATGCAACTCTTGCTTTTTCTAGACAATTTTATCCCACTATAACTGGAATTTTAGCCTACTTAATGGAAATAGCTAGAGTTTTACAAGAGTATAAATATATAAATCCGGTTATCAAGCAGAAATATATAAATCCGGTTATCAAGCGGCTATTTTTAATATGAGAACAAAATTTAAGAAGTATTTTTTTCCATCCCAACTTTATTTATATTGGGTTCTCTTTTAAATTCTTGTTTAAAAATGTCTTATACTAGAGCATTGGTTAATCAAATTTATACATTTTTAGAAATTGAAGAGGGAGTTGAACCATCTTTAGCTGAAGCCGAGCTCGCTATTGATGTCGAGTTTAGAAAAGTTTTTAGTCATTATTCTAATTTGGAAGAAAATGCTACACCCGTTGCTCCACGCCCTACTACTTCTCAAAGTCGCAAAAAGGGCTTATCGGGTTTGTCGCATTTAAAAGTTTTACATTCACATCCAACTCCTTCTTGTAATGCAAACTTTGATGAATATCATCTTTATTTGATGTAGCCAAATGTGGATATCAAGAAACTAGATGATTTGGACATCTTAGCATGGTGGAAGAAATACAAGGTAAGTCATTCGATACTTTCAAGAATGGCTCGAGATATCCTTACGGTTCAAATATCAACCGTGGCTTCGGAGAGTGTATTTAGCCAAGGAAGATAACAAATTGGAGACCATATACACTCATTATCCGGATTTAGCTTGCAAGTACTAGTGTGCATTCGCGATTGGATTAGATCGGAGCGACGCAACCAAAACATAGAAGCAGTGGAAGGCGAAAAGGAAGAGATTGAAGATTTGATAGCAAGTGGAGTGGACCAAATGGAAGACTTTGAAGATATCTCCATGACCGAATATGATATGGGGGAAATTAACCAAATGATTGACAATTGGTGATTTTATTATTCTACTATTTCTTTGCAACTCATGTATTATTTGCAAGTTAAAAAAACTACAACTTGCAAATAAATGTTATCCATGAATGAATAAAATATATGACTCATTGAACTTTCTTCTATTTACTTGTGTTTATATTTTTACCTATATTAAGTTAGGAATATACCTAAAATGTACTGAGAATATACTTATAATATATATCTACTTAGTAGGCGTTTGGCCATCAATTTTCAAATCAGCGTTTAGGCATCAATTTTCAATCGTGGTTTGAAACCATGGTTTGAACCCAAATCATCCAACTTAAGCATATTCTTAGTGTATTTTAGGTATACGTAGTATAACTTAAGCATATAATTTAATATCTATATACGTATATGTTGTATTGCTGTTAGTCAGCAAATATATAAACTTTACTTATAAACTTATATAACATATGTAAATATACCTACAATATACTAATAAATATATATATATATATATACACACACTATACAAAAAACAAAATAAAAAAAGAGGTTTTGGACAGTTTCAAACCGGACCGGTTCGGTTTTCATTTTAAAACCGGTAAACCGGAACCGGTTAAATCAGAACTGGTGGCCGGTTCCGGTTTTTAAACCGAAAATCGACCGGTTTATTAACCGGTTACCGGTCCGATCTGGTTCAAACCGGATAACAGGCTTAATGCTTTTGTTAGTTTCAGTTTAGGTTACTTTTTTTGCGTAAAAGAATTGGCTTTAGTTTCAGTTATGTATTCATGCTAAGTAGAGTTTAAAATTGTTAGCTTTAGGCAAATGTCCAAAAGAATAGTAAGTACTTATTTTGATATGAAGTTTGGATCTTTATAAAGTTAGCATAGATCTATCTACAATCATGTTTCTTTTGAGCTTTTATTTAAAATATTTATTGCTATTTAAGATTTCAATCCTGTGGTTGGGTGAAAAGTTTTAGGCACAAGCATGATGTGAAAGACAAAAATTGTGTGAGTCTCCTTTTATATTTTGCCAAGTGGGTTTTAGGTCCCAATTCAGCAAAAGTTGGCCAAAGACTCGTCAGCATAATTATTTGTGTGAAGGAGAAATATAAATATGACAAGTGGAATATGATGGGTCCACTGTCAGCACACTCTCTTTCACTTATTTTCCTTCGCTGTCTTCTTTTGTACTTATCACTTATATGCTTCTTCTTCTTCGTTTTTTTTTTTTTTTTTTAATAAAATGATCTTATCTTCTATTTGTAAAATTATATTGATACTGGCCAAATCTTTTGATTTTTATCGTATTTTTCCCAGTGTTTTCACTGATTGTGTTCCCAATATATGCAAAAGATTGAACTTTCTTTTCATGTTTGAAAAATTAAATGGGGTTCTAGATTTGACAATAAATATAAAACCAAAAGCAAAATTAGAAAAAGTGAAGTTTCAGGTAATCCAAGAGTATAAAATTTCTCACTAGAATTTTGCTTCATCGTCGTCATGCTTGCTATATGGGATTAACAATCATGTTTTTTTTTTCCTTATGTAATTTTAATCTAAAAGTAATTTACAAGTTTTAGGAACTAAAACTTAAAACTCAAAAGTAATTTTAATTATCCACTGTATTTATTTTTATTGTTAAAGAGAAAACTCATTAAAACTTGCCAGCTTGAGAAATTTTATCATGGATGAGGCACACCTACAGGGCAGACATTAGTTGTGTGATATTCCTCTCAAAATTTGCCAATGTGAACATACATTCTATCACTCTTCTTCGCCACTCTCATAGTGTCTTAAATATACATTTTATCACTCTAATTTTCAAAAAAAAAAAAAAGTACGTATATTTTTCAGAAAAATCACTCTTTAAATGGATAAGCTATTCTCCAAATTAAATAGAGCTTGAGCGAGGTATGTCTGGGAGTAATCTTTTTATTTGGATTTGAGTCATATTTGGATAAAAGATAATCCTTGTAAAGCTGAGCATTTTTATTTTTCAATAGGATTACAAATAGGATAATACATTTTTCGTGCTATCTAGATATGATAAGTTCCCTGACCCGGCTCCCCTCCAGTAGTGATCTCCTCATGTTCCTCCAGTGCTATCCTAAATGAACTCCACGTGTCCTTTTAATTTTTAACGGACCAGATGCATTTTGCTAACCCAATTAATATTAACCATAGTTACCAGCATTTCTCTATCCTCTTTCTTCAGGCTCCCCTCCAGTGGTAATCTCCTCCTGTCCCTCCAGTGCTATCCTAAATGAACTCCACTGTCCTGTTAATCTTTTAATGGACCAGATACATTTTGCTAACCCAATGATATTAACTATGATTAATATTATCTCTCACTTCGGTCCTTCCTTCTCACTGTAAGCAAAACCTCTTCCTTAACTATCTAATCTCTTTGAAAAGTAAAACAGGAAAATGCAGATGTCCAACACAAATCACTCTTTTTTCATCACTGTTTTCACTCACAAAAACAAAACACATTTCATACCAAGTCACTCAATAACTAGAGGAGAACAAATCTAAGGATGCAATTGGGTTATAAATTTTGAAAAATTCGAAAGTGCATCCAACCACTTTAAAACTAAGTTCCGGCGACAATGGGTATCAACAAAGCTTTGTTGTCTTCGAATTTAAAAACTTGTCAACTTGAAATTTCTTTAGAACTATAAACACCAACTAAAGGACCTACAGAGAGGGCATGAAAATTGGAAAGGGAAAAATTGTTGATGCACTTGAATGTAGAATTTGGGTTTTTCTTTGTGAAAGGCATAAGAAATTTTCTTGGATTTTCTTTACCTCTTGCTGTTTTTATAATTGTATTCTTCAATTGAGGAGGCTGCTCACTCTGTTTTAACATTTTTCTTTTGATATTATTCCTATTAGTTCCAGTTACTTGGTTTACACAAGTAAATTTTTACATCTACTCGCTCTATTTTCTCATTTCTGTATAGATTTCGGGGCGGAACGAAAGCAGTGAAGAAAGAGGATAGAGAAATGCTGGTAACTATGGTTAATATCATTGGGTTAGCAAAATGTATCTGGTCCATTAAAAGATTAACAGGACAGTGGAGTTCATTTAGGATAGCACTGGAGGGACAGGAGGAGATTACCACTGGAGGGGAGCCTGAAGAAAGAGGATAGAGAAATGCTGGTAACTATGGTTAATATTAATTGGGTTAGCAAAATGCATCTGGTCCGTTAAAAATTAAAAGGACACGTGGAGTTCATTTAGGATAGCACTGGAGGAACATGAGGAGATCACTACTGGAGGGGAGCCGGGTCCCCCTAAGACTCCCTTAAGTTCACATGAATTAAGGGATCAAACAACCTTTAGCACCCTACTTAACTAGCTTTATCCCGGAAAACAAGGTATATGAAATCACATGCAACTCTTACAGAAGTTTATTCAGGATACATAGAAAAATGATATCTCCACCTCGCCTCCTCTCGACGAAGGCAAATCTTTCTTGGAATTCATCAATTTTAACACAAAACAACGCAGTCTTATTCGGAAACTAAAGTCGGAAACCGTGCAATGCTCTACTCTTGTCATAATATCTACCAGTTTGGATCATCCTTATAGTTACGACTTGGTAGCTCTTTGGATGTACATATGAGATCAACATAGAGAGGGAATTGATTAAATGCTAAAAACACCACAGGTATGCATGTTGCCCCGTATATTAGAAATGCCTTATTCTTGAATTTATCCCCGAGGACAAAGGAATACGCAGCACAGAATGAGACCAAGATAGCACATACTGATACAAAGAGCGAAGTTAATGCAATGAGCAACTTTCTTGGTAAATCTTTCTCGAAATCATCGTGTTCGCATTTAGATGTGAGGATAGCTAAGAAAAACACCAGGGCCATGACTGAGAAGCAAAGAGAAACAAGTGATGATATACAAAACACGTCAAAAGCAGGTTGATTTTGAAAGTGTGGATGGCCAAACTCATCGGGCCCGCCTGGGATTGTGGCAGCTGTAGCAAATGCAACTGTAGTAAACAGTGTGGCAACGACAGAGTATGATTTGCCGATTTTGTGGAGCCATTCAGTTCCATCTTTGAGTAACTTCGCATGCGTCTCTATGTAGACCTCTCTTGGTGTCTGACCTTTCTTGTTATAACGAACATATGAATGTGGTGGCAAAGTGTGCAGGACATACTGCATTATGATAGGAAAATCCTTCACATGTTAGTGTATTTGAGTTAAAGATCATTACAGTCCAATGCCTTTCGGGGATCTAACTTACAAAATAACCACCAAATGTATAGGTTTTGTGTATTTAATTATAAATATACATATAATATGCATATTGTATACATAAATATATATATATATATATATATATATATATATCAGTGTATATGTTTAGCATATTTTGATTAACGCCAGTCATTAATTTCGGCTGACGTTTCAAAAATGGAAAAAGCCCTCTTTGTGATATGAAGAGATGGTTGGTTGTTAAAGATCTCTTACCTTGTACCACTTCCCTTCGCCTTCCACCTGTAGAGCGGAACCAGGGATGCGCCACACATCCAGCTTCTGGAACGTTGCAGCTTGGTGCACTGCATTGTTTCCTTTTTTATCCACCTGATAAAACACGTGCTCTGGATACTTTTCTCCTATTAACCAATTATAGACCTCTGTTTGCCTATGCTTTATAGCCAAAAGCAGTAGGTTCTTCTCTTCAGAGTCGGTATCTTGAATGGCTATTGGGAAATTTTTAAGGATCTCCTTTACCATCTCTACAATACCCATCCTTGATGCCACTAATAAGGGTGTCTCCTTGGTCGGTTTGGACAACTCTTTACAGTCCGTATCTTGAATGCCTGTTGGGAAAATTTTAAGGTTCTTCTCTACCATCTCTACAATACCCATCCTTGATGCCTCCTCTAATAAGGGTGTCTCCTTGGTTGGCTTGGACAACTCTGTATTTAGAACTATAGTTATTCTAGTTGCTTTTAGCTAACGTATAGCTTCTGATTGATAGCCCGTTTGGTCAAGCGTCTCCAAGATCAGAAGTGTTTTTATTCCCCTTAAAAAGAGTTTTTTTTTCCTTCTAAAATAGTGTTTTTTTTCCTTTTTCAGAGTTGAGGTGTCGGGCCAAGGTTTTAGGAGAAGAAAAAGTGTTATTGAGTAAAAGCAGAAATAGAACTTGTTTTTGAGAAGCTGAAAAAAATAGTTTTTCCCCTAAGTACTTTTTTTAAAGCTCTTTGGCGAAAATACACTTAGAAGCGCTCTTATTTTTTAAAAGCTTGGCCAAACACTAATTGCTACTCAAAAGTGTTTTTCAAATTAATTAGCCAAACACAAATGACTTGTCATCAAAAGTACCTTTTGTTTTCAAAATAAGGTGATTTTAGAAGTTTAGCCAAACAGACTATATAACTGTTGTAAAAAGAAGAAAATTGATCATAGTTTGGAAATACTAGAACAAATTTTCAGCATTTTTACGTGATAGATCTTGAGTTGTTAAAATTGCAAAGTCTTGATGGCACATAACAAAGTTTTTTGTGCCACACAAGTATTACCGGAAAGTAAAAAAAGATTCTTTACCGGACTTGTGATCATCTTTCTTTTTCTCATCTGTGCTTGAAGTTGGTGATTGCTTGGTCGCTGCAGTCTTACTCTGGTCTTTGTCCTTTTTATTATCATCCTCAACTATTAGGGGAGGTTCTGTAGGAGGTGCAAGGACTTGACTATGGTGGTCCCTATCTTCTGGCTTTTCCGCATGACTTTGATAGAGTACGTATTTGTAACGTTCTTCTTTCTCAATCATCAACTTCATAATTTGAAATGCCCTTGTATGTTTCTTTTTTGTTTCCTCTAATATTTTAATCCTTTGGAGTCCTGCATGCAACAAGATTTGAGACCTGATGTCATGATGTGGAAAGGGAAAAAAAAAAAAGAAAAAAAGAGGCAAATGAAGTTTCAGAAATTAGTTCAAATTTAAAATGTGAAAAAAAGGGATCAGGCTCCTCTCCATTACATTTTCTCTCCATTTCATCAGGTACACATTTAGATGAGAAATATGTGTCCTATTTAATTTTTAAAGGTCAAGATTTTGTTATACTAACAAGTATATTAACCATAGTTAAGTGAATAATTTTTGGAAAAGCACTCTCCAACTTTGGAAAAAAAAAGATATTCCTCACAATTTTTGATACCCATTAATATCATTAATTTCATCTTATATAATAAATTTAAATGTTTAATTGTACGACTTTTTGTGCCAGAAAGTTTATTTTTGAAATATTATATTGAGAAACAATAAAGGGGAAAATTTTCAATGTTGAAAAAAAAAACCATAAAATAAAAAAAAATTAAAAAAAAAAAGAGGCAAGAGGTCATCAGCCTACTGTGTGTGTTTGAAGGATAAAAAAAAAAAAAGAAATCTATTTATTTAAGAATGTTCTTTAATCTTTTTCTTGTTTTATGAAATAAAATAAAACATTGTTCAAAACCAAAAATGTTTTTGCAGACTAGGCTAAACAAACACATTATTATATAAGATGAGAAACATGTGTACTTGACGGACGGAATGGAGGAAAAAGGTAATGGAGAGGAGTCTAATCCTTGAAAGAAGATGGGACTGTTGAAGGATCATTTATGAGGGTCTAGGTCTTTGAATTGGTCAAACCACCTTCTTTCTTTCTTTTTCATAGAATTTTATGATTCTAATCTACCACTGTTCATCTTTGTTTGGCAAGGAAGAGAAAATATATTAGAAAGGGTTGAAGCAGAACATATATCAGAAAGGAATGAGAACTACATTCTTCAAAAGAATAGTAAGTCGTGATTCTTTTAGAATTACTATCGTTGCACTCAATAGTTAAGATATGTATGCTTGATAAAAGAGAAATTTTTAAGAATAATTCTTACCAATACACAATACAATTAGTACAATCTTCATTAGACATTTGAGAAACTCGATAAAGATGGTGTAATTGGGTGGAAACAACTTGCCGTTACTCTTCCCTGCAGCTGAAATTCCAGAGATGAGTTGTTAGCAGAAACATGTTGGAGAATTTCGTGTATTTTTTTATCAATGTTCTTCACATAGAAAATGTTCACATAACTTGGAAACAAACTAACAAAGGAGCTCAATGCTTTTAGTTCGACAGAAAATCAGTATGGTCGTATATTTTGTCGTCTTTTTGCTAATATAAAATCTTATAGTGGGTAGAAAGTAGGTTCACGTTAGTTGCTCCAGTAGTATCTGGATAGAAAAGAGAATTAGTCTTTGAATGTGTAAAATTGTTAGTTACAAAGTGCCAACATTTAAACAACACTCTCATGAGGAGATGCTCAAATTTTTTGGTAGTTCATTGTCAAAAAGAGATTGGTGTACTTCTTAATTCGACAAGAATGAGTTAATAAATCGAAAGGTTCCTGCATTATCACACACACATCTTCTTCTTGATATTTTATGTGCATGTTTTGATGAATTATATCTAATCATCATAGTTTGAGGTAATACCTAGTTTCAATTGCGGTATATGCATGTTTATGCATTCACCTTTAATCGGAGGATTCTCGCGATCATATTGACAATCACTTTGACTTTCATGGTCTAGGTGTGAAGAAAAAGAAAATTAAGTTAGTACTAGTAAGAGTTATCATGAAACAAAAAAATCATAGTTTCTTGCCTCTTATATATGCTCAAGTCCACATAACCTGAAAGGCTTATTACACAATTACGTACCTGGAGGCACCTCCTCTGGATTCACATTAGTTGCTTGAGTAGTATCTAGATAGAAAAGAGAATTAGTCTTGGACCATGTAAAATTCTTATGTACGAAGTGCCAACAAGACACTCTTGAGGCGCTTGAATGAGTTAATAAACTAGAATTTTTCTACGTAATCACACGCCTTTAGGCTTGTTTTCTCGATTCCAGACTTCAATAATATAATCTGGATAGAAAAGAGAATCAGTCTTGGTGTTGCGAAACTCTTACGTAGAAAGTGCCAACAATAGTCTCTCAAAACCACTTTCTTAGTGCATTTTCAGGAGATTGGTATAGCGCTTTTTATTAACCCCAAAAGCATATGAGCACCATTCTCGTTTTGATTGGAGTATCTGTTGGCATTTCCTACCTAATGAGTCTTTGTACTACTTCCCTGCGTTTTAGTTTATGTGATACTTTTCGTTTCCCGAGATTCAAACTGCATGACTTTTGATCAACATTTTTTTTTTTTGAAATGGTAAAGTTACCTTTGACCAACACTTTAAGACGTATTTTTTCACCAAATTGATATGAGAAAAGTTGCAACTTAACAATACCCAATACACTTAGCACAATCTTCATTAGACATTTGAGAAACTTGATAAAGATGGCGAAAGTGGCTGGGAACAACTGGCCCTTTCTCTTCCCTTCAGCTGAAATTCCAGAGATTAGTTGTGAGCAGAAATATGCTGGAGAATTTCGGGCATTTCTTTGATCAATGTTCTTCAGATAGAAAATCAGCATGATGATATATAGAAAATCAGCATGATGATATATGGAAAAGAATTTTTCTACGTAATCACGCACCTTTAGGCTTGTTTTCTCGATTCCAGACTTCAATAATATAATCTGGATAGAAAAGAGAATCAGTCTTGGTGTTGCGAAACTCTTAGGTAGAAAGTGCCAAGAACAGTCTCTCACACGCTTAGTTAGAGCATTTTCATAAGGAGATTGTGTTGTAAATCTACCCACCTCGAATTTTCCAAGTCCCATACCAAAGTAGTTCCAAGAACTCCACCAGTGTTTGGTAGTTCTCTGGGAGATGACTACCGAGTTTAAATTTTGAGTCGTCTTTGTCTTCAGGTTTATATGTCATTGGCTCTAGCTTATCGATTTTTATGCCTGGAAAAAAGAACTCAGTATTAGCTATATAACCTCCACAAACGATGAACGTGAACCAACATGCAAAAGTATTGGATGTTTATGACTTACAGAAAACAGTAAATATGCTAGACTGACACAAAGGATAAAGAGACTTCTAATGAACAACATGTAAATTCACATTGGGTGGTGTATAAACCACCGTCTTATATAATTTAAATCCATGATAAGAATGCTTATCCGTGCCAATCTTTGACAAAAAAGACTGCAGACTTACACAATAACAGCATATCCAGTATGATTCCACAAGTGTGGTCTGGGGAGGGTGGGTTGTGCGCAAACCTAACCCCTACCTTTGCAGGAAAGAGAGGTTGTTTTCGATAGACTCTCGGCTCAAGAATAGCGTTCTCAAAACAGGTTTGAGAAATATAAGAGTGAAAAGTTATGATGAAAATATCGAAGAAAATAAAAGTATTGACGACAAAAAAGAAGAAGAAGTAAAGATAGCCAAAGTAAAAGAAACAACAGAAATTGAAAAATAAGATAATGATAGAATAATTGGAGTAATAATATCGGTAAGGAACAGACAGAAGACTTACTGTAGTAGATAATGCTATCTATGAACCGAAAATGGCTGCCACTTTTGAATACTTGAGGCATCCTGGAAAGAAAGTGTAGAGGAGACATGCCCTCTACGTTGTAGTAGTTGACAAGTGGCGGATAGTAATGTATTATCTGAAAAGCCACCTCTGTTACAAGAGAAGTTGTTAATACTACTATCCTGTTCTACAAAAAAGAAGAAATTATAAGCATATACAGTCAAACCTCTCTATAACAATATTTCACTATAACATTCATGTTTTCTGTTGAACCAATCTTTCATGTATGTTATATTATATGTTCTCTATGAAATAGAAAATGTGTGTATGTGGTTGGGGCGTGGGGTTGGGGGTAGGTAAGAATTTTTTTTTTAATAGTATTTTTACAAAAGTAAAATAAAATAAATGAAATAAAAAAATCGGGGCTGTGGTAGTGGGGTGAGTGGTGACCTCGGAAAAATATTTTCTCTCAAATTTTTATGAAAAACATTTTCTTCTAGAGGAAAATGAGTTGTTACTGGGCCTAGTGAGTTCATATATGGGTATCCATATTTTACCCATATTTGCTCATATTTTTGGCCCCATAGTATAACGAAGAATATATTTGACCCTTTTCCGATAGTAAAGGGGTATATTTGGCCCTTTTCCGTTTTCTAAATATGGTCTGAAATTGCCACCTCTAAAAGAGATTTGATTCTATATAATTGAAATGGATGAAAATTATTTTCACCCCCAACTTTACTTTAAAAATTAAACTTCCTCCTCAATTTTGAACAATAGACATTCCCCCCATCCTGTGCAATGACTATTTCACCCTTGTTTTTTTTGTCAATCCTCAATTTATGTATACTTTTTTATATTATATTAGGTATTTATAGATTCTTATTTAAGTTCATTAACATTATAAGTAGAATAATACTTTCATGAATTTATAACAAAATCTAATGCTATTTTTTATGATTGTTATTTCAATATTACATGCAATAAGTATGTATATATGTATGCACATGCATATGTGTATATTTAAGTTTCACTTTTCTCTTATTCTCTATTATTTATATAAATAAACAGTTTTAGTTGTCACTAATGGAATATTTATTAAATAATAATAAAATTCATTTAAAGTTTAAATAAATCATTTTTTAAAATTTGCCTCTATTTTATTATTGATTTTGCATTACCTGCATATAAATATATTTATAAAGTTATTATGACATGTTATTTTGACTTGTATAAATAAATATTAAAGTTTTGATTTTTTTTAAAAAAAAATTGTTTATTCTGCTAATTTATTTTATTATAGAACATCATTAACTTATATACTCAATTAATATTTCTCACTTTTTTCTTCGCCTAGAAGATAATATTTATCTTTTATAAGAAATTTGTTACATGAATTAAAAAATTAAAAATATCATGATTTTATAGAAGAAATAAAAAAAGACAAAAGCTGATAATGTAAGGGTAAAATAGATATTTAAAAAAGTCAATTAGGATAAAGGGGGGAGAATGTATATTATTTAAAGTTGAGGGAGAGTTTGAATTTTAAAGCATAGTAGGGGGTATAAATGATTTTCAAGAAAAATATTTGTAGGGGATTGGCTCTTACCAAAGTACTCGCCAGAGATGGCGGCGTGTAGAATGTTATCCCCATCTTTCCTTCTACAAAGTTCAATTGGACCTTCTCCGTTTTCATCTTGAACACACTTATGTAGGTAGAGAAAAGCTTGTAGCTTACCACGATAAGCAGTTATGAATAAGGGGGTTTCACCTTTTGAATTGGTCTCCCGGATGAGAGTAGGGTCTTCTGGGTTTACCAAACACTCAATAATCGGGACAATTCCGAGTTCTGCTGCAAGGTGAAGAGGTGTGTTCCCTTTTTCATTCTTCTGTTTTAAGATACCTAGTCGATCTTCCTGTGGTATGTGATCAATCATTTCCTTAATACAAATAAGATCAAGATGCAGAAAAGAGTCATCTCGATCTGGATGGTAAGAAGAGATAGCTAAGTGAAGAGCAATATCTTCAGATTTGGTGAGTTTGGATTCACGGACAAACTCGTTGTTGATGTACAGTTGCTGAACTTTTTCCCACTCATTCTCCATTGATGCTTTAAATATTTGACGTACAATTTCTTCCTGCATCACGATTGGAATGGAGGAATTCGTTGTTGACTGTGGTTGAATTTCTGGTTTAACTTTTTTGGGGTCCATTGGCACTACTTGTTTTTGCAGATTGTGTTGATGCCACTCACCAGTCACCAATGGATTCTATATATACTGCTAGGAGAGACGTATTGTTGACAAATATTTCTTTACAAGCCTCTATGCTGGTGCATGTGTAATGGCTCTTCTAGTATCCAAAGTATTAAAGAATCTAATACTCCTTTACTCTGACAGTGTAAGATAACTTTTGCCACTATCATATAACCTTAAAGAAAATTTAGCTCATATACACCAACAGTATAGAAAAATTCACACTATCAATATAAAAGAAACGTTTTACGCCGTCAGTGCACTTAAGTTAAACTAAGTGAAATTAGTGATCCAAAAAATAAGACAGATAACCTCTTACAACAGGTTTTAGGTAACCTAATAGTGTGAAGATCTACATATTTCCCGTGCATATAAGTTAAATCCATTATTAGGCAATCACAAAAAATGCTTGTTGGCTGATTAACCTTAGACACGGTTAAATGTAGGTCGAATACAGTTGAAATTGTGATACATAATTTACCAAATTGAGTCTTCAACACACTCCTTCACGTGCGGGTATGGGTCAAGCACGTGAAAATTCATAAGAAGAATGGGGGCAGTGAACTTGAACCATGGCTTTTGCTTTCTCTAATACCATGTTGAATTGTGTGACCATCTTACCTAAGAGTTTAAGCTATTACAAAGGTTATACTTTTATTTACTTAACTATATATTTAACATTGTCAAGTGTCCCCCATTGGTTGAGGAAATGAGTTGTGTGTCCGACAATACTCATGTTGTGTACTAGCTTCTCGGGTTAGGTTGTTCACATGATGTTAGAGCTAGATCCATCTGTATTCCTTAGTTTACCTAATGTTAGGATTTTATGTTATCTTGTCAATGCACAAGATGTCCAGTCCTAGGCATGAGGGGAGGGGCGCGAGTGCAAAGTGCCCCACATTAGTTGAAAAGATGAGTTGCTATCTTCTTGTATGATGTTGGTCAATCCTCGCTTCATGAGCTAACTTTGGGGTAGCAAGTTAGACGCAAGATCCATTTCCTTTACACTTATGTCATGCAAAACACAAGGGCAAGACCTCTAGTCATTTGTTCCCTGCTTGCTGCTATCACCAAGCATCTCTCTTTTGCTTTTGCCTTTATTCTACACAAGAATTTTTACCAATAGGTTCTTTTATTTTTGCCCTACTTTTACCGCAAGTCTTCTTGCATTTCCATATTTGTACAAATCCTACCATTTTGTTTAGACATAACACCTTGATTACTAATACTAATTTAACCTCACATATATTGATCTAGTTAACTGTACTCGTTTGATTAAAATTCTCTCTTATGTTGCAATACGAGATTACTATATTATAGTCTTGCAACCGCTGGAATTCCAGAAGGTGCCTCCTTTAACAGTTGAAAATCGAGAGATTCTTATAGCGGTCTATACCCAAATAGCCCACTGGATTTACTGTTTACTTTTCCTAGCCAATATACATGGATTGTACACTGACTATATACCGTTACACACATATTATACATTTGCCGGCTATTTTTAATTTAAGCGGTTGGGTGAGCAACTATTTAGATTAATTTTTGTTTTATATGATATCTATTGATAAGAACTATATAAAAACGAAAATTTATTGGGTGACAAGTATGAATATGCAAATTGTGTGACTCGTGAATTTCATGGGAAGTACTGTTTTATTTTTAAGTTTGTTAATCCATAACAGGCCAGGGCCAAAACTTGACTTTTCACTTAAAAGACATGCATTTTATTTGGTACTATATCCTTTGCTCAAATGTTATGTTATTCCTCCATTTAGTTTTCTTTCTCTACATTTTCCTTTACTTTGAAGTAATTCTTCATATGAGTTTGAACTCTCTGGTTGCACCTTTTTTTTCCTCATTGTTAGTTGTTTTCCCTTGTACGTTATAGTTTACAGCCCTTTCCTGTCTGCGGCCTAAAGAAAAAAAGGTCAAGGAGCGTCCATCTTATCAACTATTTTGGTCTTTTAACCAAGGAGTGATGCCAAATGTTTGTTATTGACGAAAAATGTTTTTAGGTGTTTGGTTGGAGAGAAACGTCTTTCGGTAAAGCATCCATAGATATTCAAAATAATCTTTAGAAATTCGATGGCGCTTTAATGAAATTATTGAGTATAGTGATATGAAGTTAAACATCGAGATAGTTACGAAGAAAAATGTCTTTTGCCCAAAATATGGGAGATCTCTTTTATTTCTTTTGGTGAAAATGCAAACATATACCAGAATATATATATATATATATATATATATATATATATATATATATATATATATATATATATTTTATGACAAGGGAACCCGCAGCCGCTACCCTTTGGGTGCGCACAGGGTAAACTCCGCTTGCAAATCACATATGAGAGATAACCCGCACCAAGCAAGCTTCTGTGCGACGATAGATAACTTATTTCGAACTTAGTTTTTCGCGAAACATGACAGGGAACTCTCTCTATTTAGTTGCTCTTTTTCCTTTTGGAATGTTTATATGTTAACATCATTATGGCATCCTATTCTCCTTTTTACAATTCTTGATGTGAAAGAAAAGAATGAATATAAGTTTTCGAAAGTTTCTTTACATTCTTATAAGTTACATTTCAACCGATTTTAAAGACTTTATAGATTATCAAATACTTGATGAGCCAAAAGCTCTAGCTTTCTTCATCGCTGGGTAAAAATGATATTTCAGTATTTCATGTGATATTGAAATATACTCTTTTCAGTCAGCTAAACAATAACATACCCAGTATAATGTCACCAAGTGGGGTTTGAGGAGGGTAGAGTGTACCCAGACTTTATCCCTCTCAAGGAGGTAGAGAGGTTGTTTTCATAAGACTCCCGCTCAAAGAAAAGCAACCACATCAGTCTGGAAAAAGAAATTATAGTAGTAACAAAGTCATGGAAAAAATACTAAATAAAGCATGACAAAACAATCTGGAAAAAAAATGTATCCAACACAAAATCATACGTCAATCGAGGAACAAAACAGATAATAACAAGAATCAGAGGACAAGAAACTACAAGAGTAATACGAAGCTTACACACACAACTGCCAACTAGCCTTCTGCTCTGATCCATGTCCTCCATAATGTCACACCCCGACTGTACTAGGGTGTGATGGGCACCCGACCCCATACTCGGAGCCGAGCGAACCCGCTGACTCTTATTACGTACTTAATTTCCTTAGACTCTTGCATTAATAAGGAGTGGAAAACATAGTAAAGCTTTCAAAAAAAATTTCATCGTACTCGAATCAATATAATCTTTGATCATATTGACTTTATAACATAACATAAAATGACACATAGGTTAGTGGAGCCATTCACAATACCGACATCTTATACCCATGACTCTGTCTGCAAAGTCTCTAACATTTATCAGACATCGTAGCACGTATACTCTGACTCGGCAGCACTCCAGGACAAGTGGAGCCTACCAACTCCGTTGGAACATCTTCTATGCTAGCTTCAACTCATCTGGGTGTACCTGCGTGGCATGAAACGCAGCCCCCGAAGAAGAGGGGTCAGTACGAGCAATGTACTGAGTATGTAAGGCATGAATAATAACATACGGAAAATATAGAACATGGATAATGACATAAGAGAAATGTGGAGCATGTCATGAGGTAGAAAAATAACATGTACATGTAAGTGCCCTTGGCGGATACCATGCATACTTAGCGCTGCGGAACGTGCAGCCCGATCTATACGTGCATATACTATGTCATATTGCTGCGGAACGTGCAGCCCGATCCATATGTGCATATATTACTCTACTTTCTTGGAAAACTTTTCTTTTCATGTATATAGAAAATAAAATACATCATATTGCCGAGGCGTCGGCTCCGATCCATTTAACCATATATCCCGCGTCCGGGACGATATCATGTATCATACTCCAACTGATCAGGTGGTTGTGCGTCTATAGCGCCTTCCCTTTTTCAATCTTCCCCATATACATATACTTATACTTATAACATATAAACAACATCCATGAGAGCCCAAAGAAAATCATGTCCATATCGGAGTGACGTAAGGTCGTTAACCTCCAATTGTATTATGGAATCATCATGGTCGTCATGTCTCACCTTGAAGGAACAATTATATAAGATGAGACTAATAGTAAATAACATAAGATAGGATCATAAATTTCATAATACGTTGAATCATATGCTTTGAAGTTTTTGAAAAAAAAATAGAATCGTTATCAAGGAGTAAAATTGAGAATCAAGAAATAACTCAATATTCTCATATTCGTATCGAACCCATAACTTAGGATTTCCCAACATGGAACTGTTATTACATACTCATCATCATAGACATTTTTTCATGTCTGGCATTATCATTTTCATTATAAGAATCATATTCGTCGTTTTAGTAATAAAAACTTTCAACTTCTTAAAACTTGGTTTTTTGAAAAATATGGGCATTTTGGAAAATAGTTTGTAAACTATTAAGGAGAGGCTTATACCTTGGTGTCATGGGCTTCTAACTTTTGAAAATAAGGGGACTATGAAAACATTCGTAAACTTGCGACATAGAGATCATGCCATAGAAGGAAAAGGTCGAGCCTTAACATACCTGTTCCACGTCCTATTAGCTACGCTTATGTGTCCGAGCTTGTAAGTCTACATTTAAGATAATTCACACTAATGTTAGCCTTTTCATCTTACACTTGTACCATAATTCAAATTATACTATTTTATATTCTGCCGAAAATCGGGCAACATCTCCCCTGTTTATATGCCTAGCCCAAATTTTTAATTCAGCAGCCAACAACAACAACAACAATACCAACATCAATTATAATGTTTCCAACTCCAAAATATCTCATAAAACAGCCTACACGCTGTTTTCCAATTTTCATAATTAATTAACTCAGTATACAATCATTTAATCACGCTTTCTTCGTAAATAAACCGGTATTAGCACAAATAGAAAGAGATTCATACCTTTCTCCCTTTAATATTGTTTAATCTCCACTTTTCCATGCTAAATTTAGGGCATCACCCGCCTGCCATATGATTCCGCAGCAAAAACTACACGCTATCCGGACTGGAATTGGGAAATTATACCTGGTTTGGGCAAAATTTTGGTTGGGGGGTTGGGGGGAACTCTCCAGAATTTTGGAGAGTTTTTGGGGTGTTTTTTTTTTGTGTTGATCTGAAAATGAGGGGGGTTTCCCCCTTTTTATGACGTTTGGAAGCTGCCAGAAACTACTGGAAAATTGCTCATCGCGTTCGCGCTGCCTTCTGGCGCGATCGCGTAGCGTAATATAAACTCCTTCTGCGCGTTCGCGTCCCTTTGGGCGCGGTCGCGCAGGGTTAAATTTTCTGACTGGATGTTCGTTCAGTAAAACGGTCATAACGTTTGATCCCGATATCGTATGAGGGCCCACGACCTATGGTTGGAAAGATAATTCAATTATCTACAACTTTTATTTCTGGGAGTTTTCCCAAATTCCAAACTTATAATGCCGTTGTTTCCCTCCAAGTCGGATCACCCAAAAATGTTTTCTTAAATCGTCCTTTTGGAGGGTCTACACTCATTTTTAGCTTATGGGTCCTTCTTAGGACCTACTCAACTTTCCATATACTACTCACGTGTCCCTTCTCACGTCTTTCACAAAACTCCGACATGTGGGCCCCACTTAGCTTGCAGCAACGAGGGCTTTTCGTCAAATAACATATAAACTAATTTACACCATATGGTCTCCCAATGTCATATATATGTTATTATTAACTTCTTATAACACAACCTTCATTTCATACTTGATTATCGAATTTTGTTCAGCTCGTTCGCGCTGTAATGGCCCTTTGGCCCATACTAAGCCGTCTACAGTTTTCGGTAACTCAAAATTTTTTCCGGGGTGTAACACATAACTTCCTATCTAAGGTTATATCCTCGGTGAGTTGACTCTTTCCAGTCAGCTATATGAAATCTGAGAGACTTGTTTATAAAGTACATCTAAACATGAATTATTGGGGAAAATGTAGATGGTGAAAAGAATCAAAGTCCTAAAACACAATCACATCTTTCAGTGGGGAACAAATTTGTTTCAAAGCTTTTAATCTCTATTATTCACGATTGTGTAAATATTTTTTTGAGTTATTGTTATTATCAAAATTACAGATACGAACAAATTATTGTTATTAATTCTTTTTACATGCTCGAGTATTTTATTTTTTCAGTATTATATATGCTTGAATTTTTTTCCTTCACATTTTTACTTTATAAATAAGATTTATTGTTCTACAAGTGAGTCCAAAATATATTAATAGGAGAAAATATCATAATAGTAAGAAAGTTTAAAAACGAAAACGGTGAAGGTTGATAGTTTTGAAGGTAAAATAGGTCTTTTGGCCTGTTGAGTGACCTTCTGAGTGCTACAAGCAGTTAAGTGATGCTTCTATTACAAATGAAAAAAGTATAACTTTACTAGTTAATTTCAGATAGTTGAGTGACCATTTGGGTTACATATTTTGGCCTTTTGAGTGACCTTCTAAGTGATACAGGTAGCTAAGTGATGCTTCTATTACAAATGAAAAAAATATAACTTTACTAGTTAATTTCAGATAGTTGAGTGACCATTTGGATAGTGGACTCAGTCTCTTATTCTTTAAGGTTTTGCGGTTTGGATTTTGGCAAAAAGATAGGTTTCTTTTTGGGTCTTCTATTTTTGAACCACCAGGTGTGTATATATTCAGCTGTTTTAATGCAAACACAATGCTTCTAAATGGTCATACAAAGACAATACATTCAAAGTATTTAATTTTCAAAACCAAAAAGTTATCAAGATGGTTATTTTGGTTAGCTAAACCAATGATCAAGTTACTTTGTTTTTTATGGGACAGTAGGATAAGTCCAAGAGGGGTTAGCCACTTTAAATCGTTTTTTAATGTTTAGCCACCAATTAAAAAGTAATTAAAAATTAGTGATTAACTACAGGCTTACAGCTGCTGCTCCAGAAATTTTATAAATTTTGAACTACCATAATTTTATAGACCAAGCACAAGAGCTCAACCCAGAAGACTAGTCTGATAGGAGCCCATTTAGAGTATAAACCCATTAGAATTTCTCTCTTTAATTGATGAGGGACAATTGGCACATATCAATCAATGACCTTGCGGCCCCTTGCATGGATCGATTGGCTATGATACCAATGATGCAATTCAGGATTCTGCAGAATGGAAAGTAGCAATCGAGAGAGCCTAAAGAGTGAAAGCAGTGAGAATTACCCTTGAACAGCTACACTCAAAGAACCCTAATTGGATACCAATGGAATAATAAAAGAGAGGGAAGAGTTGTATCACTTTAAGACTGAAAGCTATCTATTATAGACAGTGACGGGGCCAGGATTTCCGCCGAGGGAGTTCAAAATATAAAAAAATAAACATATGAGGAAGCCTAAGGGGGCGGCTCCGCCACTGATTATAGATGCGATTACTCGACTATATAGGCAGGGCAGATTTGGGAGGGAAAGTTAGTTATAACTAACTTTAAGACTGGTCAGGTAACCCAGTCCATGTGCAGCTCACTTGCCTACTAACAGCCTAACTAACTTCTAACAACTAGTCCAGCTAAAGAATTAACGATAGAATAGAGTAATGGGATTTAACTGCAAAGAATACGATGAACCAAATGAATCCAGATCATAACATGGTCGGTCAAGCCCGCTGCGTTTTTTCCCAAAAAGCTTCACACTTTTCAGCGTATATCTACCTTATACGTGGTTTCTTTGTTTTATCAGCTTCCAATGTGGGACTTTCACCTAACACTTCCGATCTTTAGTGCCTAGTGATCAAGATGCTTCTATGGCTGGACATATTTCTGGTAACCAAAAGTGGAAAAATAAAACGCATTCACCACCTGTTCATATTAGTCACATTATACTGAATCTTGCAAAGTCCATTCTTCAATGCAATCCCAATCTTCAATCTTTTGAGACAAATGAGCTGGCCTTTCACATGCCAAAAGCATGACTGTATGTTTCGGCCAACTGTCGAAGCATATTTCTTTTTCTTTTTGTTCTCTCTTTTTCTTTTTCTCCTTTCTTAACTTCTGAGGTTGGGGAAGGGACTCTAAAATCTCAGAAGGATGCATTCTTCCGAGTTCTGTGTAAATATGAATATAAGAGCTGGTTTGGTTTGTCAAGTAAACTCAGAATAAATAGTGTCATAATTTGTTAAGGTGGCTGAGTTTTATGCCTTTTGAACTTTTGAACATTTTTCATCTGTAAAATGTCCAAGTGCTATACAGGCTTTCTTAACTTGGACCAAATGGTAACGTCATCTCTTTACTAAGTTTTTATATGAAGGTTAGTTTATAGTATGTTATTATGATCAAACAATTTTTTTCGTGGTTTGTTGAAGTAGGTACAGCGCCGTGTCCAGCTTCGTATTGAAGCACAGGACAAGTATTTGCAAACAATTCTTGAGAAAGCATGTAAAGCTCTTAACTACACGGCCGTGGAATCTACTGATCTGGACGCCGCCAGCGAACAGCTTTCTGAATTGGCAATCAAAGGTGCCAGCAACTGTGATGGGATTGTCACAGTTTCTTCATTACCTGAAATAGTTACAGGTTTTGAGAACAAAAATGCTTCCGATATGCCTGCTAGAATTGGTGACTGCTTGCCATCAAATAGAAGCCTGGTTTCTCCCACGCGCATCGGTGCTCAAAAGAAGAGACCACGAGCTTTTGCTAATGGAGATGCCTTGCCAGTGGAAAACAATATGGCGCAGGTGCAATGGATGATGACTAATTCTTGAGTAAAGTCGATTATATGAATCTTTACTATCCATGTCGATCTATTTAAGCTCATTGCAGTTCAGTATTATATAAAATGTTCTTCTCCCCCTATCTGTTTTATCCAGAAAGATGAGACATGTTGAATTTCACATGCAACTTGTACATTCTTTATGTTTACTTGTTTGTATATTCTAAGTTAATCATTTCAAGTACCTTTTATTAGGAAGATCATTCATCTGTACTTGACTGTAGGACTTCCTAATGACTATGGTTGGAAAATACTATTGGGCCGGGTCCACTCATAAGTGGTGTTAGTCAACCCCTTAGTTAGCATTCAATTTAAACATTAAGAGTTCGTTTGGTTGGAAACAAGTTATCATAATTTATCCTAAGATTAGTTATTTCATCCTTTTATAGGGATAAAATAACATTATAATCCCGAGATAACTAATCTCGGAATTAGTTATACCGTGATTTAATCCCAATAAAATATGGGATAAACTCATCTCAAATATAATCTCAAGATTGTTTATCCTTATCCCTCATACTAAACGAGCCCTAACTGATTCCTTATAAATGCACCACTACGGGCGCAGGGGAAAAACTGCTTCGAGTGGCGATTTTATGAATGAAATCTCTGTTTTGGAAGAACCGCCCCATTTTGTCACAAGTATACTTGCAGCTGATCAAAGAGGAGAAGCTAAGCAGCGATTAATACCAGCTGGAAATACAACTAGTCATAGTATAGCACCTAGTTCTAGTCATAGTGTGGCACTTCGTTTTAATGTAATTTCTTATTCGCCACTTTCTCATCTTTTGTGTACTACTGGCACATTGGGTTTAGACGGGCCACTGGCCAACTCTCCCTGTATTAATATTTAGTTAATATTACGTTTATCTTTCCTTACCCAAAAAAAAAAAAAAAAAAACAAGGAAAAAAAAGAATTTTCCTAATGTCTCTCGTGGAAGACGCGCCAAGGGTTAGCTATAGAAAAATATTCCTTGCATCTTTTAAAGGAAAATCTAGACTATGGAAACCAATTTGTGATAATCTCTACCTATCGGTAATTCAAGTAGTAGTTGAAATAGATCCGTTTTGGCAAGGAAAACCCCGTGTTTAAGGGAATGTTTGAATATCATGAAACAAAAGAACATCTACTTTTTAAATTATTAAAAGGAAAAAAAAAATGATTGACAAGAGGGTAAACAATGAAACCACTTACCAATAATTGCTCATTAAACTAGGATCATGTACCATATTGATTAAGTTGCCAATTCTCATTTATACTGGACAGTCAAACCTCTCTATAACATTATAGTTGGGTCCGAATTTTTTTAGCTGTTATAGAGAATGATTGTTATACACCTATAACAACATTGACATTTGAATAATATTTCATTGTTACATGCAAAAAAAGATGCATAAAATTTATTTTTTTAAAATTTTTAGTTGTCAAATTTTAAGGTTAATCACAGTTTGTATAACGAAGGAAAATCCTTTAATGATGAAAATATATACATTCATGTAATATTCTTTATCATAAATAGGGTATTAAGTATCACATATTTGGTCAAAATATCTATACATATTATTGGTAATCATAGATAATCAATATTTCTAAAGATGGTAATTATTATATTACTAAAAAAAAAGGAAGATAGCTATTATATGGGGGTAATTTTACAAAGAACGTACTATTATAAAATTAATTATTGTTGTTATATGTAAAGTGTTGTTAAGAGAACTAAAATATAACATAAATAATCGATTTAAAAAAAAATTGACTGTTATAAAGAGTTGCTGTTATTTGTGAATGCTCTTATAGAGAGTTCTAACTATATAAGTATGATCATAATTCATCAATCAAATCTATTGTTCTTTCCTTTTTAGAGAAACAACAAACATTAAGCTGAATCAATTTTGTCTTCTCTCTGACCAAAATAATATCAATGCCAATAAATCACGATCCACATTTAATATAGTTTTGAGGAAAAAAAAAGACTAAAAAAGACAATATGTATGTAGTTATCTAAAATAATTGTTCTACAACAATTTATGTCGGATTGCTAGATATTTTTTCTACTGGGAGAAGAAAAGAAAACGGCGTGAATGCAACAAAAGAAATGAAACACTTTGTCTTATATGTCATCACTCTTGGCAGTTCATCTTATCCACTTGACGAAACTTATGTATTAAGGATCTTTTGATTTGAAATATATGAAAATTTAATCTCGATATAAAATATTGAAGTACAGGTATAATGTTTGGTATAACAAATACAATGTCTGGTTTGTTATATCAAATTCCGTATATAATTTATGTAGAATTTGATGCGTGAAGCCTAACAATGTATTACTAATTGCAATAAGACATTTGAAAACTTGTGTAATATTTTATGCGAGATATAGAGGATATTTTAAGTGTTTGTTGGCTTTTAATTTTTTTTTCTACTTTTAAATAAGTTAAAAGTTAAAAATTTATTATGGATTTTAGCTTATAAACTACTTTTAAAAAGTCAATTCAAACACCCTTATGTAATGTACGCAGGGCAATAATATGTGTCTTAGCAATATAAGTTGAAGTCGTGTACTGTTCATCACTTTTCACATTATTATTCTAAGAAATATAAAATACTACTATATCATCTGGTTTGCATGGTCTCAAACGTAGCTTTCACATTTATAAGTGAAAAAAAAAGTTCATAATTGCAAGTAGTAATAGTTCATCATGCCTTTCTCTTTCTTCGAGGTTGGGAAGATAGATATTTAATCTTCTCAATTTAGTTGTTAGCTGAGGCTTATAACTCGTTTGGTCAGCTAACCAAGTCGTTAAATTGACATTAGTCCAAAACTACAAATGTTTCACAAAAAAGTAGTCAGACTTTAGTGCAAAGAAGGAATTAGCCCGCAAAATTTGAAGTCAATAGATTCTTAGAAAGTTGCGTTAAGATATAAAAATATATATTTCAATCCTATAATATTTAGAAGCAATAGTAAACTTATTTGTGTGTGACCTATATTTAATGTGTTTGAGCCATACAAGCAGCCATTAATGTTTTTTTTAAGACAAACTGTTTATATCACATTCCTTGGGTGCGACCCTGCGCTGAATCTTGCTGCGATGCTTGCGCACCCCTTTTTTTTCTCCCAATCTTATTATAGTAAATATATCGAGCCAAAGGTCTATCATAAATAACCTCTTCTCTCAAAGTAGGGGTAAGATCTGCTTACATTCTGTCCTTTTCAGACCCTATTGGATATGCTGTTGTTGTATAATACTCACTCCGTCCCAATTGAAGTGCCTTAATTTGACTAGACACGAAATTTAAGAAATAAATAAAGATACTTAAATTGAGACAAATCAAAAATAAAAGTAAGACACTTAAATTAAAACGGAGGGAGCAGTATAACTTTTTTAAGTTGTCATCAACGACCATGCACTTAATATAATTAAATAGGCACCTCTATTTAACGTAAGATATTTAAATTGAAACGGAGAGAGCAGTATAACTTTTTTAAGTTGTCATCAACAACCATGCACCTAATATAATTAAATAGACACCTCTATTTAACGTAAACCCATCACTCTGATATAATAAAATGTTACTAGTATCAATCTTTATTATTCAAAAAGGAATAATAAAGAAACTAAAAAGGCTCTAAGAGAATGTTTGGATTGATTTTTTAAAAATAGCTATAAGTTAAAAATCAAAAGTTTCAAATAATTAATTTTTGACTTTTAACTTTTGACTTATTTTTATACTTTTTAAACTTAAAAATAGACGCTTAAAAATATCTTTTATCTTTCCCAAACATTACAAAAACAAAAATGACCTTAAAAAATAATAATAAATGCTTAAAATGAGCCACCCTCTAAAATGGATAGAAGTTGGCTACTATAATGATGACAATAATTTACGCACGTGGTATCTCCAGAAGCTACAATGAGCCGACAATAACATGACTAATAAAAAACATACTGCCATCATACGACATCGTTTAATCCTTCAAGAAAACAATATAAACATACAATACAAAATACTTTCACCTGTGAGGGAAAAAAATAAAATAAAAAAAATAAAAAATCCTATGATCAAACCAACACGAAACATTCATTATTAAGGTACCCAAACCAAGAAACAACATTTTCCACTTATAAAAAATTTAAATCTTTTATGGGATATTTTTTTTCTGGTTATTTTGATCTTGGGTTTTCTTGAAGGAATCAATTAGTGATCTTTTAGTGGAAAAAGTTCAAATCTTTTGCAAGTTTATTAGGAAAAAGGGTGACCCTTTAATTAGTTTACTAGTAAAGTTATATTTTTTGTGCAAGTTTATCAGGAAAAAAGTGGATTCTTTACTTTGTTTACTAGTAAAGTTAGATTTTTTGTGCAAGTTCATCAAGAAAAAGGTGACCTTTTAATTAGTTTACTACTAGTAAAGTTAGTATAATTTTTGTGCAAGTTTATCAGGAAAAAGGTGATTTTTTACTTTGTTTACTAGTAAAGTTGGAATTTTTACTAGTATTTTGGGGTAAAAAATATGGCTTGTGAAGGTAGTTAGAATCAATTGGTGATCTCTAAGGGAAGAAAGTTCAAATCTTTTGCAAGTTTATCAGGAAAAAAGTGGACCTACTAGTGAAGTTGAATTTTTGTGCAAGTTTATCAGGAAAAAGGTGAGACTTTTTTACTTTGTTTACTTGTAAAGTTTGAACTTTTACTAGTATTTTGTGGTAAAAAGAATGGCTTGTGAAGGTAATTATATGTGGAGTTTGAGTGGTATTGTGGCAGCTTTTGTTGATCTTGCAATAGCATATTTCTTGCTTTGTGCAGCAACAGTAGCATTTTTAGCATCAAAGTTTCTTGGTTTTTTTGGTTTGAGATTGCCATGTCCTTGTGATGGACTTTTTGGTACTTTCCCAAATGGGAATTTATGTTTTCATAGACTCTTGATTGATTTCCCAGCTGAGAAAGTGTCCAATGTTCAACTCTCTATAAAAGCAAACTTCCCTTTTAATGGTAATACTATTTTGGGAAAAGACGAGAATTGTGATTTGAATTGGAGATTAATTGGTGATAAAGAGAATAGTCTTCATGGGTATCTTGAAATGGGTGATGAGGATGGTTCACGTAATTCAGTATCGGATGCAAGAAAGTCACATAATATTGCTAGGATTGAGTTGAGTCCAAAGGGGAAAGGGGTGATGAATCAGAGACAAAGAGGAGGGATTCGTCGAAGAAGGCGTAAAGCAGCTGTTGATTATGGGAGATCTTCATCAGTTTCATCATATGACCCTCCATATGAAGACTTTCCACTAAGTCCTCCATCCCCTCCCAGTACCAATAAAGAAGGTGATTGAATAATCCTCCATACGAATGCTCTCCTTTGAATTTTGATGGTTTAGATGTCCTTGAAGTTTTTTTTTTCTGTGAAGTTTTTTTCAAGCTTATTATTGCATCCTAAGCTGCCCCGGACTAGCTCGGGATTGAGGTGTAGTAGTAGTTGTTGTTATGGTTGCTTCCTAATGCTTTTGGGTGTTGTTAGGAGCCCTTGTTCCGCTGATAAGGGAAGAAAATCTGGAGACTTATTGGTTTTTGACTTAGGAACATGTGTGTGCATCTTTTATTCCAGAACACAATGTTGAGATATGAGATGCATTTCCTTTGTATTGCACTAACAAAATGCTTTATGCCACTTTTTCATATTTCTGTATGGCTATGTAACTTAAACGTCCCTTTTTGGTTGTAAATGGTATTCAGAAATTGTTATTTTACTATAAATCAAATGCTTCAACGCGAGTATTTTGCTTCTTATGCCAAAGAATTTTTGGGTATAATTTGTTTATGGATAAAAGAAAAGGAGGAATTTTTGGTAACATTCAATTTGTTGAGCAGAATCAGTTACTTTTCAGTCAAATAACCATGGCAAAAAGAGCATACAACAGCAGCAACAACCTGAACTTCAACCCCAGACTAGTTGGGCAAAAGAGAAGATGCCTCAAATTAAATATTGTCAAGTTTTTAATTTCCATGATTTGTAGCCTCCCGTATTTTACCTAACGTCAAAGCCTTGGGATTCTAATATGTATCAATCTAAGTGCTTCTCTTCGTGGTGAATATAGATGGTGGCAACCCTCCACTGGTTATGAGATTGGACCACAGAGACAGCCTTGAATTGAATGGACTTCCTGATGAAGTTGAGCACATTGAAAAGAATGTTGCATCTATTGGAGAGCTGAAGCATAACGGCCAACTTGTTTCCGGCTTCAATGAGGAAAACAGAACAAGACTCTTGGAACGAGCCTTAGAACACGAACAAGAAGCTCGAGATGCTCTTTGCCTTGAGCTTGAGAAGGAAAGAAATGCTGCAGCGAGTGCTGCAGATGAGGCTATGGCTATGATCTTACGTCTACAAGAGGAGAAGGCATCTATTGAAATGGACGCCCGGCAATATCAGAGATTAATTGAAGAGAAATCTGCTTTTGAAGCTGAGGAAATGCACATTCTAATGGAGATCCTGATGAGGACAGAAAGGGAGAAACACTTTTTAGAGAAGGAGCTTGAAGTATATAGGCAGATGACTTTTCTTGGAAATGAAGAATCAAGAGTTGATAGTGGGAATGTAGCGGATGCTTCATCTGATCCTAATGAGGATCCACTTCTTATGCTTCGGCAGATTAGTGCATCTTTTGACAAGGCACCGATTCACAGACAGAATAAAGATGTCAGCTCCCAGAAGCAAATTGACTTGGCAGTGTCCTCTTATAGCAGCCAAGAATTTCAGGAGAAAGAGATGGTGTTTACAGTTAACAACTTTGGTATGCCACCAGCGAATAGGCAAATACTGGACACTTTCTTGAAACCCCCTGAGGCAGGCCTTTCAAAACAGAAGCTTCCTGATCATGCCATTTCGCTAGAAGGGGAAGTGCTAAAAGAAAATTCAGATATGGAAAGACATGACAGAGTTTTGAAGTATCATGAGACAATTGGATATCAGGGATCAAAATGTCCATGCAATTTGACCTTGGATAAAGAACCTCAAGTTCATGATGTTCATGTGATTGTTGACGGGTTCAACTTTTGCAATGATGTCAATAGTGGTGAATCTGGGAAAACTAGTCTCCCTATTGAAGCTTCTCCTACACAGGATGTAATTAGGGATCGTCCAAGTACTAGCACGTCTAATAGTCAAATGGATCTTAAAAGCAGTTCGGACACTGCTTCTGCGCTTCCGCCAGTGGGCCAACGTAGTAAAACTTTGCTATGTGATGCGCGGGGAAATCCCATGTCCTCAGTAGACAATGAAAGATTGAAAATTGAATCTGAATTGGGACGGCTTCGAGAGAGGTTAAAGATTGTGCAAGAGGGAAGAGAAAAGCTTGACTTGACTGCAGAGCATAGAGAAAGAGAAAAGATGCAGTTAAAGCTTTTGGAGGATATAGCACGCCAACTTCACGAGATTCGGCAGCTTACTGAACCTGAGAAGGCTGTACGACAGGCTTCCTTGCCTCTGCCATCCTCCAAGGTATGAGACTTTCTTTTTTAGGTATGAGACTAGCATGTGCAGATCTATTATGTTTGTGATGCTTAATAAGTTCATACATATATCTCTTAATTATATAAGTTCATACATATATCTCTTAATTATATGCCTGGAGGTGAATTGTTTTTCTTCAACTTTGAGTTTACTCTTATGTGCCAAGAGCACTATGAATGTAGAAATGTTCAAATCATCTTTAAGGAGTAATTCATATTAATATTGTCTTTGCATTGTCACTGAAGTGTGATGTACAAATGAATGTCAACAAGTCATCATGTGATCATTTACGTCGCGACCTCTGCTTGGAACTTTTTTGAGCATGGCTTCGTGGTCATTTTTTGTGTTGAACTTTCTTGATTGTCCGCATAGGATCACTCCAAATTGGTCATGAAGATCCCGGAATCTGTTTTTCTATGCTATTTTCTATCGTACTTTCAGGCAATTCGCATGGTTTAACAAGCAAATAATTGATATCCTATGATCAAGGATGTAATACTCTTTGTAATAGCTGTCCTCATACCTGAACACATACTCTTTGTAGTAGCTGCCCTTAATATCGTATTAACAATCGAATATGGACGAAATAAAAAACCTCAATTTGATAGGTTTTTTCCTATTCGTATGAATTCCATTGGACCAAGAAATGATACATTGGAAGAATTCATTTTTTTACTTTTTTGTAACTTTGCAGTACCTTCTTTGTACTAGCTTCAATAAAATATCATTACCTTATTAGCAGAAGGGAAATACCAACAGGCCTTCTTTTTTCTTGGTACTAGCTTCAATAATAAACAGAACCAAGTATTTACTGGATTTGAGCATCATTGGACATCAGAATGAATTTGGAATCTGGTCAACAACAACATATCCAGTGTAATCCCACAAGTGGGGTGAATTTGGAATCTGGTCATCATTCATTAAGAATAAAGTTGTAGGCAGTAGAGAATGGTTTTTACTATTGAGTCAAGTCTTTTGGGCCCGCTCGATCTATAAATTCTTCATCATTGACTCATTTTATTTTGGAGTACTAAACTTAAGATTTGTGTAATCAAGCTCTTTTCAGTCCAACAAAACGAGTTTCTTTTGTTTGTTTGTCATTTGAGATGTTTTAGTGAAATGAAGTAATGAGGAAAAATGAAAAAAAATTTCGTCATAGGTTATACTCCACTCATATAAGTTGCAATTGATGGGTGTGACTGGCAAGTGTAACTATTTAACGAAGAATCTGGAGTAGACTGCGTAATGCTAGATTGTGAATGAGTTGATCAATTCTTCTAGGCTTGAATTTGATCTTTGTGGAACTTGAATGGTACTTCCAAAGGTTTGGTGCTCATGACAAATTGCTTTCTTTAGTAACATCTAGGGTGTGTTCAGTATGGAGGAAATTTACAATTTTCCCATATTCGGTTGGTCAAAGCTTTTGGAAAGCATTTTCTCTAGGAAAAATAACAACAACAAACAACAACAACCCAGTGAAATTTCACAACGTGGGGTCTGGGGAGGGTAGAGTGTACGCAGACCTTACTCCTACCGAGGTAGGATGACTGTTTCCGAAAGACCCTCAGCTCAATAAAAAACATAAAAAGAGGTCAGATAAGGCTAAGAGATTCAAAGCGATATGGAAATGAAGTAACGCAAGCGACACAGATAACATAGAATAATCAAAACACAGGAAATAACAGATAATAGCATAAATCAGAGCACAAGAAATTATACTACGATAATGCGACTACTAATAAGACAGGATAATGAGACTATCTACTAGCCTTCTACCCTAATGTGGGTCCTCCAAACCCTCCTATCTAAGGTCATGTCCTCGGTAAGCTGTAACTGCGCCATGTCGTGTCTAATTACCTCTCTCCAATACTTCTTTGGCCTACCCCTACCTCGTCTGAAACCATCCATGGCCAACCTCTCACACCTCCGCACTGGGGCATCTGTGTCTCTCCTCTTCACATGCCCAAACCATCTCAATCTCGCTTCTCGCATCTTGTCTTCCACCGAGGCCACTCCCACCTTGTCCCGAATATCCTCATTCCTAATCCTGTCACTCCTGGTGTGGCCACACATCCATCTCAACATTCTCATCTCAGCAACTTTCATCTTTTGAACGTGAGAAATCTTAACTGGTCAACACTCCGTCCCATACAACATAGTCGGTCTAATCACCACTTTGTAGAACTTGCCCTTAAGTTGTGGTGGCACCTTCTTGTCACATAGCACTCTGGAAGCAAGCCTCCATTTCATCCACCCTGCCCCAATACGATGTGTGACATCGTCGTCAATCTCCCCGTTGCCTTGCATAATAGACCCAAGATACTTGAAACTACTTTTCTTTTGGATGGCTTGGGTACCAAGCCTCACTTCCAAGCCAGCCTCCTGAGGTGCTTCACTAAACTTACACTCTAAGTACTCTGTCTTGGTCCTACTCAGTTTAAACCCTTTAGACTCCAGAGTTTGTCTCCAATCCTCCAGCTTAGCGTTAACTCCGCTACGAGTCTCGTCGATCAGGACTATGTCATCCGCGAAAAGCATACATCATGGCACTTTACCTTGAATTTGCCGCGTCAATCCATCCATCACCACGTCAAATAAAAACGGACTAAGAGCTGATCCTTGATGCAACGCCATTACAACTGAAAAATGCTCTGAGTCTTCTCCTGCTATCCTTACTCTGGTTTTGGCTCCCTCATACATGCCCTTGATCACCCTAATGTACGCCATAGATACACATTTAGCCTCCAAGCATCTCCATAGGATTTCTCTTGGAACTTTGTCGTAAGCCTTTTCTAGGTCGATGAATACCATGTGTAAGTCCCTCTTCCTCTCCCTATACTGTTCCACCAGTCTCCTCACAAGATGGATGACTTCTGTAGTTGAGCGTCCCGGCATGAATACGAACTGAGGAAAATGACTTCCCTAGTGAAGTGGGGAAAACAAGTTCCACAAGTGACATTCCACATTGATTGTGGCCTTCCCACCCTCCAACACACCTCATCTTCACCCCCATCCCCTAGCCTCTACCGCACCTCCACGTCCACCTCCCATAGTATTTGTCGATTATATACAAATGATTTTAGGTTAATATTTTTTGCTAACTAATGACACAAAAAAATAAGTTTAAACAAAAAAAAAACTTATTTTTCTGGAAAACATTTTCTATGGAAAAGATTTTCCTTCATACCGAACACATCTTTAGTACATTATGAGTGAATATTTGACCTTATTTATGTTGGTATTTTTCGCATTCGAAGTGTAGTCTAGTCACCATTTGTTCTATCTTCATCTGTTCCTTAAGCATAGAAGTAATGGCATGCAATTGTGTCGCAGAGCATGTCAAAGAAAAGGCGTTCTCGAAGTGTCTCTGTAGGAATGCAACATAGCTCTTGAGGTATGGTAAATCTACACGACGATTAGTTGATTACTAGAAAGTTCTCCCTTGTGACTTCATTAAACTTTTGAATTGTGAATTTACCTTTAAACACAATTCAGGGGTTCAAACGGTTCGGAGCTTGGAGTTCCTAATGCTGAGCCTCAATAGTTCCATCACATTTACTCGGATCCGGGGAAGACGATCCAAATAATATACCCCGTATTGTTTTTTGAAGAGATGTTGTGCAGCCATTTGAGAACACGTTTTGCTGGGAACGGCCTCTCTAAAGTATGCAGCTGATGTTAACTGGATAAGAAGAAAGGTTTTGACTAAGAAAGCACACCATTGCAAAGGTTTTGACTATGAAGGCACACCATTGCTATAGTCCCGCTGCTGGTAACAACTTATCACTCTGCTATTTTGTTGATAGCGTTCAAATGTAAGGTCCTTGTTGTTTTAAACCTCTCTGTTGTATCTTCCATCTTTTTGTGGATCATTAGATGGTAAAGCACTGAATGCTAGCTGCTGCTTGTACAAAAATTTCTATATTTTGTTTCTAATAATATTATAGTGGGCATGTTGAATAAGTCCTAAAGTACTTATTGAGGATGTGTTTTACCTATGTACATCGAATTAGAAGCCAAAAAGCTGTAACCTTCAGCAAGCGTGGCCTAGTGGTACAATGAATTGGGGGAGAACCATGAGGTCTCGGGTTCAAATAGTGGAGGGGAAAAACACTACGTGATCTCTTCCCATCTGCCTAAACTTTGGTGGGCAGAGTTGCCAGTTACCATCATTGGTTTAGTCATTTAGCACATTATCATTAGCAAATAGCATAAGACATGAAACCTAATCCTATATTGTGTTGATTAGCTCATGCATCACATGGGTAAAGAAGTACTAGACCTTGGGTCTAAACTCACGGTTATGAGAAATATCTTTGCATCTCCCTACTTTCTATTTTTACGCTAGTGATGGCTCCTAAATACATGTCCAGTATGTCATTTATATATTTAATATAAATTCCCTTCTTCCCCAACTCCCACCAAAGTACCTTTCTAGGTACTCTATCATACGTTCTCTCTACGTCAATGAACGCCAATCTTTTTTCCCCTCGCAATAAACTTCCATCATTTGTTATGCGTCACTTTAGCCATGGTCTTTCGGAAATAACCTCTCGATCACTCTTTAAGTGGATAAGCTATAATCCAAAGTAAAGAGAGCTTGAGCAAGGTTTGCCGTGGAGTAATCTTTTTACTTGCATTTAAGTCATATTTGATAAAAGTGATCCTTGAAAAGCTGAACTTTTTCTTTATTCAATAGGATTACAAATAGGATAATACCTTTTCCGTGCTGTCTAGGTATGATAATCCGATCTGGTTCTCTGTCACTCTTGTAGTGTCCCTAAATCTACATTCTATCAGTCTTTCAGTGGACAAGCTATAATCCAAATTAAATAGAGCTTGAGCGAGGTTTGCCGGGGAGTAGTCATATTTGGATAAAAAATGATCCTTGAAAAGCTGATCTTTTTCTTTATTTAATAGGATCACAAATAGAATATTACCTTTTTCATGCTATCTAGGTATGATAACTTCCCTAAGACTCCCATATGTTCACATAAATTATCAAACAACATTTAGAAAACAAGGTATATGAAATCATGCAACAGAAGTGTAAGTTTATTCAGGATACATAGAAAAATGATAGCTCCACCTCGCGCCCTCTCAACGAATAAAATCTTTCTTGAACTTGTCATCTTTTGACACAAACCAACCTAGTCTTATTTGGAAACTAAAGTAGGAAACCGTGCAACGCTTAGCTCTTGTCATAATTTCTCTGTTTTATTCCTCCTTTTCTTTACCTTCTTTCTTCTGATCTGCTACTGAGGAATCTGTATAAAACACCTTATAGCTACGAAGAGGCCGCTGTTCGATGTATGACCTTATGAGATCAACATAGAGAGGGAATTGATTTAATGCAAAAAACACCACGGGTATGCATGTTGCCGCATATATTGGAAATGCCGTATTCTTGAAGTTGTCAAGGAGGACAAAGAAATGGGCAGCACAGAATGAGATCAAGATAGCGGTTATTGATGCAAAAAGCGAAGTTAATCCAAGGAGCAACTTTCTTGGCAAGTCTTTCTCGAATTTATTGTGTTGGCATCGAGATGTGAGGATAGCCAAGAAAAACACCAGGGCCGTGACAGAGAAGCAAAGAGAAACAAGTGATGATATAGAGAACACGTTAAAAGCAGGTTGATTTTCAAAGTTTGGATAGCCACTATCATTGGAACCGCCTGGGATTTGGGAAGATGTAGCAAATGCAACTGTAGCAATCAGTGCTGCAACGACAGAGAATGAATTGGCGGTTGTGACGAGCCATTTAGTTCCATCTTTGAGTAACGTTGCATGCGTATTTATGAGGACCTGTCTTGGTGTCTGACCTTTCTTGTTATAACGAACATATGACTGTCGTGGCAAAGTTTGCTTGACATACTGCATTATGATAAGAAAATCTTTACATGTTAGTGTATTTTTTTGATGAAAATTTACATGTTAGTGTATTCAAGTTAGAGATCATTACGGTCCAATGTCTTTTTGGGATATAACTTACAAAATAACCAGCAAATGTAGAGATTTTGTGTATTTAAGTATAAATATACATATAATATGCATATTGTATATGTAAATATACATATAGTATACATAATCTGTGTATATGTTTTGTATATTTTTGTTAACGCCAGTCATTAATTTTGGCCGACATTCCAAAAAAGGAAAAAGCCCTTTAAAGATAATCCTTTGTGATGTGAAGAGATGGTTGGATGTTAAAGATCTCTTACCTTGTACCACTTCCTTTCGCCTTGCAACTGTAGAGCGGAACCAGGGATGCGCCACACATCCAAGTTCTGGAGCTTTGCGGCTAGGTGCATTGCATTGTTTCCTTTTTTATCCACCTGATAAAACACGTACTCTGGATACTTTTCTCCTATTAACCAATTATAGACCTCTGTTTGCCTATGCTCTACAGCCAAAAGCAGTAGGTTCTTCTCTTCAGAGTCCGTATCTTGAATGGCTATTGGGAAATTTTTAAGGATCATCTTTACCATCTCTACGATACCCATCCTTGATGCCACTAATAAGGGTGTCTCCTTGGTCGGCTTGGACAACTCTGTATTTAGAACTATAGTTATTCTAGTTGCTTTTAGCGAATGTATAGCTTCTGATTTATAGCCCGTTTAGTCAAGCGTCTCCAAGATCAGAAGTGTTTTTTTTTCTCTTAAAAAGAGTTTCCTTTTTTCCCTTCAAAATAGTGTTTTTTTTTCCTTTTTCAGAGTTGAGGTATCTGATTAAAATTTCAGGAGAAGAAAAAGTGTTTTTGTGTAGAAGCAGAAGCAAAAGTTGTTTTGAGAAACTGAAAAAAGTAGATTTTCCCCCAAGTATTTTTTTAAAGCACTTTGGAGAAAATACACTTAGAAGCGCTTTTACTTTTTAAGGCTTGGCCGAACACTAATTGCTGGTCAAAAGTATTTTTCAAATTAATTAGCCAAACACAAACTGCTTCTCATCAAAAATACTTTTTGTTTTCAAAATAAGGTGATTTTAAAAGTTTGGCCAAACAGGCTATCAAAATAAGATGATTTTAGAAGTTTGGCTAAACAGGCTATATAATTGGTGTAAAAAGAAGAAAATTGATCATAGTTTGGAAATACTAGAACAAATTTTCAGCATTTTTACATGATAGATATTGAGTTGTTAAAATTGCAAATTCTTGATGACACATAACGAAGTTTTCTGTGCCACACAAGTACTACCGGAAAGTAAAAAAGATTCATTACCGGACTTGTGATCATCTTTCTTTTTCCCATCTGTGCTTGAAGTTGGTGATTGCTTGGTCTCTGCAGTCTTACTCTTGTCTTCGTCCTTTTTATTATCATCCTCAGCTATTAGGGGAGGTTCTACAGGAGGTGCAGTGAGTTGACTAAGGTGGTCCCTAACTTCTGGCTTTCCCCCTGTACTTTTAGTGAATTTGTAACGTTTTTCTTTCTGAATCAGCAACTTCATAATTTGAAATGCCCTTGTATGTTTCTTTTTTGTTTCCTCTAAATTTTTAATCCTTTGGAGTCCTGCATGCAACAAGATTTGAGACCTGATGTCATGATGTGGAAAGGGAAAAAAAACAAAGAGAGAGAGAAGAGGCAAACTAAGTTTCAGAAATTAGTTCAAATTTAAAATGTGAAAAAAGATGGGACGGGTGAAGGATCATTTATGAGGGTCTAGGCCTTTGAATTTGTCAAACCACCTTCTTTCTTTCTTTGTCGTAGAATTTTATGTTCTAATCTACAACTGTTAATGTTTGTTTGGGAAGGAAGAGAAAATATATTAGAAAGTGTGGAAGCAGTACATATATCAGAAAGGAATGAGAACTACATTCTTCAAAAGATTAGTAAGTCTGATTCTTTTAGAATTATTATCGTTGCACTCAATAGTTAAGAAATCTATGCTTAATAAAAGAGAAATTTCTAAGAATAATTCTTACCAATACCCAATACAACTAGCACAATCTTCATTAGACATTTGAGAAACTCGATAAAGATGCTGTAATTGGGTGGAAACAACTTGCCGTTTACCTTCTCTTTAGCTGAAATTCCAAAGATTAGTTGTTAGCAGAAACATGTTGGAGAATTTTGTGTATTTTTTTTATCAATGTTCTTCACATAGAAAATGTTCACATAACTTGGAAACAAACTAACAAAGGAGCTCAATGCTTTTAGTTCGACAGAAAATCAGTATGGTCGTATATTTTGTTGACTTTTTGCTAATATAAAATCTTATAGTGGGTAGAAAGTAGGTTCACATTAGTTGTTCCAGTAGTATCTGGATAGAAAAGAGAATTAGTCTTTGAATGTGTAAAATTCTTAGTTACAAAGTGCCAACATTTAAACAACACTCTCCTGAGGAGATGCTCAAATCTTTTGGTAGTTCATTGTCAAAAAGAGATTGGTGTACTTCTTAACTCGACAAGAATGAGTTAATAAATCGAAAGGTTCCCGCATTATCACACACACATCTTCTTCTTGATATTTTATGTGCATGTTTTGATGAATTATATCTAATCATCATAGTTTGAGGTAATACCTAGTTTACACTGCAGTATATGCATGCCTGTACATTCACATTTAATCGTGCATTCACATTTAATCGGAGGATTCTCGGGATCATATTGACAATTGCTTTGATGGTCTAGGTGTGAAGAAAAAGAAAAATAAGTTAGTACCAGTAAGAGTTATCCTCATGGAAAAATATATTTCATAGCTTTTGCCCCTTAAGTAACCTGCTTAAGTGCACATAACCTGATAGGTTTATTACACATCACGTACCTTGAGACATCTTGTCTTGATTCATGTTAGTAGTATCTGAATAGAAAAGAGAATCAATCTTTGAATGTGTAACCTGCTTAAGTGCACATAACCTGATAGGTTTATTACACATCACATACCTTGAGACATCTTGTCTTGATTCATGTTAGTAGTATCTGGATAGAACAGAGAATCAATCTTTGAATGTGTAAAATTCATAGGTTTTGTGTGCATGTTTGGATGAATTATAAGTAATCAACTAATCATCATAGTTTGAGTTAATATTTAGTTTCAATTGCGGTATATATGCATGTGTCTGCATTCACCTTTATTTGAGGGATTCTCGGGATCATTTTGACGATAACTTTGATGGCCTTGGTGTGAAGAAAAAGAAAATTAAGTTAGTACTAGTAAGAGTTATCATGAAAAAAAAAAATCATAGTTTCTTGCCTCTTATATATGCTCAAGTCCACATAACCTGAAAGACTTATTACACAATTACGTACCTGGAGGCACCTCCTCTGGATTCACATTAGTTGGTTGAGTAGTATTTAGATAGAAAAGAGAATTAGTCTTGGACCATGTAAAATTCTTAGGTACGAAGTGCCAACAAGACACTCTTGAGGCGCTTGAATCATTTGGTTAAACGCTCGAATCATTTGGTTAAACGCTCGAATCATTTGGTTAACTCAACATGAATGAGTTAATAAAGTAGAATGTTTCAATATGAGTTAATAAAGTAGAATGTTTCTATCTGATCACGTACCTTTAGACTTGTTCTCTTGACGCCCAAAATAATTTTTTTTAATATAAACTGGATAGAAAAGAGAAAATCAGTCTTGGTAATGTAAAACTCTTAGGTAGAAAGTGCCAAGAACAGTCTCTCAAACACTTGGTTAGACCATTTTCATAAGGAGATTGTGCTGTAAATTTGCTATAAATCTACCCACCTCGAAATTTCTGAATCTGATACCGAAGTAGTTCCAAGAACTCCACCAGTGTTTTGTAGTTCTCTGGGAGATTCCGACCGTGTTTACGTTTTAAGTCTTCTTTGCCTTCAGCTTCATATTTCATTAGCTCTATCTCTTTGATATTTATGCCTGGGAAAAGAATCCAATATTAGCTATATAACCTCCACAAACGATGAACGTGAACCAACATGCAAAGGTATTGGATGTTTATGACTTACAGAAAACAGTAAATATGCTAGACTGAGACAAAGGATAAAGAGACTTCTAATGAACAACATGGAAATTCGCATTGGGTGGTGTAAAAAACACCGGTGTATATAATTTAAATCCATGATAAGAATGCTTATCTATGCCAATCTTTGACAAAAAAGACTGTAGATTTACACAACAACAATATACCCAGTGTGATTCCACAAGTGAGGTCTGGGGAGGATGAGCTGTACGCAAATCTTACTCCTACCTTTGCAGGATAGAGAGACAGTTTTCGATGGATCCTCCGCTCAAGAATAGCTTTCTCAAACAGGTTTGAGAAATATAAGAGCGAAAAGTTATTATGAAAATATCGAAGAAAAAAAAAGTATTGACGACCAAAAAAAAAAAAAAAGGAACGAAATAAAGATAGCCAAAGTAAAAGAAACAACAGAAATTGCAGAATAAGATAATGATAGAATAATTGGAGTAATAATATCGGTAAGGAACAGATAGGAGACTTACAGTAGTAGATTATGCTGTCCAGGAATCGAAAATGGCTGCCACTTTTGAATACTTGAGGCATCCTGGAAAGGAAGTGTAGAGGAGACATGCCCTCTGTGTTGTAATAGTTGACAAGTGGCGGATAGTAATGTATTATCTGAAAAGCCACCTCTGTTACAAGAGAAGTTGTTAATACTACTATCCTGTTCTATAAAAAAGAAGAAATTATTAACATATACAATCACCTCTGTATAACAACATTTCACTATAACATTCATGTTTTCTGTTGAATCAATCTTTCATTTATGTTATATTATATGTTATCTATAACAACAAAAAAATATCTAGACAAAAAATGTTTTGTATAACAACATTTTGTTTATTTTTTTTTATAAAAATAAAATATATGAAACAGTTTTTTTTAAGAGTGGGGGGAAGGGGGATAAGAAAAAGTTCCTCACTTTTTATATTTTCTTATAAAAGTAAAATAAAATATATGAAATAGAAAATGTGTGCATGTGATGGGGGTGGGGGAGGGGGAGGTAGGGGACAGGTAAGATTTTTTTTTTTTAAGGGTGGGGGGAAGGGGGGGGGGGGGGAGATAAGAAAAAGTTCCTCACTTTTTATATTTTCTTATAAAAGTAAAATAAAATATATGAAATAGAAAATGTGTGTATGTGGTGGGGGTGGGGGTGGGGGAGGGGGAGGCAGGGGACATGTAAGATTTTTTTTTCTTCCATTTTTTATAAAATTTTTACAAAAGTAAAATGAAATAAAGGAAATAGAAAATTCGGGGTTGTGGTAGTGGGGTGCGTGGTGGTAGGTGGGGTGGGTTATGGTTGGAGGTGAGTTGGTGTGTTTTTTAAGGATCGGAAAAATATTTTCCCATAAATTTTTATGAAAAACATTTTCTTCTATTTTGAGGAAAATGAGTTGTTACTGGGCCTAGTGAATTCATATATGGGTACCCATATTTTACCTATATTTGCCATATTTTTATGTATTGAAAAGAGACTTAAACCCATATTTATTTTTTTCATCAGACTTAAACCCATAATTATCCACCCGAAATATGCGTGACCTAACTCACTAAAATATGGGTAAAATGGGCTAATATTCTAAACTGAAAAGGACCAAATATACCCCTGTACTATCGGAAAAGGATCAAACATACCCTTCATTATACTTTGGGTCCAAATATACCCCTACCGTTATACTTTGGGCACACATATATACCCCTCCACCGATAAAGTTGGCCAATCTCCACCCCCACCCCCCGGAATATCACCGATGGAGTTCTTTCCGGTGACTGCTCCGGCATATACCTTAATTGCTAAGTTTTGGCCTTGTAAACATGATGTTTCCATTGTTGAATGAGACGAAATATGTACCTGGTCGTAATTGTTTCCATTGCATTTTTACACTATTAGATTTATCAGAAAACTAGAAAGATTGAATCTTTTTGCAGATTTTCGAACGCCACCACTCAGCAATTCAAGTTTGATCTTGAAAAATTAAATTCATTAGAAAAGTTAGAAGGATCACATCTTTTTGCAGATTTTTAAATAACCTTTTGAGTTGCGCATGCATATAAGAATTTAGAGAGCCCCCGTAGCTTTAACGACTCTCATTTCTGACCAAACCACCTTTTAACGCCATTCTCCATTTTACTTTTTTTTCACATAGTTAATCTTCCAAAAGGTATCTAATTTGGAACAGCAAACAAAATTAATTATTAATCACTGGACTATTAGTAAACGTGTCAACTGATGAAACATTTTATGGTGCTATATGAAACTAAGGGGTCGTTTGGTGCATGGTATAAGCTGGGATATCCCAGTACTAATTTTTTGTACCATGTTTGGTAGAAGATATAAATTTATCCTGGGATAAATTTATACCTTGTACCAAACAAGGTATAAAATGCATCCCATCCCAAGAAGATGGGATATCCCTTCTTATCCCACTTATATTGGAATTATTTTATACCATCTTTTAGATGGTATAAAATAATCCCAATAGATGGGATAAATTAGTCCCGGGATTATAATCCGGGATAATTTTGACTACCTACCAAACGACCCCTAAAAGTGCAACAGCTGGGATACCAAAATCCTTTTATGTTTTTCGGAGGTGCCATTGTGAAAGATGATACGGAAGGAGTTGGGTAAAATTGAGTTTAGTTAGTGGGTAAAATTCATTAAAATATTAATGTTAATGTGGGATTGAACTTCATCTTAGTCAACTTTAACAATGAAGGGATATATTTGTGCTCAAAGTATAATTGTAGCGATATATTTGGACCCATAGTATAACGAAAAATATATTTAACCCTTTTCCGATGGTAAAGGGGTATATTTGGCCATTTTCCGTTTTCTAAATATGGTTTAAAATTGCCACCTCTAAAAGAGATTTGATTCCATATAATTGAAATGGATGAAAATTATTTTCACCCTCCAATTTTACTTTAAAAATCAAACTTCCCCCTCTATTTTAAACAATAGACATTCGCCCCCCCCCCCCCCCCCCCCCCCAACCCAAATCCTATGCAATGACTATTTCACCCTTTTTTTTTGTCAATCCTTAATTTATGTATACTTTTTTATATTATACTAGGTATTTATAGATTCTTATTTAAGCTCATTAACATTATAAGTAGAATAATACTTTCATGAATTTGTAACAAAATCTAATGCTATTTTTTATGATTGTTATTTCAATATTACATGCAATAAGTATGTATATATGTATGCACATGCATCTGTGTATATTTAAGTTTCACTTCTCTCTTATTCTCTATTATTTATATAAATAATCAGTTTTGATTATCACTAATGAAATATTTCTTAAATTATAGTAAAATTCATTTAAAGTTTAAATAAATCATTTTTTAAAATTTGCCTCTGTTTTATTATTGATTTTGCATTACCTGCATATAAGTATATTTATAAAGTTATTATGACATGTTATTTTCACTTGTATAAATAAATATTAAAGTTTTGATTTTTTAAAAATATTTTTTTGTTTATTCTGCTAATTTATTTTATTATAAAGCATCATTAACTTATATACTCAATTAATATTTCTCACTTTTTTCTTCGCTTAGAAGATAATATTTATCTTTTATAAGAAATTTGTTACATGAATTGAAAAAATTAAAAATATCATGATTTTATAGAAGAAATAAAAGAAGACAAAAGTTGATAATGTATAGATAAAATAGGCATTTAAAAAAGTCAATTAGAATAAAGGGGGAAAATATATATATTATTTAAAGTTGAGGGAGAGTTTGAATTTTAAAATAGAGTTGGGGTGTAAATGATTTTGAAGAAAAATATTTGTAGGGGATTGTCTATTACCAAAGTACTCGCCAGAGATGGCGGCGTGTAGAATGTTATCCCCATCTTCCCTTCTACACAGTTCAGTTGGACCTTCTTTTTTTTCATTTTGAACACACTTATGGAGGTAGAGAAAAGCTTGTAGCTTCCCACGATAAGCAGCTATGAATAAGGGGGTTTCCCCTTTTGAATTGGTCTCCCAGATGAGAGTACGGTCTTCTGGGTTTACCAAATACTCAATAATCGAGACAAGTCCGAGTTCTGCTGCAAGGTGAAGAGGTGTGTTCCCTTTTTCATTCTTCTGTTTTAAGATACCCGGTCGATTTTCCTTTGGTATGCTGGCAATCATTTCCTTAATACAAGTAAGATGAGGATGCTGTAAAGAGTCATCTCGATCTGGATGGTAAGAAGAGATGGCTAAGTGAAGAGCAGTATCTTCAGATTTGGTGAGTTTGGATTCATGGACAGACTTGTATTTGCTGTACAGTTCGTGAACTTTTGTCCAATTTTTCTCCATTGATGCATTAAATATTTCATCTTCAATTGTTGCTTCGTACTCAATGTCTATCTTCTCTACATCAAATATTTGAACTTCAATTGCTTCGTCCTCAATGTTTATCTTCTCTACATCAAATATTTGAACTTCAATTGTTTCGCCCTCATTGTCGATCTCCTCTGTAATTTCTATGATTCGGTCCATTGGCACTACTTGTTTTTGCAGATTGTGTTGATGCCACTCACCATCCACCAATGGATTCTATATATACTGCTAGGAGAGACGTATTGTTGACAAATATTTCTTTACAAGCCTCTATGCTGGTGCATGTGTAATGGCTCTTCTAGTACCCAAAGTATTAAAGAATCTAATACTCCTTTACTCTGACAGTGTAAGATAACTTTTGCCACTATCATATAACCTAAAAGAAAATTTAGCTTATATACATCAACAATATAGAAAAATTCACAGTATCAATATAAAAGAAATGTTTTACGCCGTCAGTGCACTTAAATTAAACTAAGTGAAATTAGTGATCCAAAAAATAAGGCAGATAACCTCTTACAACAGGTTTTAGGTAACCTAATATGAAGATCTTACATATTTTTCGTGCATATAAGTTAAATCCATTATTAGCCAAAAAAAATGCTTGTTGGCTGATTAACCTTAGACACGGTTAAATGTAGGTCGAATACAGTTGAAATTGTGATACATAATTTACCTAATTGAGTCTTCAACACACTCCTTCACGTGTGGGTATGGGTCAAGCATGTGAAAATTCATAAGAAAAAAGGGTGGCAGTGAGACTTGAACCATGCCTTTTGCTTTCTCTATACCATGTTGAATTGTGTGACCATCTTACCTAAGAATTTAAGCTATTACAAAGGTTATACTTTTATTTACTTAATTATATCTTTAACATTGTCAAGTGTCCCACATTGGTTGAGGAACCGAGTTGTGTGTCCGACAATCCTCACGTCGTGTACTAGCTTCTCGGGTTAGGCTGTTCACATGATATTAGAGCTAGATCCATATGTATTCCTTTGTTTACCTAATGTTAGGATTTTATGTGATGTTTTCAATGCACAAGATGTCCAGTCCTAGGCATAAGGGGAGGGGCGCTAGTGCTAAGTGTAGAGGCAAACCCAGATTTTAAGATGACGGGGGCACCATCAAAGGAAGATGCACGTTAGTCAAAGCATCAACTTCAAATCCTGCTAATCACAATGTCCTGCAACATCGCATCATTTGAAATTTTGTTACACCCATAGAAACAATGTAAAATAAATATAAATGAAATGGCATAATTGTGTAGAGCTCACTCGCTGGGCTGGGGGTTTGGTGTCAAGTTATATAGGTTAGGCCCCTGTTCGAAGCCTACCGGCAACACGTTTTGTTCCTTTTTTTTCCTTTTAAATTGTTACCTTCAAAAAATATTGTAGTCTGGACTAGAACTTGGGTCGGGCGCTTACACTCAAGGAGCGAAGGGGCATGCTGACCAACTGATCCACTTCAACAGATATATTTGAGAGGTCTTCTTAAAATATATTATAGTTTTTCGAGGTATATATACACACACACATATATATATATAGAGAGAGAGTTTTTTTCCAAGTTAACGTGGACATGTGCCCCCATCCCACCATATAGGCCCACCCCTGGCTAAGTGTCCCATATTAGTTGAAAAGATTGAGTTGTTATCTTCTTGTACGGTCTTGTCAATCGTCGCTTCATGAGCTAGCTTTGGGGTCGCGAGTTAGACACAAGGTTCATTTCCTTTACACTTATGTCATGCAAAACACAAGGGCAAGACCTCTAGTCATTTGTTCCCTTCTTGCTGCTATCACCAAGAATTTTTCTTTTGCTTTTGCCTTTATTCTACACAAGAAGTTTTACCAATAGAAACTCTTTTATTTTTGTCCTGCTTTTACCGCAAGTCTTCTTGCATTTTCATATTTGTACAAATCCTACCAATGTTTTTAGACATAACTTGTTACTAATACTGATTTAACCTCACATATATTGATCTAGTTAATTGTACTCGTCTGATTAAAATTATCTCTTTATGTTGCAATACGAGATTACTATATTACATCTTGCAAATGGTGGAATTCCAGAAGTTGCCTCTTTTAACAGTTGAAAATTGAGAGATTCTTATAGCAGTCTATACCCAAATAGCCGCTTGGATTTACTATTTACTTTTCCTATCCAATATACATGGACTATATACCGTTACACGCATATTATACATCTGCAGGCTATTTTTAGTTTAAGCGGTTAGGTGAACAACTATTTAGATTAGTTCTTTTTTATATGATATCTATTGACAAGAGCTATATAAAAACGAAAATTTATTGTGTGACAAGTATGAATATGCAAATTGTGTGACTCGTGAATTTCATGGGAAGTACTGCTTTATTTTTAAGTTTGTTAATCCATAACAGGGTAGGGCCAAAACTTGACTTTAGACATGCATTTTTTTTTGGTACAATATTCTTTGCTCAAATGTTATGTTATTCTCCTTTTAGTTTTCTCTCTCTACATTTTCCTATACTTTGAAGTCATTCTTCAAATAGTATGTGAGTTTGAACTCTCTGGTTGCACCTTTTTTTCCTCATTGTTAGTAGTTTTCTCTCGTACATTACAGTTTACAACCCTTTCTTGTCTGCGGTGTAAAGAAAAAAAGGTCAAGGAGGGTCCATCTTATCAACTATTTTGTTATTGACCAAAAATATTTTCCAAAAAATGCTTTTAGGCGTTTGGTTGGAGAGAAATGCCTTTCGGTAAAGCATCTATAGATATTCAAAATAATGTTTAGAAATTCGATGGTGTTTTAATGAAATTATTGAGTATAGTGATATGAGGTTAAACATCGAGATAGTTACGAAGGAAAATGTCTTTTGCCCAAAATATGGTGAAAATGCAACCATATACCAGTTTTTTTTTTTTTTTTTTTTTTTTTTTTTTTATGACAAGGGAACCCACAGTCGGTATCCTTTGGGTGCGTACAGGGTAAATTGCTCCCGTCAACCACACAGCAGAGATAACCGGCATTAGGCAAGCCCGTGGAGAACTTATTTTTTCTAGAAATATGATAGGGAACTCTGTCTATTCAGTTGATGTTTTAGCTTTAGAATGTTTATAGGTTAGTATCATTATGGTCCTATTCTCCTTTTTACAATTCTTGATGTGAAAGAAAAGAATGAATGCAAGTTTTCGAAAGTGAAATTCGGTTCCTTTACATTCTTGTGAGTTGCATTTCAACCGATTTTAAAGACTTTATAGATCATCAAATACTTGATGAGCCAAAAACTCTAAGTTTCCTTAATCACTGGGTAAAAATGATACTCCTTCCATCCCAATTTAAGAGTATTACTTTCCTTTTTGGATTGTTCCAAAAGTGTGTCTCTTTCTATATTTAATAAGTTCACAATTTAAACATTATACATGGCAAGTTCATAAACACAAGATTTAAAGGATTCATTAGTACATTTCACACATCTTTAATTTAGGATCGCAAGATTCAAAAGTCTCTTTATTTCTTAGACTTTGTGCCTAGTCAAACTAAGACACTTAAATTGGGACGGAGAAAGTATTTCAATATTTCATGTCATATTGAAATATACTCTTTTCAGTCAGCTATATCCAATGAAATCTGAGAGACTTGTTTATAAAGTACATCTAAACATGAATTATTGGGGAAAATGTAGAAGGTGAAAGAATCAAAGTCCTAAAACACAATCAGATCTTATGAAATATGTCGAAGAACCTGTAATCAGTGGGGAAAATACGCTACTTTTACAAAACGCTTTCTGGCATTTCCCCGTCATTTCTCTGATTGGAAATTGATCATTCTATTCTCTATGCTATTTACTGCATATCAATACATCTGAATAATCCTAAAAAACAGTTACAGAAAGCTTTTCATATTAATTTCCCACTTAATTGAAGGGATATCAAAGGGAAGACGTTGCAGAAAGACAATTCTATTCAATTAATCTCTTCAAAAAGATTAAGCTTGGCAGTCATGATAAGAAACATTGGCTTGTAGGATTAAAGAGGGAGCTCTATCCCTATGTTTTCTCCCCACATGTACTTCCTTTGGTTCACTATCAAGAAACAAACGGAGAAAACCGAAAGAATCTCTTAATTTGTTAATATAAAAAAACTAAGTTGATTTTCTTCATGCATTTACAGTCATGTGTTAAACGAATGCTTAAATTTAAGTGTAATAATTTGAAATTCTCGGAAATTCTTACTTTATCATTTCAATTTCTTTTTCCAGTTCCTCAAAATTGCTATCAGAGAGCATTGGAATTGAAGACAACCAAATCTAAAGAGAACGGATATATATTTTCAATCAAGGAGCAGTTCCAATTAAAACATCGTTATATTGGAGAGTAATCTTAAAAATCTTGATTTTTATATTCAAGATTCATGAATATGTGAGTGGTAATTCATCACATGTGATTTTTTGATTGGAGTTATATATTACAACAGAAAATTTAGTAGGAGAAGTTGAGTTATCTATCAAATTACATATGAGACCAATATTTGTAGCACTGAAAATATAATTGATGCTTGGGAGATCATTAGTATTAATGTTAATGCTTCTTTTGATATCTTTTTTAACATATTAGAGTCATTATCAATTAGTACAACTATGAGTAACATATATAATCAACAGCATAACTAATGTTGTGTATGCATGTTATGGTAATTGTGAAAAAAATACCAACTTAATATAGTGTTCACTTCTTCCAAGCTTTCTTCATGCTTTAATTTTTGCCTCACTGTTTATTGATTTACTTGAGCAGTGAATTTAAATTTTGAGTATGGGAATGAGAAGGTGCACACGGAGCTGAAGAATGTAGCAATATCTTGACTATTTAAAAAGAAATTAAAAAAAAAATCATTTTTTTGTAATGGTCGCGCGAAACGTGGATAAATTTACTAGTCAATATATTTAGTAAAGCTAGGCATAAACAACGTGATGTGGAACCTCTCTATGACATTCAATCCTATTTATCTTTTTTCTCATTTTTTTGGACTTTTAACCTTATTTTTCTGATTAAATTTTTTATATATACATAGGATTCCAAGAAAAGTTAATGTTTACCCATAACTAGAAAATTAATAGCAACGACCAATAAATACAATGAATTTAATGAAGGCAATTAAGAATCATAGTAATGAGGACACTGGAGAGTCATAGCAATAACATGAAGTCCTCCTCCTCACGATTGTAGCCTTCTTCAAACAAGTCATCTCTACTCCCATCGAATCCTTTTCTGTTTTGGGGGTAAGAATATCAAGTTATCTATTAATGACTATGAACTTGTTTTTTTCTTTTTTCTTTTCATTTCATGAGTATGTTAGACTTCTGATTTCTATATCTTATAATGCTTTATCAATATAAAATAAATGTTTTACACTGTCAGTGCTTAAGTTAAACTCTAAGTGAAATTAGTGATCCGAAAAATAAGGCAGATCACCTCTTACAACAGGTTTTAGGTAACCTAATAGTGTTAAGATCATACATATTTCCCGTGCATATAAGTTAAATCAATTATTAGGTAATTACAAAAAATGCTTGTCGGCGGATTAACTTTAGACACGGTTAAATGTAGGTCGAATACAGTTGAAATTGTGATACATAATTTATCTAATTGAGTCTCCAAGACACTCCTTCACGAGCGGGTAAGGGTCAAGCACATGAAAATTCATAAGAAGAATGGGTGGCATTGAAACTTGAACCATGACTTTTGCTTTCTCTAATACCATGTTGAATTGTGTGACCATCTTACCTAAAAGTTTAAGCTATTACAAAGGTTATATTTTTATTTACTTAATTATATCTTAACATTGTCAAGTGTCCAACATTGGTTGAGGAAATGAGTTGTGTGTCCGACAATCCTCACGTCATGTACTAGCTTCTCGGGTTAGGCTGTTCACATAATGCTAGAGCTAGATCCATCTGTATTCCTTAATTTACCTAATGTTAGGATTTTATGTCATACTATCAATGCACAAGATGTCTAGTCCTAGACATAAGGGGAGGGACGCAAGTGCTAAGGGTCCCACATTAGTTGAAAAGATGAGTTGTTATCTTCTTGTACGATCTTGGTCAATCCTTGCTTCATAAGCTAGATTTGGAATAGAGAGTTAGACGCAGTGTCACGACCCAACCCCGTAGGCCGCGACTAGTGTCCGTGCTGGACACCCAAACGTACCTAATAACCCAAATCAACATATTAGCAGAATATATCAATATAAAAGTCAATTGACGTTACTAGTTATCATAGATGAACAGATATAGCACGTGGAAGCCGATAAGGCTATCACAGATCATATCAACCCGAAACATATACAGAACCCACATGTATGTCTACAGACCTCTACGAACAACAAACAAATCATAAGACGGGACAGGGCCCCGTCGTATCCCTGAATAGCATACATATGTACAATGGCAAAAGATTGTACCAAAATGTAGGCTCCGGACAATAGAGCACTCCAATATAGTAGAATATAGTCCTAAGCAGGCGGATCAGCAAATCTGTCGTCTGTACCTGCGCGGCATGAAAACGCAGCCCCCGAAGAAAGGGGGTCAGTACGGAATATGTACTGAGTATGTAAAGCATGAAGTATAATATACAGAATCAGAACCGGAACAGGAAGTACAGAAAATGAGTGCAATAATTAGAATATCAGAAATGCTTACTCATATAACATAGATAATGCCTGCCAAAACATATGCCATATCCGGCCCCATTATGGGACTCGGTGAACAGAACGTGGTAGCCACCCTGTCACTGGCGCCACAACACAGCATAATTCTAGAGTAGGGAATAGCTCCGTAACATATCATATCATATCAGAATGTGCACATATCAAACATATCAGATGGCCATATCATATCATATCATCATATATCAGAATATGTGTACATGGCACAACATACTCCACGACCCATGTACATGTATACCTGCCCCCTCACATCGAGGCGCGACGAACAATGCAGTGGAATACGCGTGATAACATATCCTGGTCCGGGCTCAGTGAAGGAAGCATTGAGGCATCCACGAATGGAGTAGTGAGAAACTAATGCAAAATAAAATATAGCACATTTACGGAGACTCAGTAGCATAATTCAGGTGACAAACCATATGACAAAAGCGGAGCAGTAATCATAGTGTATGCATATCGGATATCACAATAGCATATGTCAAAATAAGCTTTTTGTAATCATTTTCATGTTTCAAAATATATTATGAGACTTATCAAAATAATTAAAACGAATGTCATATAGTAGTTAGGAGAGTAGCCAAGAGTTTTCCTTTGAATTTTATTCCAAAATAAGTCAAACGGGATAAATTAGAAAAATCCGGGGAAGTGGGCCCACCTCGGGTCAAATGAGGTGGCGTACATAATTTACGTATGTCACACTTCATAACATTACTCGTGAGAGTTCCAAGGTAGTCGGGTCCTATTTGTGCAAAATCTAGACATTTAGGCACCTTTTCTAACTATTCATATCATATTCAATTCAATTCTACTGAATGAAAAGGGGGCAAATTTGAACGTAGATTCCGAAGAGTAGAGTCGTCTCCGAGGCTCAAATCAAGGCCTATCATACCTAGGACATGCCAAGAGAAGAATAGGTGAAGCTTGTTGCACCTCATTTTTACCCAAAGCTAAACAAAGCACAACTTATGGAACTCTGAAAGATTTAATTATATACAGAGTCGCCACCTAGCATTTAAGGTACACTAGGGTACCTATAAATTATTAATATATACAGCTTAACATGGTTTACGAAAATAAATGAGGTTCTAGGTAAGGGTTCAAATTATTCCGAAGGGAAGGTGTTAGGCATCCTTCAGAATCCACAAATGTGGTTCCCGGCTGGACCAATTTAACTATACGAGGGATGTAAAAAAAAGCTTTATTATTTACAAAAATTAATAAAATTTAGACTAAAGAATAACTAATATGACTATTCACATAAATAATCATGCAATACATATTTTATACATATGTGATATAATGATTATTAAAACAAAAGTTATGTGCAACTTAAAAGCTTGGGTATGTGACAAAGGTATAAAAATGGACATGAAATTATTTTGCACTCGAAGTGAGTTAACTAATTTAACTAGTTAAGTATGTACGCCTAATCAATTAATTATGAGAGTATATTCTAAAGCCTAAATATTGAGGCAAATCACCCTATTTATTCACTTAAGTGTGCTAAGCTATTGAATTAAAACTCTAGCGAAACATGATAACTATAAGAATATTAGCTACAAAAATAATAACTGCCTAATATTAATTTATCTAAAACACATAAAATTTAAATCACCTAAGCAGAGCATAAATAAATACCACCAACCTACACCTTAAAAAGTAAAGTTTCACTATATTTTATGCTTGCATAATTTACGAATGTAAACAAAAATATAAACAAAGAATTTAAGAAGCTATTTGAACTTCTTTTGAGTGCCATCTTCAAAAAGTAACTCCAGATACCTGCATGAGACTTAATAAAATTTAGTAAGAGAATAAATAATTATCGGATGAATAAAAAAAATAATGAATAAACTTAAAATAAAAACCCGTCTTTGTACATGGAAGGCCTTGAAAATCGACAAAAATTTCTTCATCGGCCATATTCATGGAGGATCTCCTTAGTTTCAGAATGTAGCTCAGAATTGCCAAAAAAATGAAAGTGCATTTGAGGCTGTATTTCAACACCTAAAGTATGGCCATTTTGCTAGATTTTTGGTGCATTTGAGGCTGCATTTTCAGCACTCTAATGCAACAGCAGATTGGCCATTTCTTTGTGCATTTTGCTGTGTTTTCGGGGGTTATTTAAGTTGTATTTCAGCACAAAATGCAGCAGCAAATTGGTCACTGTGTAGGCATTTCTTTTGCTGCATTTCAGCACATAATGCAACAACAAATTACTTGCAAAACTGGTCCATTTTAGCTGTTTTTTTTTTCAGCAGCTAATGCAGCTATAGATCAAATCATTTTCAGCACAATTTTAGACTAGTTTCACCGCAATTTTAGATCAGTTTCAGCACCATTTTAGCACCATTTCAGCACCATTTTCAGCATTATTTCAGCACCATTTTCAGCACATTTCATCACCATTTTCAACACCATTTTCAGCACCATTTCAGCACTATTTCAGCACCATTTTAGCACCATTTTCAGCACCATTTTAGCACCATTTCAGCACCATTTTCAGCATTATTTCAGCACCATTTTCAGCACATTTCAGCACCATTTTAGCACCATTCCAGCACCATTTTCAGCACTATTTTCAGAGCAAGAAGATCGACGTCAAATCTCAACTTTGAGGATTAAATCTCCACAGAAGCACCATTAACGCTAAATCCCAAATTAGACCCACTTCCAGAAGAAAAAAGAGATCACTGATTACATGTGTAACTCCATTGATGTTGTGAATCTGCCCAAGACTACCCCAAAATATTTAAACAAAATGCAAGAGAAGAAATGGAGTCTCATAAAATAGATTGTGGTTTCAAAACTGAAAAACATTTCTAGTTATTAGACATTATGACAATGGTATCTTTTAATTTTACAGATCGAAATGAATTTATGAATGGCAGAAAGGGTGGAGAAGAGGGGGAAGGGAATGATGTTGCGCGTTGGTGGTCGCACGGCTGCTCCGGTTCACCGGAGATAGAGCTCCTCGCCGGAGCAGCGGGAGGGGGAGGACGAAGCGGGGTGTTGTGGGCTGGTTTTGTGGCTGTTTGGTGGAGGTGTGGTGAGGAAGATGAAGGCGGGAGCGAAGGGGGGTAGTTTGGCGCGTCGTCGGAGCTCTGACGGCGGCGGTGGCGGCGTGTAAAAAGGATGGAGAGAAAATAAAGTGTTTAGGGTTTGGTTTTGTTGGAAGAGAGAGAGGGAGACGAAGTGGGCAGCGGGGGGTGATTTGACGGTGAGGTTTTTCAGGTGGGTTCAGTGGAGTGGTAGTGTGCGGGAGATGGCGGCTGGAGAGTGGAGGGAGATGGGAAATGTTTTTATTAGGTTTTGAAATCTGAGTGTTTGTTTGTGTGTGTAAATATATGTAGAAGATGAATACCCCCTTCCTTTTCTTATAATGCAAAATGGCTCCTGTTTTGTCCAAAGAATAGAAGATTGCACCCTTTTGTCTCCTTAATGCTTACCTTAATCCCTTTTTTAAAAAAAAATGATGAAACCTTGACTTGATCGGATTTTACTCTGCGTTTAAAAATTAATTACTCCGATTTTCTCTGCACTGTCAGACTATACTAAAATATAGTTAATTAATACATGTATAAATAATAACGCAAGTATAAAATATAAACATTAATGTCTATGATATGAAAATGTATTGCTATAAAATTAAGAAACAATTATTAATTGCACAAAAAATGGTAATATTATGCTATACCAGTGCAAAATAACGACTCTTGAAAAAATGACAATAAATTAATAAAATTCCCAAAATAAGGACAATCATCAATAAATTATATAAAAATGTAAAAATGTGTAAAAAATGTATTTCGTGCTCTTTAACGAATCAGGGCCACCCAAAACGTTAATTTTAAGCACATCGAGCCAAAATTAGGTGTCAGCAAAGCTTTACATACCTTTTTCGCCCTTTACGCTAGTCCAAATTCAGTTCCAGTTTCGTCAAAAATCTGCAATTGGTCACGTCTACCAATTATTAATTTCAAGCCTTTAGAACTTGAATCTTAACTTATACTTTTCTACAAAAATTTGGGCAGCATTTTCCCTATACATATAGCACCCCCGAGAATTTAACTCGGCCAAAATAATTCAACAATAACACCAACAACACCAACAATCATCACAAAACACAATATAACATAACTAGTTTCCTTTCCAACATAGTGTAATAGTTTTCATTCCAACTTCACATTTTCAAATCAATACCAACCTTTTCATATTCATTTACTAATCAAGATCATTACAATACAATTTGGAAATATTTCATATCATTTCTACGAAATATTCACAAAATATACAAAGTATACAATTTTTTCACCAAAACCATAATCCATCCAAAACTTCTAATCTTCAACATAGATATTCATAACATGTTTCCATCTTCCAATTTCATCAACCATAATCATAATTTACATCTTAACAACTTCATTTCCATAATATCACAAAATCATTCTAAAGTGACATAATCTTCTACATTCCAATTCAATACCAACTTAAACCATTTAACCTTCATTTACATCATAAGAATCACAACAACACAACTAACATATTAAAAAAAATTAACTCATTTCCATTTCTATCTCTACACCACATGGCCATAATTCCCACTTCCAACTTCAACTAAATTCATTCAACTTTCATTTCCAATATAAGGTCCACCACAACTACAACTAGAATACAACATAAAATTCAACTCATCTTATTTATACAACATTACATACACATGCACACATGCAAACCCACTTTGTAAACTTCCATATTTCCATAAATTTTACTCATTTCTACATACTACAACATAAACCAACCTTCATAACATAATAAAAAGGGATTAATTCTTACCTTTTTCTACAATCTTCTTCACTTGACCAAGTTGTCAACTTGAAGAAACAAGTGCTCTTTCTTCCAAAATAATTACACCAAGTTGTAAAGGACCCTTGAATTAGTAGGAATACCACAAGAAAATAATTTTTGGAACAATATTTCAAGGAGCTAAAATCCCATGGTCATGGCCGTGTGACCTTCTTATTTTTGCTCTTCTTTCTCTTGTTTTCTCCTTTGTCAACTTGTCTTGAAGCTTCTAAGTGATAAATGTTGACTAAATGGTCTTTTATACATTTATCACATGACTAATTTAAATGGGTTTGGGTCCTTTATTAAGGACCATGGCCGGCCACCTCCTCACTTGGGCCTGATTTTTCTCTTCATTTTTTTTGGGTCAACCCGGTTGGTCCCGAGTTGGGCCTAGCCCACTGAACTTTCGACCTTAAAACGTTCATATCTCCTTGTACCGACGTCACCTGAGGACCCACGACCTATGGTTGTAAATCTAATTCAATTATATACAACTTTTATTTCTTGGTATTTTTCCAAATTCCAAACTTATAATACCGTTTTTGCCCCCCAAAGTCAGGTCACCCGAAAACGTTTTCTTAAAAATATTCGTTTGGAGGACTTCCACTTTGATTTGGCCCAAAGGTCCTTCTTGAGTTGTGTTTAACTTCACATATGCGATTCATATAATTTGTCACATGTCCCAAAAAAAATCTTGACGTGTGGGCCCCACCTCAGCTTACAAATAATCCGACGTTCAAAAATACGAAATATAACACGCAGGATCCATTTCCTTTACACTTATGTCATGCAAAACAGAAGGGCCAGGCCTCTAGTCATTTATTCCCTTCTTGCTGCTATCACCAAGCATCTCTCTTTTGCTTTTGCCTTTATTCTACACAAGAATTTTTACCAATAGAAACTCTTTTATTTTTATCCTGCTTTTACCGCAAGTCTTCTTGCATTTCCATATACCATTGTTTTTAGACATAACAACTTGTTACGACTGCAGATTTAACCTCACATATATTGATCTAGTTAACTATACTCGTTTGATTAAAATTATCTTTTTATGTTGCAATACGAGATTACTGTACTATAGTCTTGCAAATGCGGGAATTCCAGAAGTTGCCTCCTTTAACAGTTGAAAATCGAGAGATTCTTATAGCGGTCTATACCCAAATAGCCGACTGGATTTACTATTTACTTTTCCTAATATACATGGACTATACACTGACTATATACCGTTACACGCATATTATACATCTGCCGGCTATTTTTAGTTTAAGCGGTTGGGTGAGCAACTATTTAGATTAATTCTTTTTTTATATGATATCTATTGACAAGAACTATATAAAAACGAAAATTCATTGGGTGACAAGTATGACTATGCAAATTGTGTGACACGTGAGAAGTACTGTTTTATTTTTAAGTTTGTTAATCCATAACAGGGAAGGGCCAAAACTTGACTTTAGCACTTAAAAGACATGCATTTTATTTGGTACTATATTCTTTGCTGAAATGTTATGTTAATCTCCTTTTAGTTTTCTTTCTCTACATTTTCCTTTACTTTAAAGTCATTCTTCAAATAGTATGTGAGTTTGAACTCTCTGGTTGCACCTTTTTTTCCTCATTGTTAGTAGTTTTCTCTAGTACATTACAGTTTACAGCCCTTTCTTGTCTGCGGCGTAAAGAAAAAAAAAGTGAAGGAGCGTCCATTTTATCAACTATTTTGGTCTTTTAACCAAGGAGCGATGCTAAATGTTTGACGAAAATCATTTTTCGAAAAATGTTTTTAGCTGTTTCGTTGGAGAGAAACGCCTTTCGGTAAAGCATCTATAGATATTCAAAATAATGTTTAGAAATTCGATGGTGCTTTACTGAAATTATTGAGTATACTGATATGAAGTTAAACATCGAGATAGTTACGAAGGAAAATATATTTTGCCCAAGATATGGGAGATCCCTTTTCTTTCTTTTGGTGAAAATGCAACCATATACAAGTGTATATATATATATATATATATATATATATATATATATATATATATATATATATATACATATATATATATATATATATGGCTTAAGTGACTAAAACGCCCCTGAACTTGGCACGTTTTAAACCTTCAGCCCCCAAACTATTGATGGACGTCAAGACACCCCTAAACTCGGCTAAATGAGTTTTATTACACCCCTGAGCTCATGACCCAGAGTGAGTTAGTCACTCGCGGGTCCAGCTATAAAATAAGGCTTATGTAGCCTCCACGTGTAAAATATTAATGCCACATGGCATTTTCATCCTATGTGTCCTCCACATAGATAAATTGTTTTGAAAAAAAATGTAAAACTTGGTTTTTTTAATAAAAAATCTGGAAGAATGAAATATTTATTTTAAATTTGGAAAATTTGCTTTAAAAAAAACTGAAAAACTACAGTTTTAATTAAAATATCTGTAAAAAATGGTTTTTAAAAAAAATGAAAACTTGATATTTTTTTAAAAGTATCCTAAAAAATCCAAATTTTCATGATTCTTTTAAGACACTTCTTTAAAAAAAAAATGGAAAAACTGATTTTTTTTTTAAAAAATGTAGAAAGCCCATTTTAAAAAAAAAAAATCCCGAAAAATTAGATTAGTTTTTAAATCTAGAAACAATTATCAGTTTTCCACCTTATTCTTAAAAAAATCAGTATCCCAAATTTTAAAAAAGTCTAGGTTTTTAATCAAAAATTCAATTTTTCAGATTATTTTTTAGAAAAATGAGTTTATTAGTTTTTTAGATTTTTAAATAGTCCAGGCTTTTTAATTAAAAAAATAAAATTTCTAGATTTTCTTTTTAAAATAACGGGTTTCTCAGTTTTCAAGATTTAAAAGTTCCAAATTTTTTAATAAAAAATTTAGTCCAGATTTATTTTTAAGAAATGGGTTTTCCACATTAAAAAAAAATAGTTTTTTCTGATTTTAAAAATTTATACTTTTTTTATGAATTTTCCAAACTTGATTTTTCTTTTCTTTTTTTGAAAAAAAAAACTGACGTGGCACCTCTCACACGCCTGTTGGCGTGTGACTACACTTGCTGTGCCATGTGGCAGCTCGGAGATAGTTTGGGGACTAAAGTTGCAATTCGTGCCTTGTTTGGGGGGGGGGGGGGGGGGTTAGTCACTTATGCATATTTTTTTATGACAAGAGAACGCACAGCCGATACCCTTTGGGTGCATACAGGGTAAATTGCACTCGCAAGCCCGTGCGACAATAGAGAAATATTTTGGAGAAACATGATTGGGAACTTTCTCTATTCAGTTGCTCTTTTTCCTTTAGAATGTTTATAGTATCCTATTCTCTTTTTTATTAGAATTGTAAGAAAGAGAATAGTATCCAATTCTCTTTCTTACAATTTTTGATGTGAAAGAAAAGAATGAATATAAGTTTTCGAAAGTAAAATTCGGTTCCTTTACATTCTTGTGCGCTGCATTTCAACCCATTTTAAGATGACCAAATACTTGATGAGCCAAAATCTCTAGTTTTCTTAATCACTGGGTAAAAATGATAGTTCAATATTTCACGTAATATTGAAATATACTCTTTTTCAACCAGCTATGTCCAATGAAATCTGAGAGACTTGTTTACAAAGTACACCTAAACATAAATTGTTGGGGAAAATGTGGAGATGGTGAAAAGAATAAAAGTTGTTTTGAAGCTTTTATTGTCTATTATTGTTCACGATTCTATGATTTTTTTTTTTGATTTTTTTGTTGTTATTATCAATATTACTGATCCGAACAAATTATTGTAATTAATATTTTTACTACGCTCGAGTATTTTATTTTTTTCAGCGTTATATATGCTTGAATATTTTTCCACTTTTTACTTTATAAATAAGATTTATTTGTTCTATAAGTCATATTAAAAGGAGAAAACTATCATAATAGTAAGAAAGTTTTTTTTTTTTTTAAAAGGGAAAAGGCCAATTTTGAAGGTAAAATAGGTATTTTAAAAACGACAAAGGTTGATAGTTTTGAAGGTAAAATAGGTAGTTTGGCATGTTGAGTGACCTTCTGCGTAATACAGGCATAGTAATGTAACGCTTTTATTACAAACGAAAAAATATAAATGTACTAATTAATTTAAGATAATTGAGTGACAATTTGGATAATGGACTCGTCTCTTATTCTTTAATGTTTTGCGGTTTGAATTTTGGCAAAAAAAATTGATTTTTTTTTTATGATTTAATATTTTTCAAGTAGATTGCCGATACTTTGCGTAAATCTATAAATTTCTATGTATCTACCCTTTCAATAGATTGCTAACAACCAAAATAATACTAATAAGTCCTTGAAGCTTGTCACAACCAAAAAAATTGATTGTTTTTGGGGTCTTCTATTTTTGAACCACCGGATATGTATATACTCAGCTGTTTTAATGCAAACACAATACTACTAAATGGTCATGCAAAGACAATACATTCAAATTATTTGATTATTCAAAGCCAATAGTTATCAAGATGGTTATTTTGGTTAGCTAAACCAGAACTCTAAGTTACATTTAGATTGGGCGTGTTAGCCACTTTAAATTTAACGTTTAGCCACCAATTAAAAAGTAATTAAAAATCATTTTTTTGCGTTGATTGACATAGTGGTCTTTACTTTTTACCCCTCAAATTGTTGGTCTTTAAATTTTGTCATTCGCTTAAAAAAGTGATCGAAATATCCTGAGGTTCCGGGATCAAACTTCGCTCAGTTAAAATTTAAAAATTAAATTAAATTACAAGACATAGTTTGGATTCACAAGGCACTCTACCTTAAAGGAGAGTTTTCTTTATGCCTCAAGACAAACTCTGCCTTCTAACGTGGAGCTTCATGCAAACTCTACCTTCTAAGATAGAGCTTCACGTAAACTCTGCCTTAAGGGTAAGCCTTAAGACAAACTTTTGCTTTGCATTTTTTTTTTATATAAATTTGACTTTGGGGGGGGGGGGGGGGGGGTTCGAACCCGCAACTCAGGATTTTTTAGGTGAAGGGAAAAAATATTAAAGACCAGCAGTTTGGTTGGGTTGGGGGGGGGGGGGGGGGGGGGGGGGAATACTACTCCCAAATAAGGGAAATCGTGCAAATTGCCCATTAAAAAAATTAGTGATCAATTACAGGCTTACAGCCATTCCAGGAATTTTATGAATTTTTGAACTACAATAATTTGAATTTCACAAGTTTTTCATGTTTCCAAACTTCATGAACCTTTCATAGAGTTTTGTGCTTAGTTCAAAATTTTCGCATCTTTTTATGAAGTTTTCAACCACTATACAAGGGTGAATCTAGAGGTTTATATATAGGTTCACACGAACTTTATAGTAGTTTTAATTTGGATGAATGTTGGGGTGAAGATGAGGTGCGTTCGAAGGTGGAGAAGTGACAATCAACGTAGAATGGCACTTGTAAAACTTGTTTTCTGTATTTCCATTAAGGAAGTCATTTTAAGAAACTTATTTATCCTAGAGACAATGTTTTCTAAAATTTTCGACCAATCGAATATAAGAAAATTGGAAAATGATTTTTTCCATATAAACCAATACGGATTATCCACGTATGATCACTCCAAATTGGTCTTGAAGATCCAAGAATCTGTTTTCGTTTGCTATTTCCTATCCTACTTTTTACCATTGTTTTAAAAGGCAGTGTCAGGACTTGCCCCGGGGCAGGGCAGTGGCAAAACGCCCTAGGGCTAACGTGCGAGGCTTAGTTCCTATGAGGCTTACGCCCTAAGCGCCCAACCGTACGCCTTAAACACGCCTAACATCGAACACCCAGGGCTCGCCTAACAGTTCTTACACAAATTATATTTTAAATTCCTTAATTAAAATCATTCACCCTCATAATTGTTTACCAAAATAATGATACTTAATAGTTTTTCATCTATAGAAATAGAAGATTGGGTGTAACTCATATAACAAGTCGTAGTATTGGATATTTACTATTTGAGAACGTTGTGAGGGTGAATATCACTTATTTAAAAAAAAAAAAAAACACATAGCGGAATTATATATTTTCACTTGTCATTGGTCATAAGTCCTATGTATTAGAATTATCATATAATTTTATTTTTTGTTCATGAAGAAGTTATGTTTTAATTGTAATATTGATAAATTTAGTGATTATTTGCTTATAGGGAGATAAAACGAATAGTATGATAGTAATAGTGTTTTAAGAAACTGTGTTTTTTTTCGTGTTTGAAAGTTAAAATGTTAGAATTATTTTGCATTTCATAATAGCTTTTATTTCATTGTATTGTTTATACTTGTAAAATTATGTTATGTATAATTATAAGTTATAAGCGGTGTATAATGGGTTTTGATCATTTTTTTTGTGAGGATCAAGCGCTCTCTCTCTCTCTCTCTCTCTCTCTCTCTCTCTCTCTCTCACACACACACACACACACACATATATATATATATATATATATATATTTCATTTATTTACAGTTTTCTTTTATTTTTTTATGTAATTTTACCTATTTAAAAATATTTATTGTAATTATATTATTTTAAGAAATACTAAAAATTAAATACCCATGGGACTTACGCCTCGTCGAGGCGTATGTAAAACGCCCCGCCTTATGCCCCCACCTTTTAAAACACTGCTTTTTACGCAACTCACATAGTTTAACAAGCAATACAATTTAAAGCTTACAATCATCGTGTAATACTTTTTGTTATGTCTGATAACGTCCAAATCCACTCCTCAAAGAGAAAGTGTACACGGTCGTATGCAATATAATTTACCCAACTATGAGTCGGGGTCGATCCCATACGGAACAATATACTAGGCGGTTAAGAAAGTAAGGAACTTTCACCAACTAAGCTAAAGTCGAACGATAGATAATATTTTGGTGTTTGATAAAATTATAACTAATGCAAAAATGTAAACTAACCTAGAAAGCAAGTAAAATGATCAATGGCCACAAGCATGGATAATAGGAGATTACACTCAAGTAACGATCCAACGTATTTTACGATATTACAACTAAGAACGAGGTTATGTTAATAGATAATGATTTCTAAATTTTCATTGAAAGTTTCTCAACCAAATCAATGAATTTCACTTTAAGCTTTCTCAAGACTTAAAGTGTGATATTAGGCACAATCAAGCTCAAATCCTAGTTAACTAATCTTTCCTAAATTCGCTTTCCTCTCTCGAGCTCAAATCAAATTAAATGGGTGAGTCCTAGGGTTAGCTAATCCCTTCGGAAACATTCAAGAATGAGATTAATTAAAGAAACAATAACCCACTTCATTAGGAATAAAAATCATTCAATACATAAACAAAACAAGAGTTTCAAACCAAACTTTAATCAAGAATATTTTCATAAACAAGATTCAAGTAATGGAATAGAGAGCTACACACTTAGATAATCAATACATAGCAAGGAAAAGAAGAAATGAGTAAATGATTAAGAAATTTCTTATCAAGATCTTCAAATCTTCAATCTCAAAGTGTGGATGCAAAACCTAGCTCTCCAAGCTTGATGAAAATGGTCAAAGATGAGTTTTACAAACCCTAGCATTCTATTTATAGAAGTGCCAAAACGGGAACAAAATTTGGACAAAAATACCCTGCATGCACAACATGCGTCTCGCATGTTGTGTTGCAAGACAAACATGCGAGACGCGAAGCATGCTCAGTAGCTGCATGTTATGCTCTTGACTTCAGGCTTCCCAGATGTCGGACAAGGTTTGTGTTAACACTGTTGTCTCGCAAGTTCAACATGCGAGTCGCATGTTGATCTCGCAAATTGCGCAGCCTTTCATTCTTATTCTTCAGTGACCTGTCATGCTATGCGGTGGAATTGTGGATCCGCAGACATGACATGCAGCTCGCATGTTGTACGAAGTGTGTCCTTGGCCTATTTTGCTTCATTTTGCTCCGTTATGCTTTCCGAATATCTTTTCCTACAAAATGACAAAAGCACACGAAAAGTAACACCAAAAGTGCTTGAAGAGTTACAAATGCTTAAGAAATTACCATCGAATATCCCGTAATTTCACGGCACATCAACACCCCCAATTTAAAGTCTTTGTTTGTCCTCAAGCAAATCAAAACCAAAATCTCAATGAGGATCCAATTTAAGTACAAAAATATGACTTTGATTGGTATAAATAATTAGGCTACAAACATGTGAAACTTCAACCAAATAACTCCCTCATTTCAAAATACAATTTCAAGAATGCAATGAAGTTTCAAAACAATCAAGCGACAACACTCAAGCCTCAATAAGTGACTCAAAACCACTAGCTTACTAGATATGCTCATTTGACTCAACTTGGAATTTTTCAACATCACCAATCTATCATAATCCATATGCTCTCACAAGAAAGAAAGTCCCAAAATTACTATATTCACAACAACAACAACACAAGGGACATATACACAAAGTCACTCAGACTCAACAAAGAAATTCTAGTGCTAACAAATATCACACCATAAGCTTGCCCTTATTTTTAATTGTAACACCCCGTACCTTTAACGAAAGTTTTGACCACGATCCTAGACTTAGAACATCAGATAAAGAATGTGGGAATTGAAATTTTTCCGTTCAGTTGTGATATGGTGGTTTACGCCCATGAACAGTGATCATATTTCAATTTACGACCATGAACAGTGCCCGTAAACTGAAACCAAGAATTTCTGAACATTCTGGAATTTGACATTTTGAGGTCATATGGTTAAATACGGACCGTATTTCACTTTACGGCCCGTATTTCAAAACGTGTTTGGAATTTGGGAAAACTTCCTTGATTAAAGTTGTAAAGCATTGAAATACCTTTCCAACAGTATCTTACGGGGGTCAAACGGACATCTGTGCAAAGAGTTATAGCCATTTTACTGAAGAGGCACAGTGTTGTCCGTATTTCAAAATACGGGCCCGTATTTCAAAATACGGCCAGTATTTAACTGGGCCGAAAATCTGATTTTTCCAAAACATTATATGTTCGTTTATATCAGTTCAAGTCGTTATTTTTCATCCCCTCAAACCCTAGAACAACCTCCTACTCTCCTCCAACATCAAGAACACTAAGTCCATTCTAATTATTCCAACTCAATTCTAACATATATCAAGAAAACCCATCTCAAGATTCAAGATTTAGGAAATCTTCTTCAAAATCCAAGTCTTTAATTCAAGTTTTGGAACAACTAAGGTATATAGAACTTCCATCCACATGTGGGAATATCTATGTTCTTCCCCATGCTTCGTTTCCTTGATATCCATGAAGTTTAAATCTTAGGGAACTAAATCCAACATATTGGTAGCCCGTATTTAAGTATTTATGTACATGAATTTTATATCTATATTCGTTGTTGTATTCCTAATCTTCCATTACGGTTATTAGGAACCCTAGCTGAATCCATGAATCATGAATTCTTCCTCATGTGTTCTCATTATGTTCATATGAAACTTAATGATTTTAGTTTGCAAGTTACAAGCATGTTTTCAAGTCAATTACAAATATATGATTATGAACTATTGTATTACTCATAAATCAAGAATACGTTTACAAGCTATTTCATGAAATCATATTTACAAGCTATTTCATGAAACCATATTTACAAGCTATTTCATGAAACCATGTTTACAAGCTATTTCATGAAACCATGTTTACAAGTTATTTCGTGAAATCATGATTATAAGACAAGTACAAGTTAATTCACGAAAGTCATGGGCTTCTTAGCAACTATATTATTTTCATGTTCGGGAGTTGTATTAATACCGAGAAGGCTCAGATAGCCTGAAACTACATATGCCAACGTAGGATAAGGATCGCTCCGCCCAGTTAGGACGATTCCTTCATATTTTCCCCATTGAGGGATTTGGATCCATTTATGTCAGATTCATGTCTCGTGCCCCGGCAAGGTACGAGATAGCTTAGCTGATCGGGCAGAGATCAGACTCCACGTTTCTCCCCGTGGTGGATCATGTCGGTATTACAGATTATCTCATGCTTACAATACTCATGTTCATGTTTGGTTCCAGTACTCAGTTTCAGTTTCAATTTCATGTTTATGTACTCATGCTCATGTTTATGTCCAGGTTTTCAGTTTCAGTTCTTATCATGTTATTCCATGTCCCATGTTATTTCTTTTAGTTGCTTTACATACCAGTACATTTAATGTGCTGACGTCCCCTTTTATTGCCCCGGGGCCTGCATTTCACGATGCAGGTACTGATATACAGGACGACATATCTGCTCAGTAGGACAACATTCGTATCAGCTTATTGGTGAGCCCCATCTCATTCGGGGTTTAGTCAACTTTTGTTTTATGATTAATTATGCATCTAAAGGTATGCTGGGGGCCTTGTCCCAGTAAGTATGTTTTCCAGTCAGACTCATGATAGAGTTTTCATAGACTAGACAAGTCAGTTATGCTATGTCAGACATTCGGAGTCGTATAGCCATTTTTGGCTCATTCATGTTATTTCTGCACTCATGTTTAAACATGTATTTTTATTAAGTATTACGACTTATCATGTTTTATAAAGGCTCATTATGCATTCACGTTATATTCCTCTTATGTTATGCCTCATGATAGTTCAGCAAGCCATGTGGTTCGCTCGGTCACATGCAGTCAGACACCGAGTGTCGTGTTACGTCCAGGCCATGGTTCGGGGCGTGACATTAATCATCACTAACTCAAGAACATTCGGTTAGAGATCACATAAGGACTTTTTAAGCTTGTAATGTAGGCTTAGGGAAGGATAGGATAAGTATTTGGGATACAAGCGACTATGCCCTCCTTGAACACTACAAAATATCTTTTGTCCACTTTCCTCTTCATTTCAAAACATCACTCCTTCCTTTGCATACTAGTTTCCCCAATTATTCCAACTTCTTTTTGTGCAACCATTTTCTTGATTTCTATTTTTTTTTTCAAAGATACATTTTTTTTGCACAAAAAGTTTGCAACCTTTTTGTATTTTCAATTTTTCTTCATTTATTTTGACTTTTCCACAACATCAATCTTCACCACTTCTCAAGCAACACTAACACCCCCAACTTAAACTTTTGGCCTCAAATTCACAATTTCAAGTTCAAGGAGGGAAAGGTTCAAAAGAGAGACTTTTCATCAAAAAGGGTAAAGGCTTGTAATGTGACAATCAAAGAAAAGGCCATAGGCTCAAATGAGGTTACTAGTGATATTATTTATGCAATGGTAGGCTAGAAAGGCTAAAGAGGCTTTTTAAAAAATCACAAAGATAGCTCAAGGTCATCTCTTCAACCAACATAATCAAAATTAGCATTGAACGACTAACCGACAAGTTCTAGATGATAAAAGTAAACACAAGAATTATTCAACAAACACTCACCACACATGGCATATAAACTAGTCAAGATGGATCAATTTTACTTCCTAAGCAAGAACAAATAGAGCAATATCTCATCATCCCAAGTAAAACTCATCTAGTAGGTAAAGAGTCACAAAATGAGCCAAAAAGTTGTCACAAGGATCATTCCTTCTATGCATCTTGCTTCTCTTCTCACTTAAAATTCCACTTTGAGGGGTATGTTCAATTAAATGCTTCACATGCAAGAGACTAACTTTATTAGTATAAAACAAGCCAAGAGTTTCCACAATTTTTCCTCAAAGGATCACCTACACCTAATCTACAAGACTAATTAAAGAAGCTAAGAAAGAAAATAAAATAATAAAAGTGACTAATCCACAACATGCCAACAAAACAAAATCTTCAAAAAATTTGAGCAAGTTCCATTTGCAACAACGTCTATCCACAGCCACACCAACAACCACAAAATAAGCCTGGAAAGGACACACAATCAAGCATAACCAAAATATAATGTGCTACCACATGCCACCCCCAACTAAAAAGCAAAACAGTCCAGTTAACAAAACTGCAATTTTTAGCAGCTACTGGTTTGGGGCTGTCCGGAAATCTGACCCAAAAATTCTGAAATTTTGCAGATTAGTCAAACACCATAAACTAAACTTTTCTAAAAAATAAAATTTCAAAACCGATTTAAGATTTTTAAAACGATGGGTTGCCTTCCACCAAGCGCTTAAGTTAACGTCGCGGCACGACGGTTACCTTTACCATTTTTCCCTCCATTTGGAAGATATAAATTTGCACCCCAACTTTGAATTAAGATTCTGATGATGCTCATGAGGCGGTGGTAGGAAAGCAAAGAGGCCAACTCTCGGGTGTCGCATTTTGCACTTCTTGGCTCGTAAGTGAGGCATGCCATTTTGTCTTCTTGGCATAGCAAACTTCAAAATGAAAACGCTTTCTTATTCATCTCCAAAATTCTCCACAGGCTCGGTTAGTTCAACTTCTATATCATCAACCAAGCATAATGTTGAAAAATGGTTGGAATGTGGTCCAATGCGCTTCAATTTCAAATTCGCTTCATTTTTGACATCCTCACCCAAAAACGAACTAGAGTCTTCAAAAACGAACTAGAGTCTTCAAAAACCATTTCATGAACTTTTATATGCAACTCTAGTATTATTGCTTCAATCTCGGCATCTTGCATTATGTTTGGATTGGTCGGTTGGCAATTCACGATTAGCTCATGAAAATCAATCTTGACCTCTTCTTCAATTGGAAACCAATTCAAAATTACAATCCATGGCCCTTTGATATTGAGCATTACATGCTTCAATCTTTGCATTCAATTCGGCCTCCAATTTCCGGATAACAATTTCAAGTAGCTCCACTTCTTGACTTTGCACAACATGCATTTTTACAAATTCTTCCATCATCCGTGAAATGCCTTCACGGTGATCTCCATAGGCTTCAAGTTGTTGAGTTTGATTCATTAGCCAATCTTGGCTCAAAATTTCCATTTTGTCAATTTTTTCTTCATTGTGAGAGTTGTCCACCTCTTGTAAAAATCCATCCATGGTGAGATACACCTTTTGGATAGTTTCATCATCTCCATGTTGCACTTCTTCCCACAGTTTGGTCAAGACTTGCCCATATTTTTCATTCCTCCCCGTTATACTTTTCAAAAGTTCCTCAACTCGTTCTTTTTGAGAATTGGAGATTTCTTCTTCAAGATTTTGCTCTTCTTCTTCAAGTTGAACCATTTCTTCAATTTCACAACTTTCGTTGTGGTCACAAGAATTTTCGGGATCATCTTTTAAACTTGAAATCTCTTCTTCAACCATTTCATTTTGAGGAGTGACACTTCCATGACAATTCAGGAATTGGCATCCTCAAATGAATCATTCATTTTTTTTGTAGCTTCTCCATTTTCTAAAATGGATTGTTGGACGAGCTTTCGCTCTTCCTCCATCTTAGCTTCCCCGATCTAAGTATGTTTGGAGAATTACCTCGCGCCCTCTCGACGAATAAAATCTTTCTTGAACTTTTCATCTTTTGACACAAACCAACCCAGTCTTATTTGGAAACTAAAGTAGGAAACCATGCAACGCTTAGCTCTTGTCATAATTTCTCTGTTTTATTCCTCCTTTTCTTTACCTTCTTTCTTCTGATCTGCTACTGAGGAATCTGTATAAAACACCTTATAGCTACGAAGAGGCCACTGTTTGATGTATGACCTTATGAGATCAACATAGAGAGGGAATTGATTTAATGCAAAAAGCACCACGGGTATGCATGTTGCCGCATATATTGGAAATGCCACATTCTTGAAGTTGTCAAGGAGGACAAAGAAATGGGCAGCACAGAATGAGATCAAGATAGCGGTTATTGATGCAAAAAGCGAAGTTAATCCAAGGAGCAACTTTCTTGGCAAGTCTTTCTCGAAATCATTGTGTTGGCATCGAGATGTGAGGATAGCCAAGAAAAACACCAGGGCCGTGACAGAGAAGCAAAGAGAAACAAGTGATGATATAGAGAACACGTCAAAAGCAGGTTGATTTTCAAAGTGTGGATAGCCACTTTCATTGGGACCGCCTGGGATTTGGGAAGACGTAGCAAATGCAACTGTAGCAATCAGTGCTGCAATGACAGAGAATGATTCGGCAGTTTTGACGAGCCATTCAGTTCCATCTTTGAGTAACGTTGCATGCGTCTCTATGAAGACCTGTCTTGGTGTCTGACCTTTCTTGTTATAACGAACATATGACTGTCGTGGCAAAGTTTGCTTGACATACTGCATTATGATAAGAAAATCTTTACATGTTAGTGTATTTTTTTGATGAAAATTTACATGTTAGTGTATTCAAGTTAGAGATCATTACGGTCCAATGTCTTTCGGGGATACAACTTACAAAATAACCAGCAAATGTATAGATTTTGTGCATTTAAGTATAAATATACATATAATATGCATATATATTTGTATATTTTTATTAACGCCAGTCATTAATTTTGGCCGACATTCCAAAAAAGGAAAAATCCCTTTAAAGATAATCCTTTGTGATATGAAGAGATGGTTGGATGTTAAAGATCTCTTACCTTGTACCACTTCCTTTCGCCTTGCAACTGTAGAGCGGAACCAGGGATGCGCCACACATCCAGCTTCTGGAACTTTGCGGTAGGTGCAGCGCATTGTTTCCTTCTTTATCCACCTTAATAAACACGTGCTTTGGATACTTTTCTCGTATTAACCAATTATAGACCTCTGTTTGCCTATGCTCTATAGCCAAAAGCAGTAGGTTCTTCTTTTCAGAGTCTGTATCTTGAATGGCTATTGGGAATTCTTTAAGGATCTTCTTTACCATCTCTAGAATACCCATCCTTGATGCCACTAATAAGGGTGTCTCCTTGGTCGGTTTGGACAACTCTTTAGAGTCCGTATCTTGAATGCCTGTTGGGAAAATTTTAAGGATCTTCTCTACCATCTCTACAATACCCATCCTTGATGCCTCCTCTAATAAGGTTGTCGCTTTGGTTTGCTTGGACGACTCTGTATTTAGAACTATAGTTATTCTAGTTGCTTTTAGCTAACGTATAGCTTCTGATTGATAGCCCGTTTGGTCAAGCGTCTCCAAGATCAGAAGTATTTTTATTCCCCTTAAAAAGAGTTTTTTTTCCTTTCAAAATAGTGTTTTTTTCCTTTTTCAGAGTTGAGGTGTCGTGCCAAGATTTTAGTAGAAGAAAAAGTGCTATTGAGTAAAAACAGAAATAGAACTTATTTTTGAGAAGCTGAAGAAAGTAGTTTTTCCCCCAAGTATTTTTTTTAAAGCTCGTTGGTGAAAATACACTTAGAAGCGTTTTTACTTTTTAAAAGCTTGGTCAAACACTAATTGCTGATCAAAAATGTTTTTCAAATTAATTAGTCAAAAATAAACGACTTGTCATCAAAAGTACTTATTGTTTTCAAAATAAGGTGATTTTAGAAATTTGGCCCAGCAGACTATACAACTGTTGTAAAAAGAAGAAAATTGATCATAGTTTGTAAATACTAGAACAAATTTTCAGCATTTTTACGTGATAGATCTCCAGTTGTTAAAATTGCAAAGTCTTGATGACGCATTACAAAGTTTTCTGTGCCACACAAGTATTACCGGAAAGTAAAAAAGATTCTTTATCGGACTTGGGATCATCTTTCTTTTTCTCATCTGATTCTTTACCGCACTTGGGATCATCTTTCTTTTTATCTTATTTTTCCCAGTGTTTTCACTTATTGTGTTCCCAATATATGCAAAAGATTGAACTTTCTTTTTATGTTTGGAAAATTAAATGGGGTTTTAGATTTGACAATAAATATAGAATCAAAAGCAAAATTAGAAAAAGTGAAGTTTCAGGTAATTCAAGAGTTTAAAATTTCTCACTAGAATTTTGCTTCATCGTTGTCATGCTCACAATATGAGGTTAACAATCATGTTTTTTTTTCCTTATGTAATTTTAATCTAAAAGTAATTCACAAGTTTTTGGAACTAAAACTTAAAACTCAAAAGCAATTTTAACTATCTACTGTATTTATTTTTATTGTTAAAGAGAAAACTCATTAAAACTTGCCCTCGGAGAAATTTTATCACGGGCGAGGTAAACCTACTGGGCAGACATTAGTTGTGTGATATTCCTCTCAAAATTTGCCATGTAAATATACATTGTATCACTCTTCTCCGCCACTCTTATAGTGTCTTAAATATACATTCTATCACTCTAATTTTAAAAAAAAATTGTACGTATATATTTTCAAAAAAATCACTCTTTAAATGGATAAGCTATTCTCCAAATTAAATAGAGCTTAAGCGAGGTATGCCCGGAAGAAATCTTTTTATTTGGATTTGAGTCATATTTGGATAAAAGATAATCCTTGTAATTTTGTAAAGCTGAGCATTTTTATTTTTCAATAGAATTACAAATAGGATAGTGCTATCGAGATATGATAAGTTCCCTAAGACTCCCTTAAGTTCACATGTATTAAGGGATCAAACAACCTTCAGCACCCTACTTAACTAGCTTTATTCCGGAAAACAAGGTATATGAAATCACATGCAACTCTTACAGAAGTGTTAGTTTATTCAGGATACATAGAAAATTGATATCTCCACCTCGCCTCCTCTCCACGAAGGCAAATCTTTCTTGGAATTCATCATTTTTGACACAAAACAACCCAGTCTTATTCGGAAACTAAAGTAGGAAACCGTGCAATGCTCTGCTCTTGTCATAATTTCCACCTGTTTCAATCATCCTTATCTTTATCTGCTTTCTTCTGATCTGAGCTACTTGCCGTGGGGTCCAGTCCCCTATCCCATATTTTAAGAAAGGAAGATTTTTTTTCCTTTGATAAATTATACATTGGCAACAATTGTGGACTTGGCTAACAAGCCAATTTCTTTGTTCACATTTTCATGATGTAAGCGCTTACCTCATCATAATCGTGATGTAAGCGCTTACCTCACCATAGGAAATTCATTCCTATAAATAGGCAGCTTATGGTTCATTTGTAACACACCAAAATCTCAGACAATACATCTGAGTGAGAGCAAAGTGAGGTATTCCATAGACTGTAAGAAAATAGTCTGTGAAGAAAAATAGAGTGTGAGTGATATTGTGGTGAGGTGGGAAAAATCAAAGGAGTGTTTTTATTTTTTGAGTGTGTAGTGGTCTTTGGAGTATTTATACTCGTGACTACACAGTGTAAAATTCCTTACTATAGTGATATCAGCTGCTCCTCTTGGCCGTGGTTTTTCCCTTATTCAGAAGGGTTTCCACGTAAAATCTTGGTGTCATTATTGCTGCATTTTATTCTTGCTGATTTAACCATAACTTAATGTTCCGCGTTTATCACTAATACCGTGAATATTATTTTTGTGGGTCTATTTTATTCCCAACAAGTGGTATCAAAGCCAAGGTTCTGTCTGAGTATGCTCTGTGGTTGCAGCACAGTCTGAACTTCCACATCAGAAAAGAATTACTTTGGTCTTCGAATAAAATAGTATTTGTATTTGTGATAAACAATGGAAGCCAACACTAGTAGAATGGTTACTTTGAGTGGCGTAAATTATGCCATTTCGAAGGGCAAAATGGAAGATTTGCTCTATGTCAAGAATTTTCATCAACCTGTCTTTGGAAATAAAAAGCCTGATAATAAATCAGATGAAGAGTGGAATTTGTTGCATCGGCAGGTTTGCGGCTTTATTAGACAGTGGGTTGACGATAATGTGTTGAACCATATTTCTGGAGAGACACATGCTCGGACCCTATGGGAGCATCTTGAAAGTTTGTATGCCCGAAAAACTGGTAACAACAAGATGTTTCTGATAAAGCAAATGCTGAGTTTAAAATACCACGATGGTTCCGCAATGACAGATCATCTGAATATTTTTCAGGGGATCATGAACCAGTTATCTGCTATGGGCATTAATTTTGATGAAGAAATTCAAGGCTTGTTTCTACTTGGTTCCCTACCAGATTCTTGGGAAATTATTAGAACTTCATTATCAAATTCTGCTCCGGATGGTGTGATCTCTATGGATCTTGCCAAGAGCAGTCTTTTAAATGAAGAGATGAGAAGAAAATCTCAAGGTTCCTCCTCATCAGATGTCTTGGTGACTGACACTAGGGGGAGAGGCAAGAATCGTGGTTCTCAAAATAGAGAACATCATAGAAGCAAATCCAGAAGCAGACTTAAAGATATTGATTGCTATCATTGCGGGAAAAAAGGGCACACAAAGAAGTTCTGCCGGATTTTGAAAAAGGAAAATAGAGATAAGGAGGAAAAGAAAGAAGATGGCAATCGTGTTGCGGCTGTCACTACAGAAGATCTTGTTACTGTCCTTGATGCGGATCTGATAAACATTGCTTGTGATGAGTCAAGCTGGGTTGTGGACAGTGGTGCCGCATCTCATGTGACATCAAGGAAGGAATTTTTCTCATCCTATACTCCGGGTGACTTTGGAACTTTGAGTATGGGTAATGAGACTATATCTAGGGTGGCTGGTGTTGGAACGATTTGTTTGAAAACTAGTACTGGAACTAAACTAGTTTTAAACAATGTAAAGCATGCACCTGATGTTCGTTTGCACTTGATCTCTGTTGGTGTTTTGGATGATGAGGGATATGTCAGTACCAATGGTGCTGGAAAGTGGAAGCTTACTAAAGGTTCCATGATTGTGGCTCGTGGCGAAAAGCGTCGTGGTCTATACTGGACTACGGCCTCTACCTGTGTTGATATGGTGAATGCAGTTGAGAGCAATAGCTCTTCAACGTTATGGCATAAGAGGCTTAGCCACATTAGCGAGAAAGGACTAAATGTTCTGGCCAAAAAGAAATTATTGTCAAATTTCGAAAGTGCTAAATTAGAAAAGTGTGAGCACTGCTTGGCTGGAAAACAAAATAGAGTTTCTTTCAAGTCTCATCCTCCTTCAAGAAAGACAGAGTTGGTTGAGTTGGTGCATTCAGATTTATGTGGTCCAATGAAGACAAGGACTTTGGGTGGTGCACTTTATTTTGCTACCTTTATTGATGATTGCTCAAGGAAACTTTGGGTCTACGTCTTAAAGACTAAAGACCAAGTGTTGGGTGTCTTTAAGCAGTTTCAGGCCTCAGTTGAAAGAGAAACTGGAAAGAAGCTGAAGTGTATTTGTACTGATAACGGTGGTGAATATTGTGAACCGTTTGACGAATACTGCAAGCAACAGGGTATCAGACACCAGAAGACTCCTCAGCTTAATGGTTTAGCAGAGAGGATGAACAGGACCTTGATGGAAAGAGTCAGATGATTGCTTTCTGAAGCAAAGTTGCCGGATTCCTTTTGGGGTGAGGCATTGTTGACCGCCGCACATGTTATTAATCTATCCCATGCGGTTGCTTTGCAAAGTGATGTTCCAAACAGAGTCTGGTATGGCAAGGATGTTTCCTATGACCACTTGAAAGTGTTTGGTTGTAAAGCTTTTGTACATGTGCCTAAAGATGAAAGGTCGAAATTAACTGCCAAGACAAGGCAGTGCATCTTCATTGGTTATGGCCTTGATGAGTTTGGTTACAGGCTATATGATCCAATTGAGAAGAAGGTTGTGAGAAGCCGTGATGTTATCTTCATGGAGGATCAAACCATTGAAGATATTAACAAAGCGGAGAAGATAAAATCTTCAAGTTCTGAAGGTTTAGTTAATCTTGATCAAGTTCCTCATACAAATGCTGATGAAGTTGGTGGGCTCGATGATGATGGTGATGCCCAGAATCATGTTCCAGATCAGCATGTTGATGATGATAACGATGCTGCTATTGATGAAGTAGATGCTCCTACTCATGAAGTCGTGGATGAGTCAGATATTCCATTTAGAAGGTCTACTAGACAGCATGTTCCTTCTTCCCGTTATTCACCTAATGAGTATGTATTACTCACTGATGGGGGAGAACCTGAATGTTATGAGGAGGCCATGGAAGATGAGCACAAGGATCAATGGATTGAAGCCATGCAAGATGAGATGAAATCTCTGCGTGAGAACCATACTTATGAGTTGGTGAACTTGCCTAAGGGCATGAGAGCTTTGAAGAACAAGTGGGTGTTCAAAGTTAAAGCCGAAGAACACAGCTTGAAGCCCAAATACAAAGCTAGATTGGTTGTTAAGGGATTTGGTCAAAGGAAAGGTATTGACTTTGACGAAATATTTTCTCCTGTCGTGAAAATGTCCTCCATTCGGACAGTTCTTGGTTTGACTGCTAGTCTTGATTTGGAGATTGAGCAGATGGATGTGAAGATTGCTTTTCTTCACGGTGACTTAGAAGACGAAATTTATATGGAACAACCTGAAGGCTTCAAGGCAAAATGTAAATAAAATCTTGTATGCAAACTCAAGAAGAGTCTCTATGGATTGAAGCAAGCTCCCAGACAGTGGTACAAGAAGTTTGAGTCTGTTATGGGGGAGCAAGGCTACAAGAAGACTTCTTCAGATCACTGTGTGTTTGTACAAAGATTTTCTGATGGTGACTTTATCACCCTTCTGCTATATGTGGATGATATGTTGATTGTAGGCAAAAATGCTTCCAGGATTGACGAGTTGAAGAAACAGTTGAGTAAGTCTTTTGCAATGAAAGACTTGGGTCATGCTAAGCATATTTTGGGCATGAGAATTACTCGTTCGAAAGATGAAAAGAAGCTTTATTTGTCGCAGAAAAAGTACATAGAACGTGTACTAGAGCGCTTCAATATGAAGAGTGCTAAGTGGGTTAGCACACCTCTTCCTGGTCATCTGAAATTGAGCAAAAAGATGTGTCCTACAACAACAGAGGAAAAACAGAGAATGGCCAAGATTCCTTATTCCTCTGCCGTCGGAAGTTTAATGTATGCAATGGTATGCACTCGACCAGATATTGCTCATGCAGTCGGTGTTGTTAGCAGATTTCTCGAAAATCCAGGGAAAGAGCATTGGGAAGATGTGAAGTGGATACTCAGGTATCTAAGAGGAAGATCAGATGAATGCTTGTGTTTTGGAGGATCAAATCCAATTTTGAAGGGCTATACAGATTCTGATATGGCAGGTGACCTTGATAACAGAAAATCCACTACTGGATATTTATTTACTTTTTCAGGGGGAGCTATATCATGGCAGTCAAAGTTGCAGAAGTGTGTCGCACTATCTACAACGGAAGCGGAGTATATTGCGGCTACTGAAGCTGGCAAAGAGATGATATGGCTCAAGAGATTCCTTCAAGAACTTGGATTGTAGCAAATGGAGTATGTTGTCTATTGTGACAGTCAGAGTGCAATAGACTTGAGCAAGAACTCCATGTACCATGCGAGAACAAAACACATCGATGTCAGATATCATTGGATTCGTGAGCAATTGGAAAGAGAATTGTTCCAAGTCAAGAAGATTCACACGAATGAAAATCCTGCAGATATGCTGACCAAGGCGGTACCGAGAGACAAGTTCGAATCGTGCAAAGAACTTGTCGGCATGCACTCAAATTAGAAGCCAGTGTACCCTTCTTCAGGTGAATGGGACTGGAGGGGGAGATTTGTGGGGTCCAGTCCCCTATCCCATATTTTAAGAAAGGAAGATTTTTCTTCTTTTGACAAATTATACATTGGCAACAATTGTGGACTTGGCTAACAAGCCAATTTCTTTGTTCACATTTTCATGATGTAAGCGCTTACCTCATCATAATCGTGATGTAAGCGCTTACCTCACCATAGGAAATTCATTCCTATAAATAGGCAGCTTATGGTTCATTTGTAACATACCAAAATCTCAGACAATACATCTGAGTGAGAGCAAAGTGAGGTATTCCATAGACTGTAAGAAAATAGTCTGTGAAGAAAAATAGAGTGTGAGTGATATTGTAGTGAGGTGGGAAAAATCAAAGGAGTGTTTTTCTTTTTTGAGTGTGTAGTGGTCTTTGGAGTATTTATACTCGTGACTACACAGTGTAAAATTCCTTACTATAGTGATATCAGCTGCTCCTCTTGGCCGTGGTTTTTCCCTTATTCAGAAGGGTTTCCACGTAAAATCTTGGTGTCATTATTGCTGCATTTTATTCTTGCTGATTTAACCATAACTTAGTGTTCCGCGTTTATCACTAATACCGTGAATATTATTTTTGCGGGTCTATTTTATTCCCAACACTTGCTACTGAAGAATCGATATACAACTTCTTATATCCTTTATAGCTACGAATTGGTAGCTCTTGGGATGAACATATGAGATCAAAATAGAGAGGGAGTTGATTAAATGCTAAAAACACCACAGGTATGCATGTTGCCCCGTATATTAGAAATGCCACCTTCTTGAATTTATCCCCGAGGAGAAAGAAATGCGCAGCACAGAATGAGACCAAGCTAGCAGATATTGATACAAAAAGCGAAGTTAATGCAATGAGCAACTTTCTTGGTAAGTCTGTCTCGAAATCTTTGTGTTCGCATTGAGATGTGAGGATAGCTAAGAAAAACACCAGGGCCATGACAGAGAAGCAAAGAGAAACAAGTGATGATATACAAAACACTTCAAAAGCAGGTTGATTTTGAAGGTGTGGATGGCCCGAATCATCGGGCCCGCCTGGGACTGTGGCAGCTGTAGCAAATGCAACTGTAGTAATCAGTGTGGCAACGACAGAGTATGAATTGGCGGTTTTGATGAGCCATTCAGTGCCATCTTTGAGTAAATTTACATGCGTCTCTATGAAGATCTCTCTTGGTGTCTGACCTTTATTGTTATAAGAAACATATGAGGCTGGTGGCAAAGTGTGCTTGACATACTGCATTATCACAGGCCTTACATGTTAGTGTATTTAACTCTTTGTGGTATGAAGAGATGGTTGGTTGTTAAAGATCTCTTACCTTGTACCATTTCCTTTCGCCTTGCAACTGTAGAGCACTACGAGGGATGCGCCACACCTGGAAGTTCTGAAACATTGCAGCTAAGTGCATTGCATTGTTTCCATGTTTATCCACCTGATAAAACACGTGCTCTGGATACTTTTGTCCTATTAACCAATTATAGACCTCTGTTTGCCTATGCTCTACAGCCAAAAGCAGTAGATTCTTCTTTTCAGAGTCCGTATCTTGAATGGCTATTGGGAATTTTTCGAGGATCTTCTTTACCATCTCTACAATACCCATCCTTGATGCCACTAATAAGGGTGTCTCCTTGGTCGGCGTGTACAATTCTGCATTTAGAAGTATAGTCATTCTGGTTGCTTTTAGCAAACATATCGCTTCTGATTAAGTTATAACTGGTGGAGAAAATGACAAAAATGGTCCCTTATGTTTGGGAGTAAGTTCAAAATAGTTTTCGCTCTGAACAGTTTTGTCCTTTAACTTTGACAAAAGTTAACACTTTTGGTCTTCGTCAATAGTTATACAAACTCTTTCAATTGGATTTGACAGAAACTATGGAAAAAAAAAATTTAGCGGGAACTCACATTTGGGGTACTACTTTTTGTAGTTTCTGCATTTTTTGGTCATTTTCTATAGTTTGGTGCAGTTTTTCCGGTGCAATTTCTGCAATTTTTTTAGTGTCTAGTACAGTTTTTTGTGTTGCAATTTACGGAATTTGATGAAACTTTCCTAGTGTTTTTGATTAAATATTTTTTCTTATAATTTTCATCAAATCTAAGAAACATAGTTCCTTAAGTATTTGAGGGAGACCAGAGTGTTAAACTTTTTGCAAACTTAGAGCAAAACTGTTCAGAGCATACTTTAGGGACTATTCTGAACCTACTCCCAAACATCAGCTACCATTTTTGTCATTATTCTCTAACCCGTGTAAAAAGAAGAAAATTGATCCTAATTTGGAAATACAAGAACAAATTTTCAGCATTTTGACGTGATGACACGGACCACACAAGTATGACCAGCAAGAAAAAACAGCTATCTTTTCCCTACCTGTGCTTGAAGTTGGTGATTGCTCGATCGCTGCAGTCTTACTCTGGTCTTCGTCTTTTTTATCATCATCCTCAACTATTAGGGGAGGTTCTGTAGGAGGTGCAAGGACTCGACTATCGTGGCCCCTATCTTCTGGCTTTTCCCCAGTAGTTTTATTGAATTTGTAACGTTCTTCTTTGTTAATCATCAACTCCATAATTTGAACTCCCCTTTTATTTTTATTTTTTGTTTCCTCTAATTTTTTAATCCTTGGGAGTCCTGCATTCAACAAGATTTGAGACCTGATGACATGATGTGGAAAAAAAAAAAGGAGGCAAACTAAGTTTCAGAAATAACTTCAAATTTAAAATATGAAAAAAGATGGGACTTTTTTTTTTTTTTTTTTTTTTAACTCAGTCCCTTAGATGTTCAATTTGTTGCGATAGATGGGACTGTTGAAGGATCATTTATGAGGGTCTAGGACTTTGAATTGGTCAAACCACTTTCTTTCTTTGTCATATAATTTTATGATTCTAATCTACAACTGTTCATGTTTGTTTGGGAAGGAAGAGAAAATATATTAGAAAGTGTGGAAGCAGTACATATATCAGAAAGGAATGAGAACTACATTCTTAAAAAGAATAGTAAGTCTGATTCTGTTAGAATTATTATCGTTGCACTCAATAGTTAAGAAATCTATGCTTGATAAAAGAGAAATTTCTAAGAATAATTCTTACCAATACCCAATACAACTAGCACAATCTTCATTAGACATTTGAGAAACTCGATAAAGATGCTGTAATTGGCTGAAAATAACTTGCCTTTCATCTTCTCTTTAGCTGATATTCCAGAGATTAGTTGTTAGCAGAAACATGTTGGAGAATTTTGTGTATTTTTTTATCAATGTTCTTCACATAGAAAATGTTCACATAACTTGGAAACAAACTAACAAAGGAGCTCAATGCTTTTAGTTCGACAGAAAATCAGTATGGTCGTATATTTTGTTGTCTTTTTGCTAATATAAAATCTTATAGTGGGTAGAAAGTAGGTTCACATTAGTTGCTCCAGTAGTATCCGGATAAAAAAGAGAATTTGTCTTTGAATGTGTAAAATTCTTTGTTACAAAGTGTCAACATTTAAACAACACTCTCCTGAGGAGATGCTCAAATCTTTTGGTAGTTCATTGTCAAAAAGAGATTGGTGTACTTCTTAACTCGACAAGAATGAGTTAATAAATCGAAAGGTTCCCGCATTATCACACACTCATCTTCTTCTTGATATTTTATGTGCATGTTTTGATGAATTATATCTAATCATCATAGTTTGAGGTAATACCTAGTTTAAACTGCAGTATATGCATGCATGTGCATTCACATTCAATCGGAGGATTCTCGGGATCATATTGACAATCGCTTTGATGGTCTAGGTGTGAAGAAAAAGAAAAATAAGTTAGTACTCGTAAGAGTTATCCTCATGGAAAAATATATTTCATAACTTTTGCCCCTTAAGTAACCTGCTTAAGTGCACATAACCTGATAGGTTTATTACACACATCACGTACCTTGAGACATCTTGTCTTGATTCATGTTAGTAGTATCTGGATAGAAAAGAGAATCAATCTTTGAATGTGTAAAATTCATAGGTTTTGTGTGCATGTTTGGATGAATTATAAGTAATCAACTAATCATCATAGTTTGAGTTAATATTTAGTTTCAATTGCGGTATATATGCATGTGTCTGCATTCACCTTTATTTGAGGGATTCTTGGGATCATTTTGACGATAACTTTGATGGCCTTGGTGTGAAGAAAAAGAAAATTAAGTTGGTACTAGCAAGAGTTATCATGAAAAAAAAAATCATAGTTTCTTGCCTCTTATATATGCTCAAGTCCACATAACCTGAAAGGCTTATTACACAATTACGTACCTCGAGGCACCTCTTCTAGATTCACATTAGTTGCTTGAGTAGTATCTAGATAGAAAAGAGAATTAGTCTTGGACCATGTAAAATTCTTAGGTACGAAGTGCCAACAAGACACTCTTGAGGCGCTTGAATCATTTGGTTAAACGCTCGAATCATTTGGTTAACTCTAACATGAATGAGTTAATAAAGTAGAATGTTTCAATATGAGTTAATAAAGTAGAATGTTTCTATCTGATCACGTACCTTTAGAATTGTTCCCTTGACGCCCAATTTTTTTTATTTTAATATACTCTGGATAGAAAAGAGAAAATCAGTCTTGGTAATGTAAAACTCTTAGGTAGAAAGTGCCAAGAACAGTCTCTCAAAGACTTGGTTAGACCATTTTCATAAGGAGATTGTGCAGTAAATCTGCTATAAATCTACCCACCTCGAAATTTCTGAGTCTGATACTGAAGTAGTTCCAAGAACTCCACCAGTGTTTGGTAGTTCTCTGGGAGATGCCTACCGAGTTCTTTAAGTTTTGAGTCGTCCTTGTCTTCAGGTTTATATGTCATTAGCTTTAGCTCATCGATATTTATGCCTGGAAAAAAGAACCCAGTATTAGCTATATAACCTCCACAAACGATGAACGTGAACCAACATGCAAAAGTATTGGATGTTTATGACTTACAGAAAACAGTAAATATGCTAGACTGAGACAAAGGATAAAGAGACTTCTAATTAACAACATGGAAATTCGCATTGGGTGGTGTAAAAACCACCGGTGTATATAATTTAAATCCATGATAATAATGCTTATCTGTGCCTATCTTTGACAAAAAAGACTGTAGATTTACAGAACAACAATATATCCAGTGTGATTCCATAAGTGGAGTTTGGGGAGGATGAGCTGTACGCAAATCTTACCCCTACCTTTGCAGGGTAGAGAGACAGTTTTCGATGGATCCTCCGCTCAAGAATAGTGTTCTCAAACAGGTTTGAGAAATATAAGAGCGAAATGTTATTATGAAAATATAGAAGAAAATAAAAGTATTGACGACAAAAAAAAAAAAGGAGCGAAATAAAGATAGCCAAAGTAAAAGAAACAATAGAAATTGAAGAATAAGATAATGATAGAATAATTTGAGTAATAATATCGGTAAGGAGACAGGAGACTTACAGTAGTAGATTATGCTGTCCAGGAACCGAAAATGGCTGCCACTTTTGAATACTTGAGGCATCCTGGAAAGGAAGTGTAGAGGAGACATGCCCTCTGTGTTGTAATAGTTGACAAGTGGCGGATAGTAATGTATTATCTGAAAAGCCACCTCTGTTACAAGAGAAGTTGTTAATACTACTATCCTGTTCTACAAAAAAGAAGAAATTATAAACATATACAATTAGATCTCTGCATAACAACGTTTCACTATAACATTCATGTTTTCTGTTGAACCAATCTTTCATTTATGTTATATTATATGTTATTTATAACAACATTTTGCTATTACAACAAAAACATATCCAGACAAACAACGTTTTGTATAACAACATTTTGTTTATTTTTTTATAAAAATAAATATATGAAACAGTTTTTTTAGGGGTTGGGGGTGGGGGGGGGGGGGGGGGGAGATAAGAAAAAGTTCCTCACTTTTTATATTGTCTTATAAAAGTAAAATAAAATAAATGAAATAAAAAATGTGTGCATGTGTCGGGGATGGGGGTGGGGGAGGGGGAGGGGGAGGCAGGGGACAGGTAATTTTTTTTTTTTTTTCATTTTTTATAAAGTTTTTACAAAAGTAAAATGAAATAAAGGAAATAGAAAATTCGGGGTTGTGGTAGTGGGGCGCGTGATGGTAGGTGGGTGGAGTGGGGTGGCTTATGATTGGAGGTGAGTTGGTGTGTTTTTTAAGGATCGAAAAAATATTTTCCCTTAAATTTTTATGAAAAATATTTTCTTCTATTTTGAGGAAAATGAAATGTTATTGGGCCTAGTGAATTCATATATGGGTACCCATATTTTACCTATATTTGCCCATATTTTTATGTATTGAAAAAAGAATTAAACCCATACTTTTTTTTCATCAGACTTAAACCCATAATTACTCACCTGAAATATGAGTGACCCAACTCACTAAAATGTGGGTAAAATGAGCTAATTTTCTAAACTGAAAAGGGCCAAATATACCCCAGTACTATCGGAAAAGGGTCAAACATACCCTTCATTATACTTTGCGTCCAAATATACTCCTACCGTTATACTTTGGACACACATATATACCCCTCCACCGTTAAAGCTGACCAATCTCCACCCCCACCCCTCGGAATATCACCGATGAAGTTCTTTCCGGTGACTGCTCCGGCATATACCTTAATTGCTAAGTTTTGGCCTTGTAAACATGATGTGTTTGACCTATTGTTGAATGAGACGAAAAATGTACCTGGTCTTAATTGTTTCCATTGCATTTTTACACTATTAGATTTATCAGAAAATTAGAAAGATTGAATATTTTTGCAGATTTTCGAACACCCTTTTGAATTTTAGCCGTGAATCTTAAGAATTTTGAAGAAATTGAAGTCATATACAAGAAAGTTGAGACTTTGACATATAAACTACCACTCAGCAATTCAAGTTTGATCTTGAAAAATTAAATTCATTAGAAAAGTTAGAAGGATCACATCTTTTTGCAGATTTTTAAATAACCTTTTGACTTGCGCATGCATATAAGAATTTAGAGAGCCACCTTTTAATGCCATTCTCCATTTTACTTTTTTTTCACATAGTTAATCTTCCAAAAGGCATCTAATTTAGAACAGCAAACAAAATTAATTATTAATCACTGGACTATTAGTAAACGTGTCAACTGATGAAACATTTTACCGTGCTATAATTTTTTATGAAATAAAAGTGCAACAGCTGGGGTATGAAAATCCTTTTATGTTTTTTGGAGGTGCCATTGTGAAAGATGATACGGAAGGAGGTGGGTAAAATTGAGTTTAGTTAGTGGGTAAAATTAAATAAAATATTAATGTTAATGCGGGATTGAACTCCATCTTAGTCAACTTTAACAGTGAAGGGGTATATTTGTGCTCAAAGTATAACTGTAGGGATATATTTGGACCCATAGTATAACGAAGAACATATTTGACCCTTTTCCGATGGTAAAGGGGTATATTTGGCCCTTTTCCGTTTTCTAAATATGGTTTGAAATTGCCACCTCTAAAAGAGATTTGATTCCATATAATTGAAATGGATGAAAAATATTTTCACCCCCCAACTTTACTTTAAAAATCAAATTTCCCCCTCAATTTTGAACAATAGACATTCGCCCCCCCCCCCCCCCCCCCCCCCCCCCCCCCCTTAATCCTATGCAATGACTATTTCACCCTTATTTTTTTTTTTGTCTATCCTCAATTTATGTATACTTTTTTATATTATATTATGTATTTATAGATTCTTATTTAAGTTCATTAACATTATAAGTAGAATAATACTTTCATGAATTTGTAACAAAATCTAATGCTATTTTTTATGATTGTTATTTCAATATTACATGCAATAAGTATGTATATATGTATGCACATGCATCTCTGTATATTTAAGTTTCACTTCTCTCTTATTCTCTATTATTTATATAAATAAACGGTTTTGGTTGTCACTAATGGAATATTTCTTAAATTATAATAAAATTCATTTAAAGATTAAATAAATCATTTTTAAAATTTTGCCTCTATTTTATTATTGATTTTGCATTACCTGCATATAAATATATTTATAAAGTTATTATGACATGTTATTTTCACTTGTATAAATAAATATTAAAGTTTTGGTTTTTTTAAAAAATATTTTTTTTGTTTATTCTGCTAATTTATTTTATTATAGAACATCATTAACTTATATACTCAATTAATATTTCTCACTTTTTGCTTCGTCTAGAAGATAATATTTATTTTTTATAAGAAATTTGTTACATGAATTAAAAAAATTAAAAATATCATGATTTTATAAAAGAAATAAAAGAAGACAAAAGCTGATAACGTAAGGGTAAAATAGGCATTTAGAAATATCAATTAGGATAAAGGAGAGAGAATGTATATTATTTAAAGTTGAGAGAGAGTTTGAATTTTAAAGCATAGTCGGGGTGTAAATGATTTTCAAGAAAAATATTTATAGGCGATTGGCTCTTACCAAAGTACCCGCCGGAGATGGCGGCGTGTAGAATGTTATCCCCATCTCCCCTTCTACAAAGTTCAATTGGACCTTCTCCGTTTTCATCTTGAACACACTTATGTAGGTAGAGAAAAGCTTTTAGCTTGCCTTGATAAGCAGCTATGAACAAGGGGGTTTCCCCTTTTGAATTGGTCTGCCGGATGAGAGTAGGATCTTCTGAGTTTACCAAACTCTCAATAATGGGAACACTCCCGAGTGCTGCTGCAAGATGAAGAGGTGTGTTCCCTTTTTCATTCTTCTGTTTTAAGATAAGTAGTCGATTTTCCTTTGGTATGTTGGCAATCATCTCCTTAATACAAGTAAGATGAGGATGATGTTTAGGGTCATCTCGATCTGGATGGTAATAAGATATAGCTATGTGAAGAGCAGTATCTCCAGATCTGGTGAGTTTGGATTCAGGGACAAACTTGTTGTTGATGTACAGTTGCTGAACTTTTGTCCACTTTTTCCCCATTGATGTTTGAAATATTTCATCTTTAGTTGCTTCGTCCCGAATGTTGATCTCCTCTGTAATTTGTATGATTCGGTCCATTGGCACTAATTGTTTTTGCAGATTGTGTTGATGCCACTCACCAGTCACCAATATATACTGCTAGGAGAGACGTATTGTTGACAAATATTTCTTTACGAGCCTCTATGCTGGTGCATGTGTAATGGATCTTCTCGTACCCAAAGTATTAAAGAATCTAATACTCCTTTACACTGTCATATAACCTAAAAGAAAATTTAAAGAAACGTTTCACGCCGTCAGTGCATTTAAGTTAAACTCTAAGTGAAATTGATCCGAATAATAAGGCAGATAACCTCTTACAACAGGTTTCAGGTAACCTAATAATGTGAAGATCTTACATATTTCCCGTGCATATAAGTTAAATCCATTATTAGGCAATCACAAAAAATGCTTGTCGGCAGATTAACTTTAGACAGGGTTAAAAGCCAATGTAGGTCGAATACAGTCGAAATTGTGATACATAATTTACTTAATTGAGTCTTCAACACACTCCTTCACGTGTGGGTATGGGTCAAGCACGTGAAAATTCATAAGAAGAAAGGGTGGCATTGAGACTTGAACCATGCCTTTTGCTTTCTCTATACCATGTTGAATTGTGTGACCATCTTACCTAAGAGTTTAAGCTATTACAAAGGTTATACTTTTATTTACTTAATTATATCTTTAACATTGTCAAATGACCCTGTCACGCCCCGAACCATGGCCTGGACGTAACACAGCACTCGGTGCCTAACTGCAGGTGACCGAGCGAACCACATGACTTGCTGAATCATCATAATGCATAACATAAGCGGAATATAACGTGAATGCATGATGAGCCTTTATAAAACGTATTAAGTCATAATACTTAATAAAGTACTTGTTTAAACATGAATGAGCCCAAACGGCTATACGACTCCAAATGTCTGACATAACATAACTGACTTGTCTAGTCTATGAAACCTCTACCATAAGTCTGACTGGAAAACATACTTACTGGGACAAGGCCCCCAGCATACCTTTAGATGCAAAACTAAATAAAGGATTACATTGTCTAAACCCCGAATGAGATGGGGATCACCAATAAGCTGACACGTGCAAATCCTAATGAGCAGAAGTGTCGTCCTGTAAATCCGTACCTGCATCGTGAAATGCAGGTCCCCGAGCAATAAAAGGGGACGTCAGCACATTGAATGTACTGGTATGTAAAGCAACCGAAAGAAACAACATGGGACATGGAATAACATGATAAGAACTGAAACTGAAAACTTGGACATGAACATGAGTATGAGCATGAGTGCATATATATATAACATGAGTAACACATGATAAGTAGGGAGAGCATTTCATAAACCGACACATGATATCACCACGTGAATACGTGGAGTCTGGTACCTCGCCGGACCAGCAGAGCCCCTATACCTTGCCAGGGTATAAGGTAGTAACGTACCTGATGGAACCATTCAGTGTGAAATTAAGGTATCGTCCTAACTGGGCGGAGCGATCCTTGTCCTATGGTGGCTACATAGTTTCAGGCTATCTGAGCCTTCTCAGCAATTCGTGCAACTCCCAAAAACATGAACATAATATAGTTGGCTAAGAAGCCCATGACTTTCGTGAATTTACTTGTAATTGTCTTGAAATCATGATTTCACGAAATAACTTGTAAACATGGTTTCATGAAATAGCTTGTAAACATGTTCTTGATTTATGAGTAACACAATAGTGCATAATCATATATTTGTAGTTGACTTGAAAACATGTTTATAACTTGCAAAATAACTCATGCAGTTTCATATTATCACGACCCAACCCCGTAGGCCGTGACTAGCGCCCTACTTGGGCACCCTGACATACCTGTACATATCGAATCACATCCAAATAGTGTATGCGACAAAAATGCTATATGCCGTCTCAAACTATCTCAAACTGTATCAGACACAATTACATACATATACATATATCGAAGAGCCGGCAAGGCTATCAAATACGTCAAAAGCCGACAAGGCTGTCAAATATGTCAAAAAGCCGACAAGGTTATCAAATGGCACAACGACCCAAAACATATACAAGATACACGCCGACAAGGCTGCCATAACGAAAGAGATCATATGGACACAACTGTACAGAAGTAGGCACACCCACCCACAAATAAGTCTACAGACCTCTAAACAGACCAAACGAATCATATGGCGGAACAAGGCCCCGCCGTACCCCGGAACAAATATATACATACATGGCGAACAAAAGTATATACCAAAAGTGTATGCTCTGAAATGAGAAGAGCACTACAAACAGCTGAAGGGGATATCCTAAACTGGGGGATCACCGAACTGTGCGTCTGTACTTGCGGGCATGAAACGCAGCCCTCGAAGAAAGGGGGTCAGTACGAAATATGTACTGAGTATGCAAAGCAGAATGTACAGAAAACAAATTTGAGACATAAACGAAATGGAAGTATCAAACATAAGTACAAATCCAACATATCAAAATTTGTTTACTGTAAAAAATATGCAAGTCATGCATAGGGTACAGAAGAATGTGGTCGCCCGCCCGTCGATGGCGCCATAACACAGCATAACACCAGAAAGTCTCAAATCTCCGTACCCCCGTCACATATCACATCACAACATAACGCCATATACAACACATCACCAAAACATATGTGGAACCCGACCCTCATTAGCGAGTAGCTCGGAGAACCATAACACAGCATAACTCCGGAGTATATCAAAATGCGCACGATAACAGAACCGGCTCGGGACTCGGCGAAAGGAATAACAGAATGCACGAATAGAGTCGTGAGTAGTCATATTCATAAAATCATTATCATAAATTCGAACATAAGTAAAATGATCATATTTGAAAATCAAAATAATAATCTTAACGAATTCTTTCAAAAGTTTCCAAATTTCATAAAGGAGAGTCGCGGGACCCACGGGTGGGTATTTACCCTGGTCGGGCCCACCTATGGAAAACATACATATCATATGTCATATAGACTTCTACAAAATATTGGAGAAACCCGAGAATATTTGTGCAAGATATGGCATTCCAAAAATTTCGAACTTCTTTAAAGTGAATCCCTTTTTATGCAAAATTCGGAAAGCGATTATTTCAAAGACATAAGCGTTCATATTTCATCACATCATACATAAGAGTGCCAAGAACATATACGGATCATAACATGCTCGGATTTCGGATTTGAAAGTTTCCTTAAGGCTCTAATTTAGCCTATGAAAACTAAGACATGCCAAACAGAAAGGAAGTTGCCTTACATACCTCGAACGCACTCAAGATAGCCAATCTTAAGTAAATATCCAATCTACGCCTCGAGCTCCCCAAGGTCTACAAATACGCCAACGAATACCAAACATTAGATAAGGGCATTTAGCCATTCATTCCAACTAATCATTAAATTCTACAGAAAATTCGGCAGCACTTCCCCTGTAAATAGGCCATCCCGAGAATTTAACTCGCTCAAAATCAACAACAATAACCAACCTAGTATCATCAATAATCAATTCGAAAGGCAAAACAACATTAATAGCTCTCTTTTACATCTTTCAACAACTTTCCAAATATTCGTTTCAACGGCTTACATTCAAGTCACAATATCGTTCATACATTCGATTATCAACCCAAATCCATACTAACAACATCCAAGAACATTCTAAACAATTCACATAATTTTTCCAACAAGCCAAGAATTTTTCTCTATGTTGGCCGAAAACAGTCACTTTAGCCGAGCAGCCCCTTTTTTTTTCACTTTCCTCATTTTCAAGTCATGTTTTGTATCACAATCCACAATAGAACGATATGATTTTCATAAAGTGTACAACTTACGTCAACGCACAGCTAGCCTCAAAACAGTCCACAAATTCTCAACATCAATCTTAAGTCATTTAAAGATCATTTCCAAACTAGAATTTGTATCGACGATAACTAAAATACCAAACGATAGTAAAGCGATCTTCGACACATTATAAGACTCACATTCGTCCACACTACACATTTACATATGTTAATGATTCTCATATATGCGAATTTCATTCAATGCACAAAGTTCTCCAAATCAGTCCGCAACGCTTACTATGTCAATTTGGGACATTAAATTCTCATTTCCAACCTACAAGTCATCACAATAACCATTACGACGCTAAGCGATATAAATTCATTCTTTGTCAAACATTTGGGGCTACACACGGCTACATTGCACACATATATACATATATCGACGATTTATATTCTCTTCTCCATTCTACAACAATTTAACATGATACAAGAATAAATTCATCCATCCAACTCACACCCATATACACGGCCAATATACCCAACACACAACCCCAATTCAGCATTCCATATTTCATGATTTCTATCCATTTTAGCATACTACCATGGGCATACAAGATTCACAATACCTAAACAAGATGAAATCTTACCTTTATTCTTCACTTCCTTCAATAGCTAGGGTTTGCAATTGGGAACAACTAGTGGTTGGATGACCCAAACAACTCTTCCACGCTACTTAGGGACTTCAATATAGTGGGTTTGTATCAAGGAAATATTTTTAGGGAGGCTTGAAATGATCTTGGTTTTCTCTTGGTCTTGGCCGAAAACAGTGGGTGAAATGGAGCTCCCAATTTGTCTTGTTTTATGCTAAGTGTTGAAGTGAGAATGAGGAGAGAAGACTTAGTTTTTCATCCTTTAAGTGTTCACAATAGTTTTTCATCCTTTAAGTGTTCACAAAATATCCACATTGCCTTTGGCCCACACAATGTGTTGGACCAATTAAAATTGGCCACACAATGTGTGGGGCCCCTTTCAATTCACACGGCAACCATGGCCTTTTTGCACCACATTTTTAATTTCAATTTTATGAATTGTGGTCCTAATTTTTTCCTAAGTGTTCAATGCCATCAATTTCATATATAACTTATGTCTCAAAATAAAATCAAATGGTCAAAAGTCCCGACTTCAAATCCCGGGAAAATCTTGGCCTTAAATTATCATAGTTAATCCGGGTTGTCCCAATGTATAAAAATACGGGACGTAACACATATGAACATAATGAGAACACATGAGGAAGAATTCATGATTCATGGATTTAGCTAGGATTCCTAATATCCGTAATGGAAGACTAGGAATACAATAACGAACATAGATACGAAATTCATGTACATACATACATAATTACGGGCTGCCAATATGTTGGGTTTAATGCCATAGGATTTGAACTTCATAGATTTTACGAAACGGATCATGGGGAAGAACGTAGAGATTCCCATATGCGGATGGAAGTTCTACATACCTTAACTTCCCACTTTTGAGCGTATCACAATTTCCTTCAATCCCTTCAACTTCAATCTATAGCAATACATTTCATAGGGATTCTATATTAGCAACAATATTCATGCTTTGTTCATCTAAGCATTTTATCAAACACTTGGTGGGCATGAAGCTCCACAACCCTCATTAATGGTGTTTTCTTCACCCAATCCCCATTCTATTACTTCTAGCTACTTCTACAATCTCAATTAGATGTAATTAACATCATTCTTCATCATCCATATGAATACAACAATCCCAAGTCAACAATCCAACAGCTCTAACATAGTTCATATAATTCTCTTCAACAAACCCAATTATTATTCTCCCAAGAATTCATCAATTCACAACTATAAATGATTAGGGAGTAGAAACATTACCTTTTTGGGTATTTACCACGAAATCAACACCCCAAGTCCGATATTTAGCTTAAAATGACGGCAACAACTTGTACTACACTTTATCCTTCACGAGCTTCAGGATTCGGGGCCTTAAACTTGGTTGATTCTGTACTTTCTCTCTCTAACTCTCCTCTCTAAAAATCTGAAAATCTGAGAAAATGGGCTGCTAGGGTTAACATTTCCCTTATATACCAAGGGGAAATGGGTTTGACCCAACTTGAAAATGGGTTGGACCTTTCTGTCTTAAAACGTCCATATCTCCCTATCCCGATGTCACCTGTGAACCCATAACCTATGGTTGGAAAGGTATTTCAATTATCTACAACTTTCGTTCTTTGAGTTTTCCCAAATTCCCAAGTTATGATAGGGTTATGGCCTCCCGAAGTCAGGTGACCCGAAACGTAATTGCGGACCAAGATACGCCCCATGTTACGGTTCCGTAACACAACTCAATTGGTAAGAGGCGTTCCCTTCGTGGAAACAAAAGGCTTGAGGTCCCGGGTTCAATACCCGTAGCTCTGCAAAGTGAAGATGGCATAGTTGTGCGATCCGTCTGCGACCCAAGTCATACAATGCTTTCAGTGTACATGAGCAAGTCATGAAGGGCAACCCGCAACATGCATGGGTTACACTTGCGGATCCTCAAACACAAGGCGCCTTTTTTGTGAGAACCCCACAGTATGGATGCGACCAGACGACTGTGCGAGACCCCTGGTACGCCTGGATGACCCAGGACCGCACCCCATGCATGACATGACATACTCAGGTATTGTATGAGCAAGAGACACAGACAATTCGATATACGCTGCAGCGGCTGGTATCGAACCCGTGACCTCTCCCATTTTGTTCTCCCAAAGGAGACACCTCTCACCAATTGAGCTGCAACACCTCTCACCAATTGAGCTGCAGCTCAATTGGTGAGAGGTGTCTCCTTTGGGAGAACAAAATGGGAGAGGTCACGGGTTCGATACCAGCCGTTGCAGCGTATATCGAATTGTCTGTGTCTCTTGCTCATACAATACCTGAGTATGTCATGTCATGCATGGGGTGCGGTCCTGGGTCATCCAGGCGTACCAGGGGTCTCGCACAGTCGTCTGGTCGCATCCATACTGTGGGTTCCTCACAGTCCCACATTGGTTGAGGAACTGAGTTGTGTGTCCGACAATCCTCACGTCGTGTACTAGCTTCTCGGGTTAGGCTGTTCACATGATATTAGAGCTAGATCCATATGTATTCCTTTGTTTACCTAATGTTAGGATTTTATGTTAAGTTATCAATGTTGACACCCAATTTTGTCCCGCCTCTCCTCCGAAACACCTATTTATACTTCTGGTATTTTGAGAAATTTTAAAAAAAATATACATCTAGGTTTTACCCTAATTATTAGTCCCTTATTAACACCCACATTTTATTATTCTACTACAGTTACTATTATCATTATTATTATTAGTATTCTTAAATTATTATTATTACTAATTGTCATTATTAGTATTATTCTGGTTATTTCAATGTCATTATTATTATTATTGACTACTGATCAGTATTATCAGTGTTATCTTGTTATCATTTATCATCGTTATTTTATTATTATCATTGTTTTTATCACCAATTGTTATTTATTATTATTATCATTAGTATTTTATTATTATTATTATTATTATTATTATCATTTATTATTATTATCATCACCATTATTATCTTATCATTACCATTGTTATCACTATTATTATTAATTTATTATCATCTCGTTATTATCAATAATTATTATTTTATTATTATTATTATTATTATTATTATTATCATTATCATTTTATCATTATTATTGTTATTTTTTTGTTATCAATAATTGTTATCTTATTATTATTATTATCATCAATTTATTGTCATTTACTGTTATTTTTTATTATCGATAATTGTTATTTATTACAATTATCATTATTTTTTATTATTAGTTATCATTATTATTATCATTATTATTAATTATTATCATTATTATTGTTATTTTGTTATTAATTATCAATATTTGTTATCTATAATTGCCACTATTATTATTATTATTATTATTATTATTATTATTATTATTATTATTATTATTGTTATTACCACCACAATCATTATTATGGGCATCAATATTATCGTCATCATTTATCATTATCATTGCTATTAATTATTAGTATTATTACCGCTAGTTATTCGTTACGGTTATTTAGTATTATTGAAACTTGCATTTCTCGGCATTTTATCAACTCCTGCATACACATCGCATTTATTTTCGCACATTTAAAATGATAGCTTTATTTATTGTTAAAATATTATTGCGCGGTCATTGCAACATCATATAATTTTATTATTCGGGTCTTTTACAATTACACATTTTTCGTACCAGGTGATATTCTGGCACCCTTAGTACATCGTTAATCAAAATGTGTCTCTTATTCAAATTTAGAAGCCAAACTATTTCTTGCACTCAGTCCGTATTTTGACTTACCGGACCCCAAATCAAAGTCCGATTAATTCCTAATATTTTTGGACTAGACCATATTTTTTATCTCAATTTTTAAATCAGTCCATGTTTAATTTTCTAGTCCATTCTTTTAAATACCCAGTCTAAAATTTGACCCGGTCCACAAAAGGACCGGGTCCAATTCATTTTTCAGCAAAATAAGGGTAGGGTTTCCCCTTCATTTCCCCCTTTTTTTTTTTCGCCGCTGTTTTTCTCCTTCGTCTCCTCCTTTTCCTTTTCCAAAACCTAGCCGCCCCCTCTCTTTTCTCTCGCCGCCGCTCCCACTTTCCCCCTTTCCCTCCTTCTTCTCCACTCCCCACTCACCCTTGTCCCCCACTTCTCTCTCTCTCCCGCTCCTCCTTCCCTTTTTCAGTTCAAAAACAACAAAAACAAAAACCTATAAAGAAGGAGAAAGAGGAACAGAAAACGGAGGACGGAGGAGGAGAACGATAACAGTAAGAACGACAACAGAAAGAGAGAAAAAACAACGACGAGGAACAAGGAGAACGAAAAAAAAACGAACACAACACGAGCAAAAAAAAAAAAAAAAAAAAGGACCATCGGAGAGAAAAGATTCAGATCAGAAAACGAGAGGTTTTTTTCTGAATCGAAGAAATCTGTTACATTCTTTGATCCCCAAATACTGAGCCCCTTTTGAATCGCAAGAATCCCCTAGGAATCGTAGTTTTTGAGACCGAGAATCCCCCTAAAACATTTATCTTCAATCACCGCTTCTTGACATTAATCGAAAAAACCAGACCATTTTTATTCCCTTTTTGCCCTCGTTGCTATTTCAAATCCGATTGCATGCAAATCTGGAAGTTGTAGTGTGTCGAGGGAAAATCGAAGATCCCGTACCCACTTCACTGCCTCCGCAAAAGGTGAATTTCACCCCTCCCCTTACTCTTTTTTTTTGCTATGTCTTTGTATGCCAGTATAGTTCATTTCAGTTTGGCCTGTTAGTTTTTATATTATTATGCTTGTTTAGTCCAATTTTAGTTAATTTTGGCTATTCATGATCTGTTTTTGCTATAGCATTGGAGTGGGATTAGTTCGTTTTTTTAGCAGTTTAAACATATCGCTAAGTGTAATCCCTAGCTCATTCTTATTTAAAATGGTGTTGAATGTTTATGTGTTTTAAGTTTAGTCATGTCAGTTGGCTTATTGGTTGGTTTATGGTTATCTGGGCAGTTCTAATTCTTTTTTTTTGGTTAGGCACGTAACTGAGTTTTTTTTTGTGTTTTATTGGTATGTTTGGTTGGTTTGAAAATATATAAGATGCACATGAGTTTTCTTCCCCTCTCTGCGCACTTTTGAATCTGCTTGTGGATTTGTCCTTTTTTTTTTCTTGCTTTTTCTTTTCTGTTGATCAATAAGCATGCTTTCTTTTAGACCCACATATAAACCTTAATTCTGAAATGCTTAATCTCATAGTTGCTGAATCTTTTGCTAAGACCAGAAGAGATTGATTAGCCGTCCCCCAAGGCTACTTTTAAAACATAAGAGGGAGTTGATGAAATCCTTTATGTGTCAGACAATGCCCAGCTTTCGAAACCTCTTTATTTGAACTTGTCAAAGTTCTACTCTTTGGTCATAACAGATTGAATTGGATAATCTTTCCTTGTGTCAACATTAAGTATCAAGTGCATGTTGGTTGTTTCAAAACTGTGGTTGGTGGCTGAGATCTTGTTTGGTTGGTCTCTGACATTCATTAAATAGCTTGACATGATCATATTGGAGATTTAAACTGAAGTTTAACTAGCTATTAGGTACCTGAATCCTAACTTTGCCTGGCTTTAGAGCTTCCTGTTAAAAGTTTTCTGCCAATGCCAGCATACTAAGTGTAAAGGTTTGGTCTTTTTTTTGTTGTTTCATTTATTAACCATAGCCCAAATAGGAATTAGATATCAGTCCCATCTTGTCTCCTTTGCCAAGCTGACTATGTTTGAATGTGTAGTCCCTGCCTTGTAACACCACCAATTAGTCTGAACTTCATCATGTTTGTTTTGTCGACTTAAGCACTACCAAGAAAGCAACTGTATGCTCCCAGACCTTTCATGCGACTTTGAGTGATTAAAATAACCTAGACCTTTGTATGCTCCCTTAAATGACTCTGTTTAAACCATGTGGCCTATGTTGACAACTTGTTGTTTGTTTCTAGTATCTATAATCTCAGAATATTTTTTTGGGGCAAAAGCTTTCTTTAATTTCAATCCTGTCTGTGTAAAACTGTGTTGGCATTCTGTTGAAGTTTGTGATCAATAGTTGAAACTCCTTATTGAGAAAGTATGTAGTTGTGTGTTGTTTGGTCATTTTTACTAAGTTTGGATCTGTTTGTGCTCATCTGAGAGTATTAGTTGACCTAGATGAGTGCATACTCTTGTGAAATACTTGTTTTAAATCTGTATAAGGGAGATAGTAGATGTGTCTTATTAGTATGCCTAAAGAGAATGTCACAGTCCTTTACATGATCAAATGTTGATTGTTTTATGCTCAAAGTTGTTCATGGCTGTTGGCTAGAACACTGCCTGTTTGCATCCCACCCTGTATAACTGTCGAAAAGGATTTAACATGAGCAAGAAAACATTATCATTTTCCTTCTCTCTGAACTGTCTTATAAAAAATAGTGAGAGAATAAAGGGTTCAGATCTGTAGGAATGCTGCGATAATTTTGAGCATCAAGTATAGTTTTAAATACCCATCGCCATTTGCTAGGCAGATTATGTGCTTTCCGTATAATATAAAAGTGCCGTAATTTTGTTAAAGCAGTGAGATCGCGTACCTATGTATACATGAAGTATACTTCAAATAAACATGATCTGTTGATTGATTTAAATTCGCATGCTATATGTTTGACCTTATTCGCTGATTATATACTAATTCTTCTCCTTTTATTTTATGCATGGTCATCGCATTGCGAGTCCGAGAGATTCGCTCCTCTCCTGCATTTTCTGTTGGGCTAAAAGCCCAACTCAATCTTCTCAAATCAGCTCCCCAAATCAGCCCACCCGCAGCAAATAAGAATTCTGGGCCGAGGCCCATATAACAGGAACAGTGTTCGCAGCAATGGGCCAGATCCATTTAACAGCAGCCCAGTCATAAAAGGATCTGCTGGGCCGAAGCCCAGCAGTAGCCAACAGCGAACAACTATCTTAAAATGGGCCGAGCCCATTTAAATTACATATTCATCTATTTATATTTGTGTATTTAATTTGTATTGTATGACTAACCTTTTTTTTTATGTGTTATTTTCCTAATTTAGATGAACTTTAGATGAATTAGTGGACTGGTCTTAGTTATGAGTAGTCAACTTAGGAAAGAACCAACAATTAATTTCACAAACTATTTCCTTCTCTTCACGCTTTTTTTTATTTAAAATAATCAATTTGCAAAATAAATGACACGACCATATATATGTTCTAAATTAAAGGATTCACATATTATTATCTTGAGAATTTTGAAACACCACTAACATACAAATAAGAATTAAAGATCTTTGAATTTCTAAAACGCAAAATCAATCAATACATCATCGTTTAGTTTGTTTCGAATATTTGTTAAGGCATTACGCAAATTCGCGTTTTCTTTTCCTTATATATTTCATGCGCGTTTTTATTTTAATTAACATCATTATTTAAATCTTTGCAACATTTATAAGTTATTTTTTATATGGCATTTGCAGTTTCTTTTACGCGAATTATTATATTTTTTTCACAAATTTCATTCTAAACAACACTTTTTATATATATATATTTAAACCTTAACAATATTTATAAATTTTATGGCATTTGAAGTCTCCTTTTATACAAATTATTATCTCTTTTTTTTTTAAATTTTATTAGTATCTTATTTTAAATCTTAGCAACATTCATAAACTTCTATTTTAAATAGCATTCTAAAATCCCCTCTTATGCGAATTATTAATCCCATTTTTTAACGACATTATTTGAAATCTTCTTTCTTTATATAAAAAATGACATTTTTAAAATTCTCTTTTGCATAAATTGTCACAATTTTTTACAAGTCTTATTTGCACAAGCTTTTCTTTTAGAATTTAAATATTATATCTAACATTGATTAATTAACCTAAGTTTAGTCGGATAACCGTAAGTTAACGGATTCTAAAGGATGCCTAACCCCTTCCCTTTAGGATAATATAGAACCCTTACCTAGAATCACACTGGTTAAGCAGACTATTAACAGAGGTTTAGTTTTAACTTTACCTTAGTTAATAATTAGGTGTCCTAATTCACCGCAAAAGAAAATCAATTAGGTGGCGACTCTTTAAACAAACAACTAAAGAATCCCCAATATGTTGTACTCCGCTCTAACCCGGGTTAAAATGGGGTGTAACAGTCAATGCACAAGATGTCCAGTCCTAAGCATGAGGGGAGGGGCGCTAGTGCTATGTGCAGAGGCAGACCTAAGATTTTAAGATAACGGGGGCACCATCAAAGGAAGATGCACGTTAGTCAAAACATCAACTTCAAATCCTAGGCCTGTCTCTAATCACAATGTCCTACAATATCGCATCATTTGAAAATTTTGGTACACCCATAGAAACAATGTAAAATAAATATAAATGAAATGGCATAATTGTTTAGAGCTCGCTCGCTGGCCTGGGGGTTTGGTGTCAAGTTATACAGGTTAGGTCCCTGTTCGAAGCCTACCGGCAACACGTTTTGTTCCTTTTTTTTTCCTTTTAAACTGTCACCTTCAAAAAATATTGTAGTCTGGGCTCGAACTTTGGTCGGGCGCTTACACTCAAGGAGCGAAAGGGCATGCTGACCGACTAATCCACTTCAACAGATATATTTGAGAGGTCTTCTTAAAATATATTATAGTTTTTCAAGGTATATACACACACATATATATATAGAGAGAGAGAGAGAGAGTTTTTTCCCAAGTTAACGGGGACATGTGCCCCCCATCCCACCATATAGGTCCGCCCCTGGCTAAGTGTCCCACATTAGTTGAAAAGATTGAGTTGTTATCTTCTTGTACGATCTTGGTCAATCGTCGCTTCATGAGCTAGCTTTGGGGTCGCGAGTTAGACGCAAGATCCATTTCCTTTACACTTACGTCATGCAAAACATAAGGGCAAGACACTAGTCATTTGTTCCCTTCTTGCTGCTATCACCAAGCATCTTTCTTTTGCTTTTGCCTTTATTCTACACAAGAATTTTTACCAATAGAAACTCTTTTATTTTTGTCCTGCTTTTACCGCAAGTCTTCTTGCATTTCCATATTTGTACAAATCCTACCATTTTTTTTAGACATAACTTGTTACTAATACTGATTTATCCTCACATATATTGATCTAGTTAACTGTACTCGTCTGATTAAAATTATCTCTTTATGTTGCGAGATTACTATATTACATCTTGCAAATGCTGGAATTCCAGAAGTTGCCTCTTTTAACAGTTGAAAATTGAGAGATTGTTATAGCAGTCTGTACGCAAATAGCCGGTTGGATTTACTGTTTACTTTTCCTATCCAATAGACATGGACTATATACCGTTACACGCATATTATACATCCGCTCGCTATTTTTAGTTTAAGCGGTTGGGTGAGCAACTATTTAGATTAATTCTTTTTTATATGCTATCTATTGACAAGAACTATATAAAAACGAAAATTTATTGGGTGACAAGTATACAACAACAACAACAACCCAGTGCAATCCCACAACGTGGGGTCTGGGGAGGGTAGAGTGTACGCAGACCTTACTCCTACCAAGGTAGGACGGCTGTTTCCGAAAGACCCTCGGCTCAATAAAAAACATAAAAAGAGGTAAGATAAGGCTAAGAGATTCAAAGTGATATGGAAATGAAGTAACGCAAGCGACACAGATAACATATAATAATCAAAGCACAGGAAATAGCAGGTAATAGCATTATTGGGTGACAAGTATGAATATGCAAATTGAGTGACTCGTGAATTTCATGGGAAGTACTGCTTTATTTTTAAGTTTGTTAATCCATAAGAGGGTAGGGCCAAAACTTGACTTTAGACATGCATTTTATTTGGTACAATATTCTTTGCTCAAATGTTATGTTATTCTCCTTTTAGTTTTCTCTCTCTACATTTTCCTTTACTTTGAAGTCATTCTTCAAATAGTATGTGAGTTTGAACTCTCTGGTTGCACCTTTTTTTCCTCATTGTTAGTAGTTTTCTCTTGTACATTACAGTTTACAGCCCTTTCTTGTCTGCAGCGTAAAGAAAAAAAGGTGAAGGAGCGTCCATCTTATCAACTATTTTTATCTTTTAACCAAGGAGCGATGCTAAATGTTTGACGAAAAACATTTTCCGAAAAATGTTTTTAGGTGTTTCGTTCGAGAGAAACGCCTTTCGGTAAAGCATCTATAGATATTGAAAATAATGTATAGAAATTTGATGGTGCTTTACTGAAATTATTGAGTATAGTGATATGAAGTTAAACCTCGAGAGAGTTACGAAGGAAAATATCTTTTGCCCAAAATATGGGAGATCCCATTTCTTTCTTTTGGTGAAAATGCAGTCATATACAAGAATATATATATATTTTTTTGGCTTAAGTTACTAAAACGCTCCTGAACTTAGCACGTTTTGAACCTTCAGTCCCCAAACTATTGATAGACTTCAAGACACCCCTAAACTCGGCTAAATGGGTTTTATTACACCCCTGAGCTCATGACCCGGAGTGAGTGTAGTCACTAGCGGGTCCAGCTATAAAATAAGGCTTATGTGGCCTCCACGTGTAAAATATTAATGCCACATGGCATTTTCATCCTATGTGTCCTCCACATAGATAAATTGTTTTGAAAAAAAATGTAAAATTGATTTTTTTTTAATAAAAAATCTGGAACAATGAAATATTTATTTTAAATTTGAAAAATTTGCTTTAAAAAAAAACTAAAAAACTACAGTTTTAGTTATAATATCTGTAAAAAATGATTTTAAAAAATATGAAAACTTGATATTTTTTTAAAAGTATCCTAAAAAATCCAGATTTTCATGATTCTTTTAAGACACTTCTTTAAAAAAACTGGAAAAACTGATTTATTTTTTAAAAAAATGCAGAAAACCCATTTGTTTTTAAAATAATCCCGGAAAATTAGATTAGTTGTTAAATCTAGAAAACAATTATCAGTTTTCCACTTTATTCTTAAAAAAATTAGTATCCCAGATTTTAAAAAAGTCCATGTTTTTAATCAAAAATTCAATTTTTCAGATTCTTTTTGAGAAAAATGGTTTATTAGTTTTCCAGATTTTAAAAAGTCTAGGTTTTTAAATAAAAAAAAATAAAATTTCCAGATTTTTTTTAAAATAAGGGGTTTCTCAGTTTTCCTGATTTAAAATGTTCCAAATTTTTTAATAAAAAATTTAGTCCAGATTTATTTTTAAGAAATGGGTTTTCCACATTAAAAAAAAAATTAGTTTTTCTAATTTTAAAAAATTATATTTTTTTATGAAATTTCCAAAATTGATTTTTCTTTTCTTTTTTTGAAAAAAAAAACTGACGAGGCACCTCTCATGCGCCTGTTGGCATGTGACTACACTTGTTGTGCCACGTGGCAGCTCAGGGATGAATTAAAACTCATTTTTCCAAGTTTAGGAGTGTTTTGAAGTGCAGTAATAGTTTGGGGACTAAAATTGCAATTCGTGCCAAGTTTGGGAGGGTTTTAGTCACTTATGCATATATTTTTTTATGATAAGAGAACCCACAGCCGATACCCTTTAGGTGCATACAGGATAAATTGCACTCGCAAGCCCGTGCGACAATAGAGAAATATTTTGGAGAAACATGATAGGGAACTTTCTCTATTCAGTTGCTCTTTTTCCTTTAGAATGTTTATAGTATCCTATTCTCTTTTTTACAGGAATTGTAAGAAAGAGAATATCTTACAATTCTTGATGTGAAAGAAAAGAATGAATATAAGTTTTCGAAAGTAAAATTCGGCTCCTTTTCATTCTTGTGCGCTGCATTTCAACCCATTTTAAGATTATCAAATACTTGATGAGCCAAAATCTCTAGTTTTCTTAATCACTGGGTAAAAATGATATTTCAATATTTCACGTAATATTGAAATATACTCTTTTTCCGCCAGCTATATCCAATGAAATCTGAGAGACTTGTTTACAAAGTACATTTAAACATAAATTGTTGGGGGGAAAAGTGGAGATGGTGAAAAGAATAAAAGTTGTTTTGAAGCTTTTATTGTCTATTATTGTTCACGATTGTATATTTTTTTTTGAGTTTTTGTTGTTATTATAAAAATTACTGATCCAAACAAGTTATTGTAATTAATTCTTTTTACTACGCTCGAGTTTTTTATTTTTTCAGCGTTATATATGCTTGATTATTTTTTCCACCTTTTACTTTATAAATAAGATTTATTTGTTCTATAAGTCATATTAAAAGGAGAAAACTATCATAATAGTAAGAAAGTTTTTTTTTAAAAAAAAAAGGGCAAAGGCCAGTTTTGAAGGTAAAATAGGTATTTAAAAAACGACAAAGGTTGATAGTTTTGAAGGTAAAATAGGTATTTTGGCATGTTGAGTGACCTTCTGCGTAATACAGGCATAGTAATGTGACGCTTTTATTACAAACGAAAAAAAATATAAATTTACTAATTAATTTCAAATAATTGAGTGACAATTTGGATAATGGACTCGTCTCTTATTCTTTAATGTTTTGCGGTTTGAATTTTGGCAAAAAAATTGATTGTTTTTGGGGTCTTCTATTTTTGAACCACCGAATATGTATATACTCAGCTGTTTTAATGCAAACACAATACTACTAAATGGTCATGCAAAGACAATACATTCAAATTATTTGATTATTCAGAGCCAATAGTTATCAAGATGGTTATTTTGGTTAGTTAAACCAGAACTCTAAGTTACATTTAGATTGGGCGTGTTAGCCACTTTAAATTTAATGTTTAGCCACCAATTAAAAAGTAATTAAAATTCATTTTTTTTTCGTTGATTGACCTTCAAAGGTATTGGTCTTTACTTTTTGCCCCTCAAATTATTGATCTTTAAATTTTGTCATTCGCTTAAAAAAGTGACCGAAATATCCTGAGATTCCGGGATCGAACTCCGCTCAGTCAAAAATTAAAAAAAAAAAAATCACAAGACATAGTTTGAATTCACAAGGCACTCTACCTGAAGGGAGAGTTTGTCTTATGCCTTAAGACAAACTCTGCCTTCTAAGGTAAAGCTTCACGCAAACTCTACCTTCTAAGGTAGAGCTTCACGCAAACTCTACCTTCTAAGGTAGAGCTTCACGCAAACTCTGCCTTAAGGGTAAGCCATAAGACAAACTTTGCCTTGCAATTTTTTTTTTTAAATTTGACTAAGCGGGGGTTCGAACTGACAACTTAGAAATTTTTAGATGAAGGGAAAAAATTAAAGACCAGCAATTTAGGTTGGGGGGGGGGGGGGGGGCAAAATAAATACTACTCCCGAGTAAGGGAAATCGTGCAAATGGCCCAATAAAAAAATTAGTGATCTACAGGCTTACAACCCTTCCAGGAATTTTATGAATTTTTGAACTACAATAATTTGAATTTCACAAGTTTTTCATGTTTCCAGACTTCATGAACCTTTCATAGAGTTTTGTGCTTAGTTCAAAATTTCCGCATCTTTTTATGAAGTTTTCAACTACTATACAAGGGTGAATCTAGAGGTTTATATATAGGTTCACACGAACTTTATAGTCGTTTTAATTTGGATGAATGTTGGGGTGAAGATGAAGTGCGTTCGAAGGTGAAGAAGTGACAATCAACGTAAAATGCCACTTGTGAAACTTGTTTTCTCTATTTCCATTAAGGAAGTAATTTTAAGAAATTTATTTATCCTAGAGACAATGTTTTCTAAAACTTTCGACCAATCGAATATAAGAAAATTGGAAAATGATTTTTTCCATATAAACCAATACGGATTATCCACGTATGATTGTTATAAAAATGGTTTTAATATCTCAAAAAGAAATGTCTAGATTCATTATTTAATGGGTATTAATATTTCATTCAATGGTGTTTTAAAAGTTGGCAGATTGTGTCTAAGAGACTATAAGGAAAAAATGGTGAAATCATTTTAACGGTTCTATTATCATTAATAGCCATTATTGGTGATTACTATAATTTATTCAAAATAATGATTTCATGATGGAAAACGTATTTGACCATTTGAACGGCCTTCTATGGTCTTTATTATGTTAATAATATCTTGTTCCCTTCTCAACCTATATATATATTCTATGTCTTCAACAACAAAAAGAACTAAGAGAAAAGAAACAAAGTAAAAACTTTTGAACACTTTTTCTTCATTTAGTGCTGGATACAAAAATATAATCTTTGTCAGTTTCTGTGCTCCTAGTTTATACTAGAAGAGCTTGTTGAATCCTGGGGGATACACCTACACCAGGTGAATTATCCTTAAGGGCAGTGTTTTTTGACACGCCTCAAGCTACAAGAGTTTCTGTGATTTCCATAATATTTCCAACAATCTTAAGGATAATTACTATTTTATTGTCATGGATCACGGAAAAGATCAAACTGCTATCATTACCGATAATAATGATGGTGTTCCTATTGCACAAACACCTCCTGCTGTTGTTCCTGTTGTGTCTCCACACAACTTTGCTAAACACTTCCCAGATGTTTCAAAGGTGGATGTTTTTGGTGGACAAAATTTTAAGAGATGGCAGGAACGTATTTTTTTTGCTCTTGACATGTATGGTGTGGCATTTGCACTAACAGATTCAAAACCTGATGAATCTTCTTATGCGGAACAAAACCAATGGGTTTATGCTAACAAGGTATGTAAGCACACTATATTAAGTACTCTTTCTAACGAGTTGTTCGATGTGTATTGTTCTAATAAAGAAGCAAAGGAAATTTGGGACTCGCTACACGCTAAGTATACTGCTGAAGATGCTACCAAACAAAAGTTTGTTATTGGTAATTTCTACAAATGGGAGATGACCGAGGACAAAGACGTGAAGATACAAATTAATGAGTTCCACAAACTAGTTGAAGATCTTAAGTTGGAGAAAATTATTTTGCCGGAGCAGTTCGTCGCTGGTATGTTGATTGAAAAACTACCGCAATCTTGGAATGATTACAAACAAAATTTGAAGCACAAACAAAAGCAACTATCTCTTGATGATTTGGTGAAACACATCATCATAGAAGATACCAATCGGAAGCAATCAATTTTTGCCAAAGGAAAAGAAATCACTACAAAAGCCAATCTTGTAGAAGGCAATAAGTCTCGCAACAAAAATACCAGGTATGAAAAGGAACATGGTTACAATCTCAAAGCCAAGAATCAAACTTTCAAGAAAAAAGGCAATTGTTTTGTGTGTGGCAAACCAGGCCATCATGCAGCTCAGTGTAGAAACAGAGTTGGGAATAATGACAATCCTGCTAAGCCAAGAGTAAATCTGGCTGAAGCAGATGATATTATTGTGGCAGTCATTTCCCAAGTGAACATTGTGGCTAATGTGTGTGGCTGGGTGATAGACTCTGGTGCTACTAGGCATATTTGTGCCAATAAAACTGATTTTGTGTCTTACACCCAAGTCAATGAAGGAGAAGAAGTGGTGTATCTTGGTGACTCAAGGACTGCTCAAGTTTTTGGAAAAGGAAAAATTCTTCTCAAACTCACATCTGGAAAGACTTTGGCCTTAACTGAAGTGCTGCATGTCCCTAATATCCGAACCAATTTGGTTTCAGTGAGATTATTGGGAAAAGTGGGGGTGAAAGTGTCATTTGAATCTGATAAGGTTGTGTTAACCAAGAACAACGTGTTTGTGGGCAAAGGGTATTGTAATCATGGTTTATTCGCACTCAATGTTTCTCAAGTTATGAGTGAAAATGCTAGTAAATAAGTTGTTTATTTTAAGGCATGCTAGAGTTGGAAACTTACGGAATAAATAAGTTGTTTGTTTTAAGGCATGCTAGAATTGGAAACTTATGAAATAAATAAGAAATTTCATTATTATCTATCTTTATTGTTTAATATGTGATTTGATTTTTACTATATTAGTTTATTTCAAACTATACTGACTTTGGATTTTGGAAATTGTATTTGACCAAGTGGATGGCTTTCATATAATAGTAACAAAATGTTGAAGAATTATATGTTATGACTTAGAAATTGTTTATTTGTTTTCAAATAAATTTTTAAATCATTTCATCCATTAAAATCACTAAAGTCAATTGCTATATTATTGGCACATGGGTCTTAACGTTATAGGATATTCAATCTGCAATTATTTGAGTCCGTTCCTTCTTAATTAATGTTAATTTATTACTTTAATATGATAATTAGTTGAATTCTTGTTTTTCCTTTCCTGGTTTGTACTACTTATTTTGATGGTGTGAAATGTGGTTTAGTGTTATGGAGAAAGTTACATTTTTAGAACAGTATTCTTTATTACAAATTTCAATACAAATATTATATGTTATTAAAATAGCTTTAAATGAATTTGACTGGCCTTAATAAAATCATAGTGATGAACAGTGAAATAAATGTTGGATCGTTATTAGTGCTTGGCTTGATGGTTGGTAGTTTTTAAACTTTGCAACTGTTTGCCATAATTGACTGCTTTTAAGTTTGAATTTGGAATGTGCTACACGAGTTTAAGGAGAAAAATTATATATATATATTTGAAAGGTATCATACTTTTGATACTAAATATTGTGAATTTGTCTTCTTTTACTAAAGAGGTACAAAAGATTGGATATTAAAATTCACTTGTAATCATGTGTCATCCTTGTACGGATGTAAAACATAAAATCAGCTAAATAAAGGTTGTTATTTTGGTATTGGCTGATAAATAAAGTTTGTTATTTTGGTATTGGCTGATAATAAGGCTAAGAAACTTCTTAGCAAGTATTCGGGTTGTGATAAAATCAACGCATCTATATATTATAGTTGTCAAGCAGCGTTAGCTGTAGTACGAAAAAAAAAACTTTTGTTTGAGACATAAAGTGATAAACCAGCTGTTGTGAGATGAAATATTTACGTAAATAAATTATGTGTAGTCAGAGGTGAACTTGATCAATTCATGGACTATTAGAAACATCTAGGGGAGTGAGAATAATTTTTGTTTTGTCAATTGAGAAGATCAATAATGATGGTAACTCAACCTATGTGATTGGAGATCTCATGAATTAGGTTCATATGGGTAATAACAAGTCTTTAGTTGATCAAGTATGCACTATTAAACTATGTCCCTCCTATGATGTGTGAATATAGTGCAATTCTGCAAGGCAAAGTGAGGTTGAGTTATAAACTCTTAATCCATTACCATATCCTTTATAGGTGGTGTATTGCTCTGCAGAGTACACTTGATGGGTGGACCTATATGAGTGTAGAGTGGTGCCGCTCCTATGAAATTGTGACAAATTTCTAGAGCACTCATGAATACCAGGACACGCGCACGGCCTCATAGCGCAAAACCGCGATAACGACAAAGATTGTGCAAATATAATGTGATAGAATAAGATGCTGGACTTACAAAAGAATTCTTGGATCATAGAAGTTCTAAACTTCACCATTTATTCTGTAAGTATAATCTTATTTTATCTAGGTCTGGTTCATAGTCTACGCGACACCAGATTCGACGCATTATACTCATTTATGAAAATCCAGCAAAACTTCTTATTTCATTCTATTCATTATTATTATTCTTTTTGAGATAGTGGGGGATTGTTATAAAAATGATTTTAATATCTCAAAAAGAAATGTCTAGATTCATTATTTAATGGGTATTAATATTTCATTCAATGGTGTTTTAAAAGTTGGCAGATTGTGTCTAAGAGACTATAAGGAAAAAATGGTGAAATCATTTTAACGGTTCTATTATCATTAATAGCCATTATTGGTCTTTACTATAATTTATTCAAAATAATGATTTCATGATGGAAAACGTATTTGACCATTTGAACGGCCTTCTATGGTCTTTATTATGTTAATAATATCTTGTTCCCTTCTCAACCTATATATATATTCTATGTCTTCAACAACAAAAAGAACTAAGTGAAAAGAAACAAAGTAAAAACTTTTGAACACTTTTTCTTCATTTAGTGCTAGATACAAAAATATAATCTTTGTCAGTTTCTGTGCTCCTAGTTTATACTAGAAGAGCTTGTTGAATCCTGGGGATACACTTACACCAGGTGAATTATCCTTAAGGGCAGTGTTTTTTGACACGCCTCAAGCTACAAGAGTTTCTGTGATTTCCATAATATTTCCAACATATTCATAAAATCAGCCCACATTTTAAATTCATCCGACCAGCCCATATCTTAATTTATCCACTCAGTCCCCTGCCCGCAGCATAGAAAAAGATTATGGGCTGAAGTCCAGTGGCAGAAATGGATTGCAGCAGCGGCCTAAATGGGCCGATCCATTCAAATATTCACCCCTCTATTCTATTTTTTTCTTGTGCATTTAATTTGCCTTGTATGACTCACATTTTGTTTTGTTTTATTTTCTTAGCTTAGATGAACCTTAGCGGAATTAGCGGGGATAATTTTAGTGGCAATGGGTAGTTAGTTTAAGGGAAAAGTTAATAGTTAATTCCATAAGTTTCATTTTCTTATTTTTATGTTAAAATAGTATCTATAATATTTATTTTGGAACAGTTAATTTTCAAGAGCATGTCTTTACAATATTTCAAAAAAATAAAATGTAGGATCTATATCTGTTCTTGCTCTATAGTTCCATGCTACAAACAAATTTTCTAGAATTCACCAGCATGTAATGCAATATATTTTCATATATATATATATATATATATATATATATATATATATATATATATATATATATATATAAAAGTTTAAGTTCAAATACATTTTATGAACATTTTTTTTAGAGTCACCCAATCATATATTTAGCCAAATATAGTTAAATAAAATTAATAAAAAAGAAAGAAACTAATGCCCCTTTTTCATCACATTTTAAAGAAAACAAGTCTAGGCATTTCTACATCACCATATTACTATAAAATAAATTTTATCTAAAGTTCACATTTGCTAAAAGCTATTATTTATAGGCAAGTTATTATATTTTCTGCAAGTTCCAGTTTCAATAGCATTACTATATTTTCATTCAAGGCTTTAGCAACGTTTTTTTTAGGTTTTATTTAGCGTTCAAAATCTTCTCTTGCACAAATTATTATATTTTTTACAAGTATTATGTTTAATAGCATTATTATACTTTCATTGCCTTAACAACATTTATAAATCTTATTTTAAATGGCATTTAAAATCTTCTTTTATGCAAATTATTATATTTTCTCTAAATCTTATTTTAAGCAACATTCTTATATTTTTCTTATAAACCTTAGCAACATTTCTTAGCCCTTTTCTTAAAATTTAAAGCATCTTATTTAGCATTAATTAATTAACCTAAGTTTGGCCGGATAACCGTAATTAACAGATTCTAAAGGATGCCTAACTCCTTCCCTTTAGGATAATATAGAACCCTTACCTAGAATCACACTGATTAAGCAGACTATTAACATAGATTTAGTTAGCTTTACCTTAGTTAATAATTAGGTGCCCTAATTCACCTTAAAATCAATTAGGTGGCGATTCTTTAAAATAAACAAAAGTAGGAATCTCCAATATGTTGTACTCCCACGTTAACCCGTTTAAATGGGGTATAACAATTGGTGTTATGAGATAGGATTTGTGCTATAATTTTTTTTTTAATTTAGATATTTGTACTTAAAATTTATCATGTGCATGACATTAATAATGATTTATATAAATATTTTGCAGAGGCGGATCCAGGATTTAAATTCTAGGGGTTCAACCTTAAGAATTTTAGTATTGAACCCATTATATCTTTAAAGTTGTGGGTTCATATCTACTATTTATTAAAATTTTCATAATTTTTTGCACATAAATTTATACTCCACATCGAAAGTTAGGGGTTTAATTAAACCCCCATTTATTATGCTAGATATGCCCCATGATATTTTGTATATATAATATATTTCCTACAAAATATATTATACAATATTGAGTATGACTGTTATGGAGAGCTAATTTTACAAAAAGCGTACCGTTATAATGAGTGTCATTGCTATTGTAGGTAGAATGCTATTATAGAGAAGTAAAATATAATATGAAAAATCGGTTTCGGAAAAAATCAGACCGTTATAGTGAAATATTGTTATAACGAATGTCAATTATAGAGAGTTTTGACTGTATTGTATTGATTGTTGTGGTTTCATAACATCTTTATTGTTTGGTTTGACTGTATGACACTATATATAGTATCGTATTATATTGTTTTGTATAGTATTAATGAATACAGTGTTTGGATAGACTATATTATTTTTTGTCGTTTAATAATGTATGGTACTATATAAATTATAATATTATATTATTTTGTACTGTATTAATGAATACAACGTTTGGATAGACACTATTGCTTGTTGTGGTTTAATGACCTCTTTATTGTTTAGTTTGACTATATGGTACTATATATAATATCATATTATATTGTTTTGTACTGTATTAATGAATATAATATTTGGATAGACTCTATCGTTTGTTATGGTTTAATAACATCTTTATTGTTTGGTTTAACGGTATGATACTGTCTAATAACATGTAAGTTTATCAAAATATCCCTAACTCTTAATTACAAACTATTTATATATATTTATAAAACTAAAGTAAAGGATAAAATAAAAACTTTTAAAAATAAGTAAGCGGTGGGTGGTGATGATTGGGTGGGTAGTGTGGGGTGAGAGTGGAGTGGAGTTATGGGTGGGTGCTGGTGAGGGATAGTAGGGTAGGGGTAGGTGGGGTGAATGAAGTGTGGTATAATGAAGAAATCATATATTATCATATAATAGTAGGACACAAGCCCACTGATGTGATATCACATAGCCCGTTGATGCGGCATCACAAAATCACAGGGTCTATTTATCTATTTTTACATTTTTGCCAATTAATTCCCATAGGAAAAACAGTGCGAAAAGGTTCGATAAACATAAACGACGCTCCATCTGGGATAAAAAAAATGTGGCTTTACCAATTTTCCCTTATCCCACTCGCTGTGTCTCTCCTCGGTTGTTCTTCCCCTCTTTGCTTCAGCAGTTATTGCAAGAACAAGCTGAACCAACAACTCTTTACTTCAGCACTTTTTGCAATAGAAACTTAAAATATCTTCTCCAATTGACCAGGTATTCAACTTCTGTCGCAACCATTTTCTTTTTAACTTCTGTCGCATTCAATTACTTAAAATTAGCTATATGACTCCCTTATCCTTTGGAAAAAGAAAAAAAAAAGAAACCCCATATTGTTAGGATTTGTTAGGATGCTCACTTTTTTTTTTAAGGAAACCAACAAGAAGGCGATGAAAATGGCGCTGTCACAAGAGGACCAGGGTGTTTGATGACCTTTCTCAACCTTAAAATTATCTAAAAAATTCGATGGTCAAACTCTAATGGACAAAGAGGTACTTTTTCTTACAAGTCAGCCTCTTTTTCCTTTTTGTATAGACGTCCGTAGATTTTACTAAGCAATCTATGTTTATAACGGGTTGGTTCGCATGAAACTGGGTTTCGGGGTTCTATTGGAACTTGAAGATGAAATATTTCGGCTTTTCACTCTAAGTTTCTGAATAATGCTATATTCATTCTGTCACTCTTTCAGGTGTCTTTTTTGAGTATGTGCTTTGATGCATTCATTAAGTGTGACTAAAAAAAAAAAAAAACGACCCCTGAAAACAAATGCTCTCGACTGTCTCTCTTTATTGTCTCTTTGCTTTTCAATTTGATGTTACTTTTATTGGCCTCAAAGCAACAAGTTGTGTGAAAATTGCCAACTTTTCTGCTCCATCATCAAAATCCCTTTGTCTTGAAAATGTAACGTGATTGTCAAAAATTAGAAAATAAGTGCAAAAAGGATCCCTGAGGTTTGTTAACTTGTTGGTTTTGAAGGGTTAAAAAGGTACAATTAATAGAGATCAATTGTTAAAGTGATCATAGGTTTTATTTAGATGGTTATCTGAAATATGCAAAGAAGTTCAAGGGGGTATCTATGTATCTAGCCCGTAAAGTATAATATATCTTTGTTATCCAGTATTCTTGATTTCTGATTAATATTAGGTTGGTTGTAGCAATGAATTTGGTAATGCGTCTTTTTGTGAGATCCAATGAATCTCAAATGGTTTATTATTTAGTTCTAATCCAACTTTTCCAGCATAGCTAATGAGATTAACATGTTTGCTCAATCTTCTTGAGTATTGCTTTTAGGTTGGAGTGTTTAGAGGGAAACATTTGTCAATAATATCTAAGGTAGACCCGCTTTGGTGTTTAGTGCATTTTCATCATTATTTCTCATAGTATTTTCACTCCATGAAACATATTTGACATTTTTTGAGAAAAACACTCAGAGAACACAGTGAAGCAAGTAATGTTACAACTTTCTTAGAAGCAGAATCAAAGTTTTATGATTGATCACTTCTATATCACATCCTAGAATGCAACTTACAAAGCTTCCCATCTGAGCAACTAAAAAAAATTAAAAGACATTTTTCCGCTCTGAATACTTTTTGGGAAATCAACTAAGTACAAGATTAGTTCTGATATCGCCCATTGCAACATAGTGTTAACTGAAGGGTATTTGCAATGACTATGATTTCACTTAGTATGAATTCCCTTAATTGAGTGTTCCAATTCAATTTGTTATGAATGTATAGTGAGATCAAGATGAGTTTTTTTTTTTAAGTTCAGACTCAGATAGAAACTACTGCATATTGACAACAAGAATGCACAAGAATTTTCATTACAACAAAAGAAGAGACACTAAGAAGTTTCTCTTTGTTAGATCTTTTTTCTTGGGAGGTTATTTTTGTTGTATTTTTGGCAATTATAATGGAATTCAATATCATTTAAACGGTTCTTTATCTCTTGAACCCATGGCTTGGATGTATTCCTGGTTCCATAAGAATTTTTAATATAGGGAGATAGAAGTATCGGATACCATGAAACTTTAGATAATGGAAAGTTCAGTTCCGTCCACAATAATGCAAAAGTTGTGTCCTGTTGATATTGGATTACGGTTATCTGTACGTTCTAATTTCTGGTAATGCTTCTGTTGCACCAGATTGTGTCCTGTCCTCTCATTGTGGATGATGCTCCTCTTCCTTTTGCGATTACTATGGTGAAAAGGAGTTGTGGTTATCACTAAATTTTGTATCAAATAAGCAGCACAATGATATGTTGAAGGAGAGAGGAAATAGAGATTGAAGCAGAATTCCTCAAAGCTTTCATTAGTACAAGGAGTACAAAAATTTATTTATTCGGTAGCTACTTACAGGTGTTTTCTTTTCGTTAATTAGTATAATATACATATTACTCTTCACGAGTTTCTCTTTGTGCGATAAAAAAATCAAAATTAAATGGGTTAAATGATGTTATTTGCTTGATAGATGGTTGTATTGATTTCCTGTTAAAGGCAGATTTTCCTGTATTACCTTTCTGATAGTAAGACAAGATGGAGGATATATTTCTTTTATTTAGATGAATCTAGAGGTTTTACATTTGAAAATGTTTTTTGAGTGCCTTCATCAGCTTCGTCTTTTGTACTACTCACATATTTGGAGTTAAATAACAACACTACAATCTTATCTTCTGTCGTAGTTGAAGCCAAAAAAAAAAAAAATACAAATAAAAAAAAGTTTCACTGGCAATGTTATCTTACCTATTATAATTGGAAACGTATTTAATTACTTAATATCTTTTTAAAATAAAAGTTAAAAAATATTTTAATTTTTTTCTGATAAATATTTTCCATTTTATCCCAATTTCTTTCCATATTTTTAAGTCTATGGTCCTTTCATTTAATTTACTTGTTTTGTAAGTTGGATGAGGTTTATACGACTGCGCAAAGCACAGACAAATTTTAGTATATATATAATTGCAAGACATATGCCCGATGATGTAGCATACCTCATTATCAAGAATTCTCTTTATCGTTTTCCCCTTTTTTGATTTTTCTTATATTATTTTTATTTATTTTACCATAACTAACACTTACTGTCTCTTTAAGCGTTTCCTCCCGAAACTTCTCCACTGTTTCCTTCCGAAACGTCTCTTTCAGCCCTTTATATCGTTTTCCCGACAAATTTGTTATTCCTTCTTTATCCAAATGCTCTATTAACGGTGAACAAAAATTGCCCTATCAATGATGAAAACCGTTCTACACTAGAAATACCAGAGTACGTTTCTTCTGTTTATAGAGCCGTGAAGTTGAGTAAGAGAGAGAAGCGGAGACTCAGAGAAGAAAGAGTTACAAGCGAGTATTCATCGTGATAATTTTGACGAATAATGTCAGTTTTCGGCGCCGGTGATGGCATCAAGTCCCCACCGAAGTCGTAAACAAGGCATTTTCCAACTACGACGTAAGTCTTTCCGCAACGGGGGCTTCGAAATTGGTTCACAAACGGTTGCCTTTGTACAGAGGTTGAGCTTTCTGTTTTTACCTTCTTTCTTTTTTTTGGACTATATTTTAAAATGTTCAGAAAATTACAAGGAGGTATCGAATAAAGGTAGCCAAGGAAGTAAATAATAAAAAGGGGCAAAAAGGGGCAAAAATACCCCTGAACTATTCGAAATAGGTTATCTATATCCTCCATTAGTTTTTCGTGTCAATAATACCCTCGCCGTTACCAAAGGAGGCCAGCAATACCCCCTTCATTTAACTGTTGGCCATTTAGGCTGACGTGGCAGTGCCACGTGGAAAAAATTATCCACGTGGATGGCCACATCAGCCTCTCTCCCTCTTCCTCTTCAGTTCAGGGGTATTTTTGATCTTTTTTTTTAGTTTTTTTTTAATTTTTTTTTTCTGAATTTTCTACACCACCACATACCACCCCACATCCACACCCCACCCCTAATTTTTTTTGAAGTTTTTTTTTTTTCGAATTTTCTACACTACCACATCCCCGGGCCCTCCTGCCCCCGATGGCCCCCCTTAAAAAACATTCTTAAAAAAAGTTTTACAGTTAATTTTTTTTTGGATTTACACCACCCACCCCCATGAACCCCCCCACATCCCACCACACCCTCCAAATATTTTAATTTTTAGCTGCGCAAACATTCATTTTTTTTATTTTTTTTTATAAAGGTAAATTAAATATGAAGTAGAAAATTCGGGAGGGGTAGGTGTGGGGTGGGTGTAGAGAATAAAAAAAAACTTTTCAATTTTTTTTGGAGGGGTGGTGGTGTGTTGGTTGTGGGGGTTGGCGGGGGGGGGGGGGATCATTGAGTAAAAAAATAAAAATGTTTTTTATTCTACTTCATATTTAATTTATCTTTTATAAAAAATTATAAAAATTGAAAGTTTGCAAAGTTAAAAATTAAAATTTTTGGAGGGGTGGTGGAATGTGGGAGGGGGTGGTGTAAAAATTCAAAAAAAGTGACTTCTAAAACTTTTATTAAGATTATTTTTTTAGGGGGGTGGTGTACACTCGGGGGCGGGGGCTGGAGGGGTGGGTTTGGTTCCCACCCCACTCCTATTTTTTTTTGAAGTTTTTTATTTTTTTTTATTTTCTGCACCACCACATCCGTTCCCCCCCCCCCCCCCCTCCCCCCCCAAAAAAAAATTCTTAAAAAAAGTTTTACAGTTAATTTTTTTTTAGATTTACACCACCCACCCCCATGAACCCCCCACATCCCACCACCACCTCCAAAAATTTTAATTTTTAACTGCGCAAACTTTCAATTTTTATAATTTTTTTTATAAAGGTAAATTAAATATGAAGTAGAAAATTCGGGAGGGGGTAGGGGTGGGGAATGGGTGGGTGGGTGTAGAGAATCAAAAAAAGAAACTTTTCAAAAAACTCTTTTGAGGGGTGGTGGGGTGTCAGTTGTGGGGGTTTGGGGGGGGGGGGGTCGTGGAGTAAAAAATAAAAACTTTTTTGATTCTACTTCATATTTAATTTACCTTTTATAAAAAATTATAAATATTGAAAGTTTGCAAGGTTGAAAATTATTTTTTTTGGAGTGGTGGTAGGATGTGCGAGGGGGGTGTGTAAAAATCCAAAACAAATGGCTTCTAAAACTTCTAATAAGAATTATTTGGGGGGGGGGGGGGTGTCCACTTGGGGGCGGGGGCTGGAGGGGTGGGTTTGTGGTGGTCTATAAAATCTAGATTTTTTTTTGTTTTTGTTTTGGGTTGGGGGGGGGGGGGTATGTGGTGGTGTAGAAAATCCAAAAAAAAAAAAAAACTATAAACAAAAAGGGATCAAAAATACCCCTGAAAAGAGGAAGAGGGAGAGAGTGTGAGGAATCCCCTCTGGGTCCCACATACTCAGGTATTGTCTATGCCAGGGTACAGCCCGTCCGCCCAAGGTGCTGCTCAATTGGTAAGAGGCGATTCCCTCTGGGGAATGTAAAGGAGCCAGAGGTTCCGCGTTCGACCCCCCGTAGCGCTGCAGCGTGATGAGGGTTGGGGCGAAGGCCTTGGGCGGACGGGCTGTACCCTGGCATAGACAATACCTGAGTATGTGGGACCCAGAGGGGATTCCTCACAAAAAAGGCGCCTTTTTTGTGAGGCATCCCCTCTGGGTCCTACACATACTCAGGTATTGTCTATGCCAGGGTACAACCAGTCCGCACAGGGGCTTGCCCCATTATCCCTCTTCACGCTGCAGCGCTACGGGGTATCGAACCCGGAACCTCTGGCTCCTTTACATTCCCCAAAGGGAATCGCCTTTCACCAATTGAGCTTCGCCCCAACCCTCATCACGCTGCAGCGCTATGGGGTATCGAACCCGGAACCTCTGGCTCCTTTACATTCCCCAGAGGGAATCGCCTCTTACCAATTGAGCTGCAGCTCAATTGGTGAAAGGCGATTCCCTTTGGGGAATGTAAAGGAGCCAGAGGTTCCGGGTTCGATACCCCGTAGCGCTGCAGCGTGAAGAGGGATAATGGGGCAAGCCCCTGTGCGGACTGGTTGTACCCTGGCATAGACAATACCTTGAGTAGTGGGACCCAAAGGGGATCGTCACAGAGAGGCTGATGTGACCATCCACGTGGATAATGTTTTCCACGTAGCACTGCCAAGTCAGCTCAAATGGCAGCCGTTAAGTGGAGGGGTATTGGTGGCCTCCTTTGGTAACGGCGAGGGTAATTTTGATGCCAAAAATTAACGAAGGGTATATGTGACCTATTTCGAATAGTTCAAGGATATTTTTGACCCTTTTCCCTAAAAATAATAGTTTTTACTTCTATGAGTACGAAACAATAATTGCCACTACTGTTTTTGAAGAATTGTAAATTGCAATATACTTTCAAGTTTAGTAAATCTCCATTGTATTCTACTTCTTTATTTCATTGAATCCAATTTTACAATCTTGTGGTCTGATTTGGCATTCATGTGTTTCTGTTTCTTTTTGTTTTCATTTCTTTTACACTTTTTTGTTCGTTAGTTTGTTAGTTAAATACGTTTCATTGTTTGTGTAGCAACAATTGCCAATATCCTATAGTATTATTGGTATTTTTATTATGGTCGCAGGTAGGGGTGTACATGAACCGGGTTGATTTGAATTTTTTAAATACTAAATCAAATCAATTGCGTCGGGTTTTTAAATTTATACACCAAACCAAACCAATAAAATTCAGATTTTTTCAACCTCGGATTTTCTCGGGTTATTCGGGTGTTTTCTCGGAATAGCCTTGATACAAAACATGTAACAGTTTATTTCAAATATTTCTTTAGTCCTAGTAAGATACAACTATATAATTAAAGTATTTCATAAGAAAATAACACAAAATGTGAGAAGAGTGATGACATTGTATTAAAATATTCAATAAAAGGTAATAAAATCGGTTAAAATAAATATTGTTAATTAATAAGTCATAAAGAAAATGACCATATTCTAAAAATACTAAGTCACACTAAAATAAATACGGCTAATAAGTATTAATTAAATGACAAGAAAAAAAATTATGTTACGTATTTCCACTCTCTAAATCAATTATGCAAAACTAAAGAATATATATCCAACATTATTGTCATTCCTAGTGGTAAATTGAATTTCTTTTTTTAGTATTAGTATTGAGTTGGTTTTGGTTTGGACTTTATATGAGTTATTAACATCCATAGGATATAAAACTTATTCACATTTAAAATTCTAAGTTCAAGCTTGAATAATATGATAATAGATAAAAAAAAACAATAAAAACATTTATGAAATATTTATAAAGTACATTACAAATAAATATTTTTATGTATAAAATATTTTAAAAATTGAATACATGTAATGTCAGGTTGGTTTGGTTCGGTTTGATTTTTTTTTTTAGCTAAAACTAAACCAAACCAATTATGGTCGGGTTTTTTTTCCAACACCAAACCAAGTCAAGCCAAACCACTAGTCGGATGCTTTTCTCGATTTGACTCGATTTATCGATTTGGTGCGATTTGTCGGTTTACTTTATACACCCCTAGTCGCATGTTGTTTTAGGCATAGGTGCTATACTAAAGCTATTTATGGTAACGTTCATGCGGAAATTATCTACGATTAGTGATATCTAATATTTTATTTGATAAGTTTGAAAATGTACAATTAGTGATATCATATAGTAAGAACTTAATTAGAGGGACATAATATAGTGTGTGCGCGCACGCGCGTGACAGAGATATGCCAGATTCAGATAAAACCCTTTGTTAAAGGGCCTTACAATTTAGCTTCCCACAAGAAGGAAAATTTAGCTAAGCTTACATTAAAATTTCTAAAATATTAGGTGTTAATTTCTGTATTTCAAATAAATCCATTTTGACCTGTAATAAAAAAAAATCCACGCTCACATATTTATTCCACTAAAACAAAATAAGAGTTAGTCTAGGGCGGAATATTCCAAAAAAGAATCACATGAGAGAGATGCTTAAACAAATTTATCTCTTTATTAATAAAAAAGGTTATTCACGAATTCTACATGAAAAGTGAGACCCTGAGAGGATCTACATTAGTTAACGTTTCTTCCCAATTAAGAGGATTGTATCTCTCTATTAATCATTATAGAACTATAAAAGTTTAATATTTTTTAAATTTATTACTATTGAACTTTTTATCATCCTTATTGATTAAATTTCTAAGAAAAGTAATTTGTAGACCATGCGTCGTGCGGGCACATTGACTAGTAAAATAAGTAACCACACAAAAGCCACCAAATTTGTGATTAAAAAAATTGAATTTTTTTCATGGTTATATAACCACTGAATTACAATCGGTTTACAATACCATACAACATAATTTGAAGAACAATGGAAACATACATGGTTTCATCGAAACGATACTATATGGAGTTCTTTTTGACCTTAGTTATGTTGTTCTTTTACATATTCAGGGGGCATGTCAAAGAAAAAGGCATTCTTGAAGTGTTTTCTTCCTTGTGAGTTCACACAAAGTTGAAATGTGAATTTACCTATAAACAAATTTCAGGGGTTCAGAGCTTGTAGTCTCTACTACTGAGCCTCAAAACTTCCATCATGTTTGCTCGGATCCAGGGAAGACGAAACAAATAATCCCGAGTATTGTTTTTCGAAGAGATGTTGTGCAGTTATTTGAGAACAAGTTTTGCTAAGAAGGCACAACACAGTTGTTATCGTTTCACGGCGGGTAACAACTTATCACTCTGCTATTTAATTGACCTCTATCCTATGTTCAAATGTAAGGTCCCCTCTGTTGTATCTTCCATCTTTTTGTGGATCATTAGATGGTAAAGCTATGTTAGCTACTTGTAGAAAAAGTTATGAATAATATATTAGCGGACATGTTGAATAAGTCCTAAAGTGTACTTATTGAGGATAGGTTTACATCAAATAAGAAAGCCAAAAAACTATAACCTTCAAAAAGTGTGGTAAATGAATTGGGAGGAGAACCATGAGGCCTCAGGTTCAAATCTCAGTGGAAGTAAAAACCATTAGGTAAATTATTCTCATATGTCTAAACTTTGGTGGGCAGAGTTGCCCGGTACCCTCACAATATTATTGTCAAATAGCATAAAACGTGAACTTTCATCTTGTATATTGAGTTTATTAGCTCATGCATCACACGGATAAACAAGTACATGCTCAATGCGACACTGCGTGAAAACTCACGGTTATGGGAAATTCCTTTGTATCTCCCATTACTGTTTTTACGCTAGTGATGGCTCCAAAATACATATCCGTTATGTCATTTATATATTTAATATAAATTCCTTTTCTCTCCCAACACCCACCAATGGACCTTTCAAGGTACTCTATCATTTGTTTTCTCTACGTCAACGAACACCAATCTTTTCTCCCATTCGCTATAAACTTCCATCAATCTCCGTAACAAAAATATAGCCTCTGTTGTAAATCTAACAGCATAGATCGATCCAATCTGGTTCTCCGCCACTCTTATGGTGTCTTAAATCTACATTCTATCACTCTAATTTTCAAAAAAATCACTCTTTAAATGGATAAGCTATACTCCAAATTAAATAGAGCCTGGGAATAATCTTTATATTTGGATTAAGTCATACTTGGATAAAAGATGATCCTTGTAAAGCTGAGCTTTTTTATTTTTTCAATAGGATTACAAATAGGATAATACCTTTTTCGTGCTATCTAGATATGATAAGTTCCCTAAGACTCCCTTAAGTTCACATAAATTATCAAACAACATTTAGAAAACAAGGTATATGAAATCATGCAACTCTTAAAAAAGTGTAAGATTATTCAGGATACATAGAAGAATGATTTCTTCATCTCGACGAATAAAAACCTTTCTTGTCATCTTTTGACACAAAACAACCCAATCTTATTTGCAAACCCGGCACCGCCCAGCTCGTCATAATTTTCATCTGTTTTAGTCCTCCTTTTCTTTACCTTCTTTCTTCTGATCTGCTACTGAGGAATCTGTATAAAACACCTTATAGCTACGAAGAGGCCGCTTTTGGATGTATGACCTTATGAGATCAACATAGAGAGGGAATTGATTTAATGCAAAAAACACCACGGGTATGCATGTTGCCGCATATATTGGAAATGCCGCATTCTTGAACTTATCACGGAGGACAAAGAAATGGGCGGCACAGAATGAGATCAAGATAGCGGTTATTGATGCAAAAAGCGAAGTTAATCCAAGAAGCAACTTTCTTGGCAATTCTTTCTCGAAATTATTGTGTTGGCATCGAGATGTGAGGATAGCCAAGAAAAACACCAGGGCCGTGACAGAGAAGCAAAGAGAAACAAGTGATGATATAGAGAACACGTCAAAAGCAGGTTGATTTTCAAAGTTTGGATAACCACTTTCGTTGGAACCGCCTGGGATTTGGGAAGATGTAGCAAATGCAACTGTAGCAATCAGTGCTGCAACGACAGAGAATGAATTGGCGGTTGTGACGAGCCATTCAGTTCCATCTTTGAGTAACTTTGCATGCGTCTCTATGAAGACCTGTCTTGGTGTCTGACCTTTTTTGTTATAACGAACATATGACTGTGGTGGCAAAGTTTGCTTGACATACTGCATCATGATAGGAAAATTCTTTACATGTTAGTGTATTTGAGTGTATATGTTTTGTATATTTTTGCTAACGCCCAGTCATTAATTTCGGCCGACGTTCCAAAGATGAAAAAAGCACTTAAGGTTATTCCTTTGTGATATGAAGAGATGGTTGGTTGTTAAAGATCTCTTACCTTGTACCACTTCCTTTCGCCTTGCAACTGTAGAGCGGTACCAGGGATGCGCCACACCTCGAGCTTCTGGTACCTTGCGGCTAGGTGCACTGCATTGTTTCCTTTTCTATCCACCTGATAAAACACGTACTCTGGATACTTTTCTCCTATTAACCAATTATAGACTTCTGTTTGCCTATGCTCTACAGCCAAAAGCAGTAGGTTCTTATCTTCAGAGTCCGTATCTTGAATGGCTATTGGGAAATTTTTGAGGATCTTCTTTACCATCTCTACAATACCCATCCTTGATGCCACCAATAAGGGTGTCTCCTTGGTCGGCTTGGACAACTCTTTAGAGTCCGTATCTTGAATGGCTGTTGGGAAAATTTTAAGGATCTTCTCTACCATCTCTACAATTCCCATCCTTGATGCCTCCTCTAATAAGGGTGTGTCCTTGTTCGGCTTGGACAACTCTGTATTTAGAACTATAGTTATTCTAGTTGCTTTTAGCTAACGTATAGCTTCTGATTGATAGCCAGTTTGGTCAATCTTCTCTAAGGTCAGAAGTGTTTTCTTTTTCCCCCTTAAAAAGAGATTTTCCCCCCTTCAAAATAATGTTTTTTTTTCTTCCCTTTTTCAGAGTTGAGGTGTCCGACCAAGATTTTACGAGAGAAAAAGTACTTTTGAGTAGAAGTAGAAGCAATTGTTTTTGTACTTTTTTAAAGACTTTGGAGAAAATACACTTGGAAGCGCTTTTACTTTTTAAAAACTTGGTCAAACGCTAATTGCTGCTCAAAAGTGTTTTTCAAATTGATTAGTTAAACACAAACTACTTCTCATTAAAAGTACTTCTTTAAAAAACACTTTTCAAAATTAGGTGATTTTAGGAGTTTGCCAAACAGGCTGTATAACTGTGTAAAAAAGAAGAAAATTGATCCTAATTTGGAAATACTAGAACAAATTTTCAGCATTTTTACGTGATAGATTTTGAGTTGTTAAAATTGCAAAGTCTTGATGACACATAACAGAGATTTCTGTGCCACACAAGTATTACCGGAAAGTAAAAAGATTCTTTACCGGACTTGTGGTCATCTTTCTTTTTCTCATCTGCGCTTGCAGTTGGTGATTGCTTGGTCACTGCAGTCTTACTCTGGTCTTCGTCCTTTTTATTATCATCCTCAACTATTAGGGGAGGTTCTGTAGGAGGTGCAAGGTCTTGACTATGGTGGTCCCTATCTTCTGGCTCTTCTCCAGTACTTTCATAGAATTTGTAACGTTTTTCATTGTCAATCATCAACTTCATAATTTGAACTCCCCATGTATGTTGCCTTTTTCTTACCTCTAATTTTTTTATCCTTTGGAGTCCTGCAAGCAACAAGATTTGAGACCTGATGACATGATGTGGAAAGAAAAAAAAAAGGGGGAAATAAATGTTCCAATCTACAACTGTTAATGTTTGTTTGGGAAGGAAGAGAAAATATATTAGAAAGGGTTGAAGCAGAACATATATCAGAAAGGAATGAGAACTACGTTCTTCAAAGGATTAGTGAGTCTGATTCTTTTAGAATTACTATCGTTGCACTCAATAGTTAAGAAATGTGTGCTTGATAAACGAGAAATTTTTAAGTATAATTCTTACCAATACCCAATACAACTAGCACAATCTTCATTAGACATTTGAGAAACTCTATAAAGATGGTGTAATTGGCTGGAAACAACTTGCCGTTTCTCTTCCCTTCAGCTGAAATTCCAGAGATTAGTTGTTAGCAGAAACATGTTGGAGAATTTTGTGTATTTTTTTTTTTTTTATCAATGTTCTTCACATAGAAAATGTTCACATAAAACAAACTAACAAAGGAGCTCAATGCTTTTATTTCGACAGAAAATCAGTATGGTCGTATATTTTGTCGTCTTTTTGCTAATATTTTATAGAGAAAAAAAAATTCTTATAGAGGGTAGAAAGTAGGTTCAACTTGGTTAAAACTATCGTCCAAAAGAATAGTACACATTACCATATCACACTTTTTGAAAGTAACCCATTATTTTTTTTTGATACTTTGTATGTATATTTAGTGGGATTATATCGAATCGTCATACTTGGAGACAATATTTAATTTCAACTGTGCTACGTATATAGGTGTATGTATTCACCTTGAGTTGGAGGATTCTTAAGATCATTTTGATGGCCTTGGTGCGGAGAAAATAAAGTATGCTAGCACTAACAATAGTTATCCTTGTGATAAAAATCATATACCACAGTTTTCCTGCCTCTTAGTAACCTGCTTAATTTGGGATAAGATAACCTAAACGGTTTATATGTGAACACATATCCGGACACTTCTTTTCTTGATTCTCATTAGTTGCTCCAGTAGTATCTGGATAGAAAAGAGAATCAGTATTTGAATATTTAATAAACCTAAAATGTTTATAGATGATCACATACCTGGAGACTTCTTTTCTTTATTCTCATTAGTTGCTCCGATAGTATCTGGATAGAAAAGAGAATCAGTCTTTGAATGTGTAATAACCTAAAAGGTTTATATGTGATCACATACCTAGAGACTTCTTTTCTTGATTCTCTTTAGCTGCTCCAGTAGTATCTGGATAGAAAAGACAATCAGTCTTTAAATGTGTAATAACCTAAAAGGTTTATATGTGATCACATACCCGGAGACTTCTTTTCTTGATTCTCATTAGTTGCTCCAGTAGTATCTGGATAAAAAAGAGAATCAGTCTTTGAATGTGCAAAAATTCTTAGTTACAAAGTGCCAACATTTAAACAATACTCTCCTGATGAGATGCTCAAATCATTGTCAAAAAGAGATTGGTGTACTTTTTAACTCGACAAGAATGAGTTAATAAACCGGAAGGTTCCTGCGTAATCACAAACATCTTCTTCTTGATATTTTGTGTACATGTTTTGATGAATTATATCTAATCATCAGTTTGAGGTAATACTTAGTTCTAACTGCAGCATATATGCATGTTTATGCATTCTAGTTTCAACTGCAGTATATATGCATGTTTATGCATTCACCTTTAATTGGGGGATTCTCGGGATCATATTGACAATCACTTTGATGGTTATGGTGCGAAGAAAAAGAAAAATGAGTTGGTACTAGTAAGTGTTATCCTCGTGAAAAAATATAAGTCATAGCTTTTGCCTCTTAAGTAACCTGCTTAAGTGCACATAACCTAATAGGTTTATTACACATCACATACCTTGAGACATCTTGTATTGATTCACACAGTGGCGGAGCCAGAATTTTCATCCAGGGGGTTCAAAAATTCTAAAAGGTAAATACACGAAGAAGTCAGGGGGTTCAACATCTACTATATATACATAACAAAATAATTTTAACTTTGAAAATACACTGTAATTTTTCGCCTAGGGGGTTCGGATGAACCCCTGGAGCCAATATGGCTCCGTCCCTGGATTCACGTTAGTAGTATTTGGATAGAAAAGAGAACCAGTCTTTGAATGTGTCAAATTCATAGGTTTTGTGTGCATTTTTGGATGAATTATATGTAATCATCATAGTTTGAGTTAATATTTAGTTTTAACTATGGTATAGATGCATGTGTCTGCATTCACCTTTAATTGGGGGATTCTCGGGATCATTTTGACGATAACTTTGATGGCCTTGGTATGAAGAAAAAGAAAATTTAGTTAGTACTAGTAAGAGTTATTATGGAAAAAAAAATCACAGTTTCTTGCCTCTTAAAGTATGCTTAAGTCCGCATAACGTGAAAGGTTTATCACACAATTACGCACCTGGAGATGACTTCTCTGGATTCACATTAGTTGCTTTAGTAGTAGCTGGATAGAAAAGAGAATTAGTCTTTGGCCATGTAAAATCTAAGGTACCAAGTGCCAACAAGACTCCTGAGGGGCTCGAATCATTTGGTTAACTCAACATGAATGAGTTAATAATCTAGAATGTTTATGTGTAATCACTTACCTCTAGACATTTTCCCTTGACACCCAAAATTTGTTTCTTTAATATAATCTGGATAGAAAAGGGAAAATCAGTCTTGGTAATGTAAAGCTCTTAGGTAGAAAGTGCCAACAACAGTCTCAAATCGACCCACCACGAATTATCCGAGTCCCATTCCAAAGTAGTTCCAAGAACTCCGCCAGTGCTTGGTAGTTCTCTGGGAGATTCCAACGGAGTTTAAGTTTTAAGTCGCCTTTGCCTTCAGCTTCATATGTCATTAGCTCTAGCTCATCGATATTTATGCCTGGAAAAAAGAACCCAGTATTAGCTATATAACTTCCACAAACGATGAACATGAACCAACATGTAAAAGTATTGGATGTTTATGACTAACAGAAAACGGTAAATATACTAGACTGAGACAAAGTATAAAGGGACACTATAAGAAAATATAGAAATCGCAATAATTTTTTTTTATATTTGGCAACAACTTAGCTTTATTGTTGGCAATGATTTTTTTATTGCCAGAGAATTTAATTTTGTTGTCGTAGTATTGCTTATCGTTGCAAAAAGTACTTTTGGCAACAAAAAAAAAAGTTGTTGCACGTTGTTGGAATAACAACCGTTGGAAAAAGTTCATGCAACAATTATTTTCTTTGGTTGCCAAAAGTACTTTTTGCAACAATAATCAAGCTATGGCAACAAAAAAAAAATTATTGCCAAATATAGTTTTTCTTGTAGTGAGACTTCTAATGAACAACATGTAAATTCGCATTGGATGGTGTAAAAACCACCGGTGTATATAATTTAAATCCATGATAAGAATGCTTATCTATGCCACTCTTTGACAAAAAAGACTGCAGACTTACATAACAATAACATACCCAGTGTGATTCCACAAGTGGGGTCTAGGAAGGGTGAGCAGTATGCAAACCTTACCCCTACCTTTGCAGGGCAGAGAGGCTGTTTGCGATAGACTCTCGGCTCAAGAATAGCATTTCCAAAACAAGTTTGAGAAATATAAGAGTGAAAAGTTATGATGAAAAGATCGAAAAAATAAAAATATTGACGACAAAAAAAAGTAAAAGAAAAAAAAAGTAAAGATAGTCAAAGTAAAAGAAGCAATAGAAATTGGAAAATAATATGATTATAGAATAATTGGAGTAATAATATAGGTAAGGAACAGACAGCAGACTTACAGTAGTAGATAATACTATCTATGAACCGAAAATGGCTGCCACTTCTGAATACTTGAGGCATCTTGGAAAGGAAGTGTAGAGGAGACATGCCCTCTGTGTTGTAATAGTTGACAAGTGGCGGATAGTAATGTATTATCTGAAAAGCCACCTCTGTTACAAGAGAAGTTGTTAATACTACTAACCTGTTCTATAAGAAAGAAGAAATTATAAACATGTGCAGTCAGACCTCTCTATAACAACATTTCACTATATTATCTATGTTCTCTGTGAAACCGATCTTTTATGTATGTTATATTATATGCTCTCTATAACAACATGTTACTATAACAATCAAAACATATCCTGACAACAACGTTGTTGCAATGAGGTAGAGGTGGTAAATGGGTGGATTTGATTGGATTTGGGTTGGTTGAGAATGGTTTGAACAAAAATGGGTTGGGTTTCAACCCGCCCATATTTCATATGGGTAAAACATGGGTTTGGTGGTAAATGGGTGGATTGTTTATGGCTTGTGCAATATTATTTTAAATGTAATGTTTATATTTTTTTTTCTTTTATCAAATTAAATTAATTTTTATATATTTGTAATTAAATATAATGAAATAAAAATTTAGGGGGTTGGGGTGGGGGTGGGGAGGGAGGGGGAATTTTTTTCCCCTACTTTTTATAAAGTTTTTATAAAACTAAAATATATGAAATAGAAATTGGAGGGGGTCGTAGAGGGGATGTAGTGGGGTGGGGTAAGAAAAAATTCTCACATTTTATAATTTTTTTTTTATAAAAGACAAAATATAGTATGAAATAGAAAATGTGGTGGTGGGGTGGGGGGAGGAGAGGTGGTGGTGGGGGTTGGGTCGGAGTGGGAGGAGGAGGGGGGATGCAGGAATTGTTTTTCCCATGGCTTATAAAAGTAAAATAAAATATGTGAAATATAAAATGTGGTGGTGGGAGTGGGGCCTTTGGGGGGGGGGGGGGGGGGGGGGGTAAAGAAAAAAATCATAATTCTTTTATAAAAATAAAATATATGAAACAATTATTTTTTTTTGGGGGGGGGGGGGGGGTGAGGGTAAGAAAACGTTCCTCACTTTTTATATTTTTTTATAAAAGTAAAATAAAATATATGAAATAGAAAAGGTGTGGGGGTGGGAGGCTGGTTGGTCATGGGTTAAAGGTCGGGGTGGGAGGTAATTTTGTTTTCCATTTTTATAAAGTTTTTTACAAAAGTAAAATAAAATAAATGAAATAGAAAATTCGGGATTGTGGTAGTGGGGTGAGTGGTGGTCGGTGGGTGAGGTGGGGTGGGTTAGGGTTGGAGGTTGGTTGATGTGTTTTTTAAGGGTCGGAAAAATATTTCCCTCAAATTTTTATGAAAAACACTTTCTTCCATTTTGAGGAAGATGAGTTGTTATTGGGCTTAGTGACTTCATATATGGGTACCCATATTTTAGTCATATTTGCTCATATTTTTATGGGTTAAAAAGAGATTTAAATCCATATTTACTCACCTGAATATGAGTCACCAACTCACTAAAATGTGAGTGAAATGGGCTAATTTTCTAAATATAGGCTGAAATTGTCACCTCTAAAAGAGTTTGATAAGAAAAATATTTGTAGGGGATTGGCTCTTACCAAAGTACTCGCCAGAGATGGCGGCGTGTAGAATGTTATCCCCATCTTCCCTTCTACAAAGTTCAACTGGACCTTCTTTTTTTTCATCTTGAACACACTTATGTAGGTAGAGAAAAGCTTTTAGCTTGCCTTGATAAGCAGCTATGAATAAAGGGGTTTCCCCTTTTGAATTGGTCTCCCGGATGAGAGTAGGATCTTCTGAGTTTACCAAACACTCAATAATGGGAACACTCCCGAGTTCTGCTGCAAGATGAAGAGGTGTGTTCCCTTTTTCATTCTTCTGTATTAAGATACCTAGTCGATTTTCCTTTGGTATGCTGGCAATCATTTCCTTAATACAAGTAAGATGAGGATGATGTAAAAGATCGTCTCGATCTTGATGGTAAGAAGAGATAGCTAAGTGAAGAGTAGTATCTTCAGATTTGGTGAGTTTGGATTCACGGACAAACTCGTTGTTGATGTACAGTTGCTGAACTTTTGTCCACTTATTCCCCATTGATGCTTGAAATATTTCATCTTTAATAGTTGCTCGCCTCTCCTTTTCTTTCGACTCATCTAAAGGTCTTTCCGTTCCTTGTTCTAATGGCAGGTGTTGAATTTCTTGTTCAACTACTTTGGAATCCATTGGCACTACTTGTTTTTGCAGATTGTGTTGATGCCACTCACCAATCACCAATGGATTCAATATATACTGCTAGGAGAGACATGTTGTTGACAAATATTTCTTTACAAGCCTCTATGCTGGTGCATGTGTAATGGCTCTTTTAGTAACCAAAGTATTAAAGAATCTAATTCTTCTTTACTCTGATAGTGTAAGATAACTTTTACACTCTCATATAGCCTAAAAGAAAATTTACCTTATATACACCAACAATGTAGAAAATTCACATTATCAATATAAAAGAAACGTTTTACGCCGTCAGTGCACTTAAGTTCAGAGGTGGACCCACATGGAAGGGTGAGAGTGCAAGTGCACTCCCACACTTCGGAAAAAATTATGTATATATATGTACATATACCTTGAGAAATTAATATATATTTAATTGTGCACTCTAACAAACGAAAGTGTCTTTGGGTACGTTAGTTGCAACTGCTGCCTTCCCTTACATGTCACCTCAGATCGACCCGAATGTCACTTTTAATTATTTTTTTGAGCCTATTTTTGGAAAACAACAAGTGTTAAATGAGCTGGCCCAGATTCAAACCTGCACTGTCACCACATGTTGCACAGCCTTAGCCATAGAGCTATCTCTTTCATTTGCTTCATTGTGTTAAATTTTATTTATTACACATATTTAACCTATATACTTGTCTTTTCGTCATTGCTACGCTATTAGTGATCAGTTCGATAGGGTATTATCCCTCAGTCATTATTAAATTTTTTATTAGCGTTTATGTTAAGATAATGGTGTCTCCGCCATCTTAAAATCCTTAATCCTCCTTTGAAGTTAAACTCTAAGTGAAATTAGTGATAAAATAAGGTAGATAGCCTCTTACAACAGGTTTAAGGTAACCTAATAGTGTGAAGATCTTACATATTTCTCGTGCATACAAGTTAAATCCATTATTAGGCAATCACAAAAAATGCTTGTCAGCGGATTAACTTTAGACAGGGTTAAAAGCCAATGTAGGTCGAATATAGTTGAAATTGTGATACATAATTTACCTAATTGAGTCTTCAACACACTCCTTCACGTGCGGGTATGGGTAAAGCATGTGAAATTCATTAGAAGAATTGGTGGCAGTGAGACTTGAACCATGACTTTTGCTTTCTCTAATACTATGTTGAATTGTATGACCATTTTACCTAAAATTTTAAGCTATTACAGAGGTTATAATTTTATTTACTTAATGATATCTTTAACGTTGTCAAGTGTCCCACATTGGTTGAGGAAATGAGTTGTGTATCCGACAATCCTCACGTCATGTACTTGCTTCTCGGGTTAGGCTGTTCACATGATGTTAGAGCTAGATCCATATGTATTCCTTGGTTTACCTAATATTAGGATTTTATGTTATGTTGTCAATGCACAAGATGTTCAGACCTAGGCATGAGGGGAGGGGCGTGAGTGCTAAGTGTCCCACATTAGTTGAAAAGATGAGTTGTTATCTTCTTGTACGATCTTGGTCAATTCTCGCTTCATGAACAAACTTTGGGGTAGCAAGTAAGATGCAAGTTCCATTTCCTTTACACTTATGTCATGCAAAACACAAGGACAAGATCTCTAGTCATTTGTTCCCTTCTTGCTGCTATCACCAAGAATCTCTCTTTTGCTTTTGCTTTTGCTTTTGCTGTTATTCTATCCAAGAATTTTTACTAATAGAAACTCTTTATTTTTGTCTTGCTTTGACCGCAAGACCTCTAGTCATTTGTTCCTGTCTTGCTGCTATCACCAAGCATCTCTCTTTTGCTTTTGCTTTTATTCTACACAAGAATTTTTCCAATAGAAACTCTTTTATTTTTGTCCTGCTTTTACAAGTCTTCTTGCATTCCCATTTGTACAAATCCTACCATTGTTTTTAGACATAACTTGTTACTAATACTGATTTAACCTCACATATATTAATCTAGTTAACTGTACCAATTTGATTAAAATTATCTCTTTATGTTGCAATACGAGATTATTGTATTATAGTCTTGCAAATGCTGGAATTCCAGAACTTGCCTCCTTTAAAATCTAGAGATCCTTATAGCGCTCTATACCCAAATAGCCGGCTGGATTTACTGTTTACTTTTCCTAGCTAATATACATGGACTATACACTGACTATATACCGTTATACACATATTATACATCTGCCGGCTATTTCTAGTTTAAGCGGTTGGGTGAGCAATTATTTAGATTAATTCTTTTTTGCATGATATCTATTGACAAGAACTATATAAAAATGAAAATTTATTGGGTGACAAGTATGAATATGCAAATTGTGTGACTCGTAAATTTTATGGGAAGTACTGTTTTATTTTTAAGTTTATTAATCCATAAGAGGGCAGGGCCAAAACTTGACTTTAGACTTAAAAGACGTGTATTTTATTTGGTACTATATTCTTTGCTCAAATGTTATGTTATTCTCCTTTTTATTTTTCTCTCTCTACATTTTCCTTTACTTTGAAGTCATTCTTCAAATAGTATGTGATACTCTGGTTGCACCTTTTTTTCCTCATTGTTAGTGGTTTTCTCTTGCACATTACAGTTTACAGCCCTTTCTTTTCTGCGGCGTAAAGATTAAAAGGTCAAGGAGAGTCCATCTTATCAACTATTTTGGTCTTTTAACCAAGGAGCGATGCAAAATGTTTGTTATTGATGAAAAACATTTTCCGAAAAATATTTTTAAGTGTTTGGTTGGAGAGAAACGCCTTTCGGGAAAGCATCCATAGATATTCAAAATAATATTTAGAAATTCGATGGTGCTTTAATGAAATTATTGAGTATAGTGATATGAAGTTAAACATCGAGATAGTTACGAAGGAAAATGTCTTTTGCCCAATATGGGAGATCCCTTTTCTTTCTTTTGTTGAAAATGCAAGCATATACTAGAAAATAATATATATATATATATATATATATATATATATATATATATATATATATATATATATATATATATATATATATATATATATATATATATATATATATATTTTGACAAGGCAACCCGCAGCCGATATCTTTTGGGTGTGCACAGGATAAACTCTGCCCGCAAACACCACATGAGAGATAACCCGCACTAGGCAAGCCTCTGTGCGACGATAGATAACTTATTTCGAACTTAGTTTTTCGCGAAACTTGATAGGGAACTCTCCGTACTTAGTTGCTCTTTTTCCTTTTGGAATGTTTAAAGGTTAACATCATTATGGTATCCTATTCTCCTTTTTACAGCTCTTAATGTGAAAGAAAAGAATGAATATAAGTTTTCGACAGTTTCTTTATATTCTTATAAGTTACGTTTCAACCGATTTTAAAGACTTTATAGATTATCAAATACTTGATGAGCCAAAAACTCCAGCTTTCTTCATCACTGGTTAAAAATAATATTTCAGTATTTTATGTAATATTGAAATATACTCTTTTCAGTCAGCTAAACAACAACAACACATACCAAGTATAATGCCAGAAAGTGGGTTTGAGAAGGGTAAACTGTACGCAGACCTTATCTCTACCATGGAGGTAGAAAGGTTGTTCCAAAATACTCTTGGCTCAAAGAAAAGCAACCACATCAGTCCAGAAAAAGAAATTATAGCAGTAACAAAGTCATGGAAAAATACTAAATAAAGCTTGACAAAGCAATTTGGAAAAAAAAAAGCAACTAACACAAAATCATATATCAATTGAGATACAAGACGCAACAGATAATAACAAGAATTAGAGGACAAGAAACTACGCGAGTAATATGAAGCGTGGCAAACACAACTACCTACAAGCCTTCTGCTATAATTCGTGTTCTCCATAACCTCCTATCTAAGTTTATGCCATCGGTATGCTAACTCTTTCCAGTCAGTCAGCTATATCTAATGAAATCTGAGAGACTTGTTTATAAAATACACCTAAACATGAGTAGTTGGGGAAAATGTATAGATGGTGAAAAGAATCAAAGTCCTAAAACACAACCGGATCAGATCTTATGAAATATGTCGAAGAACCCGTAAACAGTGGGAACAAATTTGTTTCAAAGCTTTTATTCTCTATTATTCACGATTGTGTAAATATATTTTTGAATTATTGTTGTTATTAACAAAATTACTGAAACGAACAAATTATTGTAATTAATATTTTCTCAAGTATTTTATTTTTTCAGCGTTATATATGCTTGAATATTTTTTCCGCCTTTTTTACTTTATCAATAAGATTTTTTTGTTCTATAAGTGATATTAAAAGGAGAAAACTATCATAATAGCAAGAAAGTTCTAAGAAAAGGCAAAGGTTCATAGTTTTGAAGGTAAAATAAGTATTTTGGCTATTGAGTGCCCTTCCGAGTGATACAGGCATAGTCAAGTGGCGCTTCTATTACAAACGAAAAAAATATAACTTTAGTAGTTAATTTCAGATAGTTGAGTAACCATTCAGTTAATGAACTCGTCTCTTGTTCTTTGAGGTTTTGCAGTTTGAATTTTGGCGAAAAGATAGTTTTTTTTTTTTGGGTCTTCTATTTTTGAACCACCAGGTATGTATATACTCAGCTGTTTTAATGCAAACACAATACTACTCAATGGTCATGCAAAGACAATACATTCAAATTATTTGATTATTCAAAGTCAATAGTTATCAAGATGGTTATTTTGGTTAGTTAAACCAGAAATCAAGTAACATTGTTGTTTGTGGGCCAGTGAGATATACAGGTCCAAGAGAGGCATTATATCGCAAGTACTGGGCGTCTTAGCCACTTTAAATCGTTTTTTAATACTCAGCCACGATTTAAAAAGTAATTAAAAAATAGTGATCCATTACAGGCTTACAGCCGCTTCAGGAATTTTATGGATTTTTGAACTTCCGTAAGTTAATTTAACAAGTTCTTCGTGAAGTTTTAAAAAATTCATAGAGTTTTGAACTTCCTTAGTTAAAAATTTCCACCTTTTTATATAGTCATTTATGAAGTTTTGAATTACTATACAGGGACGAATCTAGAGATTTATATACAGGTTCACAGAAACTTTATAGTAATCATGGCTGTGTAATATCTTTTGTAGTGGCGGTTCTTATACTGGGAATATGTTTTTTGTAGTAGCTGTCCTTTTTAATTTTGTATATACTAACAATCAAAATATGATCAAAATAAAAAACCTCTATTGCGAGTTTTTTCCCTTTACTAGTGAATTCCATTAGACCCATAAATGATACATTGGAAAAATGTGAATTTTTTAAGAAAAGGGAAAAAAAAATAGGAGTAGCATTCGTTTCTCCTTGCTTAAATTAGCAATAAGCAGAATTAGTATTTACTCGCCTTAAGCTTCATTGGACATTGGAATGCCTGGTCATCATCGTTAAGAATAAAGTAGTTCTCCCAATTAAGTGAGTCGTTCAAAGTCCAAGAGGTTAATAATTTTTTTTTTAAAAGTTACCCTTCTTTTTAATAATTTTTTCAGATCCCAACACTCACTATTTCATTGTTAAGAAAAGTTTGGAAAAAGACATAGGAGAATTTAGTCAAATGATCATCTCATTAATACTATTAATTAAACTTCTTAAGGAGTGTGTCACACCCAAAAATTCAATCATATTGAAACGGAGGGAGTAGCAAGTATTTGGGTGACGACAGTGATTATTACTATTAGGGTTAATGGTCAAAAATACACCTCAAGTATCACATTGGTTTGAGTTGTCTATCTGAACTGAGAGTTTCTTACCTAAACTATTACAACTTGCTTACAAAACACACCTCAACTATCAGTTGTTCGTTTTTTCCTACCTGAACTGTCACCAACTACTTTGCAAAATACACCTCATTAAAAGTGAACAGCTGATAGTTAAGCTGTGTTCAAACCCCTTCCAGTTTATAAATTCTACATCGACTCATTTTATTTTGGAGTACCAAATCTAAAGTAGCCTGTTTGACCAAGCTTTTAAGAGGCCCAAGTGTTTATTCTTTGTCGGGGAAAGTGCTTAGTTTAAAAAAGTGAGATGTTTGATCAAGCTTTTTGGATAAAATAAGTGTTTTGGGGAATAGCAAAAGTTGATTTGCGGAAGCTAAAAAAGGTAAAGTTACCCAAAAAGCATTTTTTTTGGAAAAAACACCTGGCCAAACACAAGTGATTCTCATAAATGCTTTTTAAATTAATTAGACAAATACAAATGACTTCTCACCAATAGATTTTTTTTTTTTTTGGGAAAACACTAAATAAGCTTATTTTAGAAGCTTACCAATTAGGCTATTCCCTCAGATTCAAAATAAGTATTCATATAGCCTTTAGCATCCCCCTTAAAAAATCACTAACTCCTAGACAAAAATATGTAGTTTGACTAAACTACCCTTAGTTAAAAGTTGCATATGGCCATTAACTTGACACAATATGATCCGGTCGTTTTAGCACTTAATAATATTAAATCTAAAGGAAAAAAATTAATTACTTTTTGACTATGTAAGTGGATACTTATTTTGAACCAAAATAAAAAAAGCTAAATGGACAAATAGGAGGGAGTATAAGATTTGTGCGCTCCTATCAACAAAACCACTTTCTTTTGTTTGTTTGTCATTTGAGATCAATTGTATTTTAGTTACATGATGTACAAAGGAAATATGAAAAAAAGAAAATCATCATAGGTTACACTCATATAAGTTGTAGTTGATGGGTGTGACTGGCAAATGCAACTATTTAAAGAAAAATCTGGATTGATCGATTCATCTTTGCTTGAATTTGATCTTTGTGGAACTTGAATGGTACTTCCAAACGTCTGGTGCTCATTTCAAATTGTTTTTTTTTTTTTCATATTGTATAGTATCGTATTGTAACATTGTTATAGGGAGGCAAATCAGGTAGCAGATGCTTGGCTAAGTGGAGTATCAACCATCAAGATCACAATTTTTTCACCCTCGAGGAATTACCACATAGTGCTAGAGGACCATACAGAATGGATCAACTTCAAGTACCATCACTAAGACACAAACACAGGAAGCATAATTTTTGGTGAAGATTAAACTTATTAAAGCCTAGTAAATAACCAACTGCTGTAGGCTAGATATATTGAAACCTGCATAGTAGGTTATTTTGTGCAGTTTAAATTGGAGGCAGGGTTTTTCAAATCCACCTCGTGTACTGAATTGGTTCTTCTTGTGGAGATTAATGCAAATACCCAAAGATTACTGGGAAATTGATTAAAAAAAATAGTATCGTATTGTATTGTTTTTTACTATATCAATGAATGAAATGTTTGAATATATTGTATTGACTACTGAATTCACCGCGCGAAAGCAAATAAATAAATTTTAAAAAGTCCTTTGCAGTAAATGTAATAAATATTAATATTAAATAATTATCTGATAGAACCTTTCTGTCATTATAGTATAGTCGGAAAACTATGAAGTTCTTTTATCCTTTTGTAAATTAATTAATCTTTAAATTACCATATGAATTTCTATAAACAGAATTTTTTTAGCATTTCAAGTTCAGATCTATCATTTTTTTAATTTGATGTTCTGAAAATGGAAATAAGATAAAATACTTTTTAAGGAACCTCATTTTCCTGTATTATAAATAGGTTGTTTACTTGGACTTTTTACGTTTAAATTTGATATTTGATCCATTAAGTCGGGAAAGGATCCCTTCCAGTAATGATTCATCGGTAATTCTCAATGGAGTCTTGAGATGTTGTAAGGTGTTCAAGAACCTTTTAAAAGTCATGATTTTTCGTAGATATTATGTCTCATTTATGTTTAAAAGTCTTGTTTCTCTTTCAAACAAAATTTAATACAATAATTTTCAACTTCTTCCTTTAGCTAAGCTTCTGTGAATGATGCACACTCCAATTTAATACACTGATGTTGCTGCCAACACTACTAATGGCTCAGGAGACATTGTATTTGAACTTACTCTGATTATTCTCCATGTTGTTGACTTGTTGTCGTTAATCCGCTATTTTGTTGATCCACTTCCTTCAAATTTGCACCAACAATCTCCTTAATAAATATGATTGATTATCTTAGATCTATTATAGAAAATTTTAATGGAAAACAAAGCCGTAAAGTGAAATAAGGAGGTGAGAACCTGGTATGAAGTTTATTTTTTCCATTGAAGCTGTGGACTTTGCTGGAGTAATATTTTGAAATGAAGATGGTATCCACAACAAATTAATCTTGACCTTTAAACAGTTCCTGAACACGGGGCAATATCCCAAGACCCCATTGCGAACTACTGGAAGAATCATTACTGGATGTGATCGTTTCCCCATTAAATGGTTCTAATTTCATATGGGAATAACACAGAGGTGGAGCATGACACTAATTTCGGCCTCTAATTTTTAACTATGTAATCAAGTTGCAACTTCTACACTATTTTCCTTAATTATTTTTCATTTTTCCTTGTTTGTTTCCACCTTATGATATCATAATAATACGAGACTTTAGGTAAGAAAAGGTGGGAAACAAAATCAAACTAATTAGAGTTATTTGAGCATAAATAACAAAGAAACATTCCCTAAATTGACAGCGAATGTATGATCCTTAATCTTGACAAATTAAAGATCTTACAGAGTGTGTGTGTGGTTGCGGGGAGGAGGGGGGGGGGGGGGTAAAATAACAAATTCAATTAATATTATTTTAGCATTTACCAAGATGAGAGGGGAAAAAAATATAGTATAACTTAATATTTTGGCAACATGAATATATCACATAACTTGATCAACTTTATATATGTAAAACTGGCATTCTACATCTTACTTTGTAAATTTTAAATTTTTCTTATAGTATTTTCTAATAGAGAAAAGAAACCAAAAAATTAAGAAAAGGGAGGGATTTTTTTTAAAAAAAAAGGACAACGAAGAAGCTACAAATCCAAAGTTTAAGATAAAGTAAAAAATGAGAAGAACTGAACGTACTTTTTCTGTTCTTTTTCCCTATTATTTCTTGTTCTCGTTCCTTCTTTTCTTCTCTCCCCCTCCCTAGCTCGTAACTTCCTCTTCTTTTTCTCCTCCTAATAAATCTGCAAAAATAATCACACTACATCATTTCATATATAATAAATACACACATTCAAATTAAATATATCCGACGCATCTCCATCTCAAATACTTCTTCTCTACTCTCATCCTCGTCATCACTAATAATGATCATAACAAAAAACTTTCTGAATTCGGTGTCAACTTTATCATAGAAGACTATTAAATTGGTAGTGTTAAATGAGTCATATTTATTTTGTGTGGTTATAAATCATTGCATAATGGTAAACTGCTTGCAAATATAGTAAATGATCATTTTTTTTTGCACGGACTAATAAGGAAAGAGATTCATATAAATTCAAATGGATGGAGTATATCTTGCATGATTGAAATGATTATTTGAAGCTCAACATCAAGATACGAGTCAGCATGCTTGAGGGGCGGGAGAAAATCTTAACAAATAGAGATTGTGTAGATCTTAATAAAAAGTGATGTTTAAATTAAACTAAACGAAGGGGAAAAAAATACACCTAACCAACATCGCCACATATGAAAAGCCGTCTAAATTAAAGCTGTAACGTCATGGATCTCTAAAAAAGCGTCAAGCATCTCTCTATCCTAGTGCCCAAATTTCAGGCTGCTAATCTCTGTCTACTGAACCTGAAAATAACCATTTAATATGTTAGGATATGTGTATGAAATATTTTCAATTAGGATTATACTATGTATAAAAATGTAAGAAAACAGTATAGCTTGTCTATGCAAAGAGCCACATAAAAGTTTAAAGTAAAAGTATTTTTTGGCAATATACTGCTATTTAGTGTGGTAGTATTATACCACCAGAGATTGCTAGAATTAATTGACCAGAAAACAAACGGAAATGATGAGCGTACGTTTAGTGCCTTTTGATTCTTCAGCAATAAACTAATCGAGAGAATATAATAAGATTTCCTTATGCAAAGTGTAGTTCAAGACCGTTGTTATGTCAATGCTCTGTACAATTTTTGAAATAGTTCATAGCTCTAATATAATAAGATTTCCTTCAAAAGACAATACGATATTCTTGAAATAGAAATAAAAAATACTTTTTACACCAAAGCACAAAATATGTAAAAGTAATATTTAAATATAGATGCGAGTACTTCTTGGCACGCCTGTCCCAGATAGAGTTTAATGCAATAACATAAAGATCCACAATTGTAAGAGAAACGGCGAAACACTAAATAATCAAAAGCAAACACTACCCCACCCGCAATACCACATATTAGAAGTCTAAAGGTTAATGAAAATTAAATCTTTTATGTACCTTCATCCCTTCACTCTAAAAACCAACCAGCAGAATTATAATGCTTCTTTTTTGTGAAAAGAAAATCGTCGTCCAAAGTTTTATCAAACTTAGAAGAAACGAATACTTGAAAGGATGAAAAAGAAAATATTTTTTCTTTTCCTTTACTTTAGTTTACATCTATTTTCCTAAGAAATACACTTTTTAGCATCTTTCTTGAAAAAATACTTCACAAAGCCTACCTGAGGCTATAATCCTTAACCAAGCTTAAAACATATTAAGAAGGCCTTCTTATATTTTATGCCTATCCATAACCTAATATAACCAATCTCAACTTTTAAGTATCATCTATTGTCCATGTGCGATGTTAGTGTCAAGTGCTTCATAAAGACAATTTCAGATTGCAATCTTTCAATAAGAAGTGACTATAGCTTTGGATGACTGATATTAGTTGAGCAGTTAATTTATAAAGCTATTTATTACGTAAGCTGGCACTTATATACTTTTAATAAAATTTAAAAACTCCTGGCGAAACACAGCATTATTGTTCTTATGAATAATTAAGTTAGGTTGTTAATAACACTCTATTGCACAAACTATTTGCACGCTCTATTGCAAAAGCTACTTGATAGAAATTCAATACAATTCCCCACTTACAAAGACATTTTTCATCAATAGGGCCTACCGAAAATGCTACTTCGTTGGTTCCAAAATAAAACATAGAACTTAGTCATGTCAATAAACCTCCATCTCCATCAACCTCCTGAATATGGTTTTTATATGCAGATTCAGCATTTGGGTGCCAAACACCATTAATATTACCATTGGTTATATATATATACACATGCATGAGGCCTGTGTCAAACTCGAAATATAAAAACAGCACGTAACTTTTATCAATTAATTATAATTTTTCACATATTTCTACTACATAATTAATTTAATGTAATTGAGGTTAATTATATCTTGTTCATAAGTTCTCATAATTACTAACGCTTGTTCATCATATAATTGGATAATTTTAAATGAAGAAGTAAATTTGATAGGAAAATAAGAAAATACCTGATGATTAGATATTCTATGCACTAACATGTTAAGATATGATAATTGCAACTCGGTGAAAATTATAAATTGAAAAATAATTTTGTCTTTTTATGAACTTGTGAGTATGTGGTTTTTATTTATAGATAGAAATAGATTTATTTTTATATTTATTAATTAATTTTTCACTTATTATTTTGTGTTCAAGACTTTATGCTAGTTAATTGCGGCTTTTAACCATAGTTTAAATGACACTCAATAAATAATCTAAATTCATAAAATAAATCTCGAGTTAGTTCTTTATATATACGTTATGATTAAAAAATCAATTCTTAGTTAATCAGACAAAATTTGATGAATATGTTCTTTACAGATAACGCTACTTTCATTTTCAACATTATACAACGTTGTTCGGTAATTTTTACATTTTGTACCTGTTAGCAAATATGATCTCACTAAAGAGGTAAGGTATTGGAGGTTTAAAATAAATAAAGACAAACATATAGAGAAACATATGACGTGAGAAATGTTTAAATGTAAAGTAAGACACAACAAAAGTTTCAGTTGAAAAGGAAATTTTGGCTCTAAAGTTACCTAAATTTTACCAGTATGTTTAGGGGCATCATAAAAAAAGAACTTCCTCCATCCATATTATATGGTTTTTTAGTCTGGACACACCCTTTATGAAATCACTCACCAATAGAAAGTAAGAAATTCTTTTTCTAAATTTATCCTTAATTAAATACCACAAATTTAATATGATTTCTTGGTTATATATAAATTCACTTATTTAAATAAGCATAAATTTGAAAAAAATTAAATAAATATAAAATAGCAATATATTTAAAACTAAATATAGAAGTTAAACCAATCATATAATACGGTCAAAGGAATAACCAAATAAGCAATATGAAGAGAGTGTTAAAAAGTTCTCTGAATGGATTGTTAAAAAGTTGGCATCATGGTGGGTTGATTGGGATCCCTCTACTCTTATTCAGAAGTCACGAGTTTGAAGTCCTGAGAATAAAAAAAATTATTGGGAGCGTCACCCCCAGAAATCGGCGTTACAATGCATGATCCGAATTTAATCAAAATCCAATACTAATACGGTACACGAAAATAAAAAAAAACCCAAAAAAATTGTTCTTAAAAAAGTTGCACAACCGACCAATGATAGAAGTCCATGAGCATAATAGCAAAAATGAAAAAATGAAAAAATGAAAACATGGCATGAAAAGTCAATTGGTGAGCAGCCACGTGCAAGCACCATATCAGATTTGAGAGGCTGTGAGGACGACAAATTTTAAGTATGCTCATTTATATATAGTTATTAATATAACTGGATAGCCCGTGCCCGTGCAAAGCATGAGCATATGCCCGACTTGTTTTTGTTAATCAGACCTTCGAAAAGGTTGTTCAACATTCCTCTAGCAGCCTCTTTTATCGTTGTACCCACCTTTTGCAATTTTTTCTTTCATCTGAATGAATTTTGTTGGGTATTTCTCTCCCTCTGTTTAACACACAATGCATTTTCTTTCAATTCCCTGTCTCGTTTGCTAATTGCAGTCTGTGTTGTTGAGATTTAGGTACAGTCGAAGGCTTCGGCAATGGATGAGTAGATGAAAAACCAAATCATAAGTAAAAAAGGAAAACGTACCGCCCATCCGTCATTGTTGTTAAATTATCTTTTTGCGTCACTTTTGATAAAATTATGCTTCATCTGCAAAAATCCATCAAATAAAGAATAAAATATCCAAAGAGGAATTAAGTATTTTGCTTATAAAACAACTGAAAATTTTCGAAAACAGAGTTCTATATATAAATACATATATACACACAGAGTAGAGGGAGAATGCTTATGAACAATTCTTCTTCTCTCTGTATATATATACTGCTAATCAAGCGTCTCTCGATTGATTCACGAATGTTTTGCCCAGTCAGAAGGGTTGTAGCCCGACATGAGGGTATTTTTTTTTCCTTTAAATGGATATATAGCAGTAATTTGGAATAACTGAGATCCTGGGAAATACGGGTACAAACATACGGCAGGAAGTTTTAAATTTTTTTAACTTGACCGTTTTAATTGTTCTCTCTATTGCAGTTTTTTTTATATATATAATTTTGTCTTTTAATTTTTATTTTTATTTTTTTGGCTGAGGAATTTGCTCCTTCCATTTGTTTTTCAACTGTTGCATTTTGTTTTTTAATTTTGTATTTTAAAATTCTGATTGTGGTGGTCATATCCTTTTTTGTTTCTCCTATTCTATATAAATGTATGTAAGTGTGTGTGTGTCATCTCTTTATTGACAAAGTTCTACTAAGAGTAAAATATGCAAAAACTAATTAATTATGCCTTGAATTTTTAAAACGATAAATAATTTGAGACGCCTATTTAGTAACCACGACGAATAATTTGAGACAGAGAGAGTATCAATCAGCTTCTATTTAATATCAAGAAATTTATATTAGGCTCTCAATATTTATATGCGATTTTAGATAATCCCTCTAGAAGGAAAATCATAAATTAAAATGTTAATTCATAAAAAAAAAAATCCATAATTTTGACGGACTTTTATACACTTCATAATTAAAATATTTATTTAATGAAGCATGGGATATAATTGTATTAATTAATATTTAGGACTTCAAATTTAATTAATTTAAAATGAATTTGGTGAAATAGTATCCTTTTCGGACTTACGCTTTCAGCCAACGTTCACATGCTACGGGATCATCTAAATCAAAGTGAAAGTCTAACATAAAAAAATTACAAAATAAATAAGAAAACTATTACATGACGCAAGCTCATTTCAAGTTTGTGTATTCAAGTTCTAACTCCTCTGTTTGATTACGACATCTAAACCTAAATGTAATATTTTCTCAAAAGCTACTCTATTAGATAAAATTGTAAGGGGTTGTTTGGTTGGAAACAAGTTATTCCAGGATAATTTATCTTGGGATTAGTTATTAACCCTCTCATAGGAATAAAATAACATTACAATTCCGGGATAATTAATCTCAGGATTAGTTATACCATGATTTTAATCCAACCAAACGCGGAATAAACTCATCTCAAATATAATCCCCGGACTATTTATCATTATCTCTCGTGCCAAACGAGCCCTAAGTAATATTTAATAATCAAAAGAGATTATTAAATATAAACTGCCAAGTTTTAGAGTAATTAGGACCGAATTTTTATATGTTGTGCACCAACTAAAAAGTGTCAAGTTTAAGATGATCCCCATGTATTATGCCTAAAAAGAAGCATTTTCGGGTATTGCATTTTGCACTTTTTGGCCTTCAAGTGAAGTATGTCATTTTGTTTTCTTGGTATAGCAAAATTCAAATTGAAAACACATGGGTTTTCATCATCAACTTCCGCCATAGGCTCGAGTAGTTCAATTTCCATATCATCCACCAAACACAATGTTAAAAAATGGTTAGAATGCGGTCCAATGCGCTTCAATTCCAAACTTGCATGAATTTTGACATCCTCACCCACACATGAACTAGAGTCCTCAAAAATTATACTGTGAACTTTTTTATGCAACTCTAGTATCATTTCTTTAATTTCGGCATCATTCACTACTTTTGGGTTGGTTGGTTGACAATCCACCATTAGCTCTTCAAAATCAATCTTGACCACTTGTTCATTGAAAACCAACTCAAAACTACTATCCACGACCCTTTGATATTGAGCATCACATGCTTCAATTTTTGCATTCAATTCGGTCTCCAATTCTCGGATAGCAATTTCAAGCAACTCTACTTCTTGACTTTGCTCAACATGAATTTTTAGAAATTCTTCCATCATTCGTGAAATGTCTTGATAGTGGTCCTCATAGACTTCAAGTTATTGAGCTTGATTCATTAGCCAATCTTGGCTCAAAATTTTTACTTTGTCAAGTTTTTCTTTATTGTAAGAGTCGTCCAAAGCTTATAAATATTCTCCCATGGTGAAATCCATGTTTTGAATAGCTTCATCGTCTCCATATTGAACTTCTTCCCACGATTTGGCCACAACTTACCCATATTTGTCATTCCTCGCCATTATGATATTTATTATTTCCTCAATTTCTTCTTTTTGAGAATTGGAGATTTCTTCTTCAAGATTTTGCTCTTCTTCTTCTTCAAGTTGAACCATTTTTTCAATTCCACAACTCTCATCATTGTCACAAGAATATTCGGCCTCATCTTTTATGTTTGAAATCTCTTCTTCAACCAATTCATTTTGGGGAGTAGACACAATTTGTTCATTCTTTTTATAGCTTCCAAATTTTCCAAAGTGGATTGATGTATTAATTCTCGTTCCTCATCTATTTTAGCTTCCTGGTCCAAGTATGTTTGGAGCATTGCCATGATGTCTTCATATACGACACTTTGCCCTTCACCTGCTGATAACGTCCAAATTTACTCCTCAAAGAGAACGTGTACACGGTCGTATGCAATATAATTTACCCAACTATAAGTCGGGATCAATTCCACAGGGAACAATATAGTAGGCGATTTAAACAACTAAGGAATTATCACTAACTACGCTAAACCAAACACTTTTTCAATATTTGGTTTTTGTTTTAACAACTAACAAAGATAAAACTAACTAGAAAGCGGGTAAAATAATCAATGACCACAAATATGGATACAAAGGATATTACGCTCAAATAACGATCCAATGTATTTCACGATTTTATAACTAAGAGTGAGTTTATGCTAATTAGATAATGATCTCTAAAATCTCATCAAAAGTCTCTCGACCAAATCAATGAATTTCACTCTAAGGCTTTCTCAAGCCTTAGAGTGTGACGTTAAGCACAATCAATATAATCTCAAGTAACTTTTTTTTCGCTAGCTCAAGTTATTAGATGCGTTTTAAAGTCCCAAATTCTTGTTAATTAATCTTTCTCAACCTCAATCTTCCTCTCTCGAGCTCAAATCAAAGTAAATGAGCGGGTCTAAGATTAGCTAAACCTTTAAGAAACATTAAAGAACAAGATTAATTAAAACAACATTAATTCACTTCATTAGTAATAAAAATTATTCAATACATAAGCAAAACAAGAGTTTCGTCCAAACTTTAATCATAGAATATTTCCATAAACAAAATTCAAGTGAAGAAAATAAATACTACATACTTAGATATTCATTACAAAGCAAGAAATTAAAGAAATAAAGTAAAGGTTCAAAAAAGTGCTCAACCAAATCTTTAGCTTCAAAGTGTGGTGTAAAGTTCTACCTCCGAAACTTGTGTAAAAATGATTAAAGATGAAAATATTTTGTCCCAAACTTCACTTTTATTCACAACTCTTTATTATTCCTTCCTCTTTTTTTTTCTTTTTCTTTTTCAAAATAGCAAGGAAGTTTCCATTTTTTTTTTTTTTCTATTCTACTACTTTTTTTTTCACCTTTTCACTTTTAAAACTCCCACATCACAACTTTTTGGACCATCCCCACAAACTTAGACTTTTACCAAACTATCATATATCATAACATATCACACCCCAACACAAAATATTCATCAAAATACAGCCTCCCTCAACTTAAAATGTTGCCTTGTTCCTAATGCAACTAAAAAAAAAAAAAAAAAGAAAATCAAAGTTAGAGTAACTCCCTGTTAACTATGGTAGCATCAAAGACCTCGTCCTCCGTGACTTGATCCATTCCTCGTCGAATCTTCAAGAATGTTGAGTTTCAACACTTCAAGCAGCTTGCATAATAATAATCACTTCCAAAGTTCAAGGTATAGTTAACAATTTTAGTGAAGCATAGCATTCAAACACATCTTCAAAACTCACTGCACCAAAGTTTAATGCCACCAGATAAATGAATCTTCACCAAGCCACACCCTTATTTCAATTTAAGTAGCCAATTCATGTAGTAAAATTCATTGCAGATGCCCAAAACACAAAATTATTAAGTGCTGCAATTCTTTCAAGCCAAATACGTAGCCTAGACTTCAATATTACACCATTTAAACCAAAAGTCCAATATAACTCAGTTAAGCAGTGAGAAGAAAAAATCATTCTCAAGACTCATTAACAATTCAATGCCGAAAGATCATGAATTTCAATAGTTGTAATGAACAGCTGAGCAATATGAGCAAAACACCTTAAAACCAGCCTGAACTACCTCACACACACTTCTACACATCTCCTTATGTCGCTCGGTTACTCAGACTTCACCGGCGGATAAAAATGCCTCTCAAACAATTTATCAAACAGTTTGTGTGCAACATTTTAAACAAGCTTTTTGAGACAGTGGGTCAATGAAATTACCCTCCCATTTAATCACATCCCAATCAATCAACAATAGCAGATTTCAAGGATTTGTGCTCTCAAATACATAAAGAAACTAAAAAGAGAACAAAAATCTGCCGGTGAAGTGAAATAATGCAAAAGAACTCACAAAAATCTCAAACTCAAGTGAAATATGTATCCAAAGCCCTATTGAAACAAATGAACTCAAAGAAAATCACTCATACCCTAAAGAGACTATTTAGTGAACTTAAGAGCCAAACATTGAGTCCAAAATTCATAACAAGAATCATCACTTCAATCATTTTTTCTTTTCCAAAAAAAAGATAGACAAGAGCTTTACCAGGACACTGGTACCAGCGTGCGTGGTGTTGAGCAGTAGGCGAGAGAGTGCTTGTGAAAATAGAAAAAATAGGCGAGGTGTGCTGGTGTTTTAAACAGGGATCCTTTTAAACGGAAGGGAAAATAAAAGAGCACAAGTTGTGGCTTTGTTTTTAAAAGAAAATGGGGCAGGTTCACTGGACCCAAAATTAAGAACATAGTTCTATGCATTTTACTTTTGCATTTAGTAGCTATCCTAGCACCCCAACTCTTACCCGCATTTAATGTCGTGGCACGACGTATGTCAACTTTATCACTTCTCTCTCCACTTGGAGGAGATGAGTCTTGGCCCCAACTTTAAATTAAGATTAAGATGACGCTCATAGGGCGATGGTGCCAACTCTTGGGTACCGCATTTTACACTTTTTGGCCTTTAAGTGAGAAATGTCATTTTGTCTTCTTGACATAGCAAACTTCTAAATGAAAACGCTTTCTTCTTCATTTTCAAAATTCTCCATAGGCTCGGTTAGTTCAACTTCCATATTATCAACCAAGCACAATGTTGAAAAATAGTTGGAATGTGGTCCAATGCGCTTCAATTTCAAATTCACTCCATTTTTGACATTCTCACTCAAAAATGAACTAGAGTCTTCAAAAACCATTTCATGAACTTTTGTATGCAACTCTAATATTATTTCTTCAATCTCGGCATCATGCATTATTTTTGGGTTGTCGGTTGACAATTCACCATTAGCGCATGAAAATCAATCTTGACCTCTTCTTTATTGAAAACCAACTCCAAACTACTATCCATGACCCTTTGATATTGAGCATTACATGCCTCAATTTTTGCAATTAATTTGACCTCCAATTCCCGAATAGCAGTTTCAAGTCGCTCCACTTCTTGACTTTGCTCAACATGAATTTTTAGAAATTCTTTCATCATCCATGAAATGCCTTCACGGTGATCCCCATAGACTCCAAGTTGTTGAGCTTGATTCATAAGCCAATCTTGGCTCACAATTTTCGCTTTGTCAAGTTCTTCATCATGGTGAGAGTCGCTCAAAGCTTGTAAAAATGCACCCATTGAGAAATCCATGTTCTCGACACTTTCTTGACTACTTTCAACATCCTCAAGTTGGTGAGCATTACGAGCCTTAGCCAATAATTTCATTTGATCGTCCAAGGTGTGAATAGCTTTGTCATTGTGATTAATTGCTTGCCTCAAGTCATTAAGTGTTTGCCTCAAGTCCTCGAGTGCTAAGTTCAACTTTTCTTCTTTTTCAAGAATGGTCTCTAACATGAGCATTATCCTCTCATTTTGAGCATTTGAGACTTCTTCCACTTCCATATCCCTATTATCATCAAAATCAAAAGTAGAATCACCATAGTGGGAGTTCGGGGAAGGGAAGGACAAATAAGCACAATTATCCCAATGACCATTTTGAACACCACACTTATCACAAATATTCCACTCATAGGTTTGGGATTGTGCGCACAATCCGCCCCCAGGAGAATTCAAATAATTTTGTCATGAGTGTGGTCCTCCACAATAAGGACAAAGATCATCAAAAGTATGAACAAGTACCATCCGACCAATTTTCATAATATACCGTTATAAAGGTGTTTCAAAGGGCCACAAATTTCATGTTTTAAGCTTTCTCAAATGCTCAATGGATTTTCACAAAATTGAACTGGAAGGCAGATGTATAAAAAATTTAGCCAATTCTATAGATTTTAAGCGCCTTACTATTAGCCATCTTGAGATGATCATATCTCCTTGCTCCGATCTCTGATTAACATGGTCCTTATATCGTTAGAAAGGTATTTCTACGTACTACAACTTTCATTAAGGTACTTTCCCAATTTCCCAACTAATCATGAAATTATGGCTGCCTGAAATAGGTCTATCAATCATTTTCACAAAACGTTCAAACCTTCAGTTTTTCCACTAAAACCCTAACGATACGAGTCTAACCTTAGTTCTAAGATACCTTGATCATTTCTGATAATACTAACTGACGATTATATTTTTGGTTTTAGACATTTCAAAGTTCTGAGAACTTCAAAAAAGAAGGTTGAAAGAATTCATGGCGATTATGCTTTATTTCATTTATATACAATTTTTATATTTTGATATATGACTAATAAGACTTTAAATACTTTAATTTAAGTTTCTTTTAATATTCTAGATCTCCTTGAATCTTTCTGAATTACATAAAAGTTAAAAAGCTTCCTAGATATAGTAGTATAATTAACTATACATTACTTAGAGGTACCCGCTAAATAAACAAAATTAATAAACTAACATATCAATGAACCCAAGCGTATGTTATTTATGAGCATTACCTTTTTCATAAAAATAAAAGAGAGGTATAGACTATCGTATCTAAATACGTTATTAGCTTATTGAATTTTCAGCATTCATTAATGACTTTTATAATTGTGCAAAGCGCAAGCAACTTTACTAGTTTTAGATAAAGAAGGGGTGTGCCATAAGCATTCATATCATTAGCAATTACAATTACCCTTCCGGGGCATTTTTGTAGTCTTAGAGTCTAATTTTTTTTTTGGCAGTCTTAGAGTCTAATTTTTCTTTTTTTAGTCTAATCTTTGATATTTTAACTTTTATGTCATTTTTAGTAGGCTTGTCTGTGCAATGAAAAAAGGACGAAAAATATCCTCTATTTTTAGAGTACAAGTTTTATGTTTCGAAGAAAGAAAACTACAAAAATAGGTTAATCTAGCTTTTTTAGTTAATTATTTTTTTGGATTTTCCCTTAGTCTAATAATTTAACTTTTGTTTAGTTTTAGTTAAAAAGTAGTTGACTAATATATTTCTCTTGGTATTTTTATATATCCTTTTAATGGAAAAAAAAAGAACTAATGATAGCCCACCACATGGCACATTTCAATCCCAATTCATTTCAAAAGCATATTTCATTTTGAAGATAAGAATATCTAATTTTTGCAAGGGCTTTTTGGGAAAGGTAACCAAAAATAGAAACAATATATATAGAAAGAGACCTACACTCATCCTGGACATAATCAGCCGTATCACAAAAATAGGACTTAGAGACCTAATTCCATAGCACCCCCTAACGAGCCTAATGGACCTGGTAGCAACCGCAATGCACTGAAGCAAAAAGAATTTCCTCTCACTTTCTTCACCCACCAGCCACCATTGAACATCATGTTAGGTTTTTAGGTTTTCCCTTCGTATGTGGAATTGAATTAATAAAATCCAATCCAATTAGGTTTTTGGATTTTTCCTTCCTATGCGAAATTGAATTAATAAAACCCAATCCAATTTGAATCAGACCAATTTTGCCCAAAGTTTCCTCTCTCTATATAGGATCAATTTAGGTCTTATTTTGACAACACAAGAGTGAATTCATAGTAGCCATATAGAGAGAAAAACGTGAGAGAAAAAACAGATTTTCGTCCAGAAATTTTCTGCTACAGCAGTTCACTTTAAGCTGCGTTTATCGATTCGTTAGCCGTTGGATCGTGCTGAAATTTGAACTGGGGGTTCTAACCATCTGTTTATTCGATTTCAACGGTGCAGATCGGATATTGTGGTCTATAGTTTCAGTTTTCGAGTACGAACAGTAACTTAGTTTTGGGGGTGATTTCTCTCATTTCTTCGCTAGTTTTGATGATATCTTTTATGTATTGTTGCTCCGTGCTTGACATTGTTGTTGTAATCATTTGGAGAACATTTTTGTAACTCTTGTTCTTTATAGTAAAGCTTTTGTGGGCCGGAGGTCCCGTGGATGTTTCCTCTTCACATTGAAGGAGTTTTACCACATAAATTTGGTGTCTCTTCCATTCGATTTATTTTTGCTTTCTTTGCTATTTTATTGTTGGTATAGCTGCTACCTAGATTTCCATTTGTGCTAGTGTTTATTGTCTTCTCTTAGTTCAAATAGTGTGGGAAGTTTCGACTTAGGTATTTCTTCCGCTGTTATCTCATCGTGCAATTTGATTATTGCTTGTTTCTTCTGAACACATCAAACAAAAATCAGCTTTGTTCTTCACTAAAAACCACCATGGATAGACACTACACACAATAACACACCTAGCTATCAGCAGCCGCAACACCGAACGCCCAAAAAATCGGCTAGCTACACAAAGGAGAAGACCTCATCTTCCCATAACAGTTAGAAATCATTGCATGAATTAAGCATCGCATATACACACTTAAACACTGACAGTAGCTAAAGAAACCAGCCCCCAAAACCACCAGTTAACCCCCATTTCTCTTTAAAGTTTTAGTTGGTGTCGAGGTCGTTTGGTTGAAGCTCGGGTCGCGGTCACTGTTGTACGTGAGCAATGGAGTTTTCTTTGATCTTGGTGTATTGAAATAAATTTTCAGCAATAAAGGTCCAATCTTTTCTTCACTTATCTGCTGTAATGCTTTATTTCATGGCTTAATCCACTTTTCTTGAATGCTTTTGTTAGTTTCAGTTTAGGTTACTCTTTTTGCGTAAATGAATTGGCTTTAGTTGATTTAATATGGATTACATTAAGTTTCAATTATGTATTCATGCTAAGTAGAGTTTAAAATTGTTAGCTTTAGGCAAATGTCCAAGAGAATGGTAAGTACTTATTTTGATATGAAGTTTGGATCTTTATAAAGTTAGCATAGACCTATATACAGTCATGTTACTTTTGAGCTTTTGTTTAAAATATTTATTGCCATTTAAGATTTCAATCCTGTAGTTGGGTTAAAAAATCTATTATGTGCAAGGCACAAGTATGATGTGAAAGACAAAAATTGTGTGAGCTCTCCTTTTATATTGATACCAGCCAAAGCTTTTGATTTTTATCTTATTTTTCCCAGTGTTTTCACTGATTGTGTTCCTAATATATGCAAAAGATTGAACTTTCTTTTTATGTTTGGAAAATTAAATGGGGTTCTAGATTTGACAATAAATATAGAATCAAAAACAAAATTAGAAAAAGTGAAGTTTCAGGTAATCCAAGAGTTTATAATGTCTCTCTAGAATTTTGCTTCATCGTTGTCATGCTCACTATATGAGATTAACAATCATGTTTTTTTTTTTCTTTATGTAATTTTAATCTAAAAGTACTTAAAACTCAAAAGTAATTTTAATTATCCACTGTATTTATTTTTATTGTTAAAGGGAAAACTCATTAAAACTTAGAGAAATTTTATCATGGGCGAGGCACACTTACTGGGGCAGACATTAGTTGTGTGAAATTCCTCTCAAAATTTGCCATGTAAATATACATTCTATCACTCTAATATACATTCTATCACTCTTCTCCGCCACTCTTGGAGTGTCTTAAATATACATTCTATCACTCTAATTTTCAAAATAAAAATAAAAATTAGTATATATTTTCAAAAAAATCACTCTTTAAATGGATAAGTTATTCTCCAAATTAAATAGAGCTTGAGCGAGGTATGCCTGGGAGTAATCTTTTTATTTGGATTTGAGTCATATTTGGATAAAAGATGATCCTTGTAAAGCTAAGCATTTTTATTTTTCAATAGGATACTACCTTTTTCGTGCTATTTAGATAAGATAAGTTCCCTAAGAATCCCTTAAGTTCACATGAATTAAGCTAAGGGATCAAACAACCTTTAGCACCCTACTTAACTAGCTTTATTCCGGAAAACAAGGTGTATGAAATCACATGCAACTCTTACAAAAGTGTAAGTTTATTCAGGATACGTAGAAAATTAATTACTCCCACCTCGCCTCCTCTCAATGAAGGCAAATCTTTCTTGGAATTCATCATCTTTTGACACAAAACAACCCGGTCTTATTTGGAATCTTAATTAGGAAACCGTGCAACGCTTTGCTCTTGTCATAATCTCTACCTGTTTCAATCATGCTTTATCTTTATCTACTTTCTTCTCATCTGAGCTACTTGCAACCGAGGAATCGGTACGAAACTCCTTATAGCTACGAAGTGGTAGCTCTTGGTATGAACTCATGAGATCAACAAAGAGAGGGAATTGATTAAATGCAAAAAACACCACAGGTATGCATGTCGCCCCGTATATTAGAAATGCCACTTTCTTGAATTTATCCTGGAGGACAAAGAAATGTGCAGCACAGAATGAGACCAAGATAGCAGCTATTGATGCAAAAAGCGAAGTTAATCCAATGTGCAACTTTCTTGGCAAGTCTTTCTCGAAATCATTGTATCGGCATCGAGATGTGAGGATAGCTAAGAAAAACACCAGGGCCGTGACAGAGAAGCAAAGAGAAACAAGTGACGATATAGAAAACAGGTCAAAAGCAAGTTGATTTTGCAAGTGTGGATGTCCAAACTCATCGGATCCACCTGGGATCGTGGCAGCTGTAGCAAATGCAACTGTAGCAATCAGTGCGGCAATGAGAGAGCATGAATTGGCGGTTTGGATGATCCATTCAGTGCCATCTTTGAGTAAATGTAAATGCGTCTCTCTGAAGATCATTCTTGGTGTCTTACCATTTTTGTTATGGGGAACATATGATTGTTTGGGCATAGAGTGCTTGACATACTGCATTATGACAAGAAAATTCTTTATACGTTAGTGTATTTAAGTTAATTCTTTGTGGTATGAAGAGATGGTTGGTTGTTAAAGATCTCTTACCTTGTACCACTTCCTTTCGCCTTGCAACTGTAGAGCACTACCAGGGATGCGCCACACCTCGAACTTCTGAGACATTGCAGCTAAGTGCACTGCATTGTTTCCATGTTTATCCACCTGATAATAAACGTACGGTGGATAATTTTCTCGTATTAACCAATTATAGACGTCTGTTTGCCTATGCTCTGCAGCCAAAAGCAGGACATTCTTCTTGTCAGAGTCCATATCTTGAATGGCTACTGGGGACTTATTGAGGATCCTCTTTACCATCTCTACAATTCCCATCTTTGATGCCACTAATAGGGGTGTCTCCTTGGTCGTCTTGGGCAACTCTGTATTTAGAACTATAGTTATTCTAGTTGCTTTTAGCGAACGTATAGCTTCTGATTCACTTATAACTGGTGTAAAAAGAAGAAAATTGATCCTAGTTTGGAATATTAGAACAAATTTTCAGCATTTTGACGTGATAGATCTTGACATATTGTAATTGAAATTTGAAAAGTCTTGATGACACGGACCACACACGTATGACCAGGAAGAAAAAAGATTCTTTACCGGACTTGTGATCATCTTTCTTTTTCTCGTCTGTGCTTGAAGTTAGTGATTGCTTGGTCGGTGCAATCTTACTCTGGTTTTCGTCCTTTTTATCATCATCCTCAACTATTTGGGGAGGTTCTGTAGGAGGTGCAACGTCTTGACTATGGTGGTCCCTATCTTCTGGCTTTTCCCCAGTATATGCATAGACTTTGTAACGCTCTTCTTTCTCAATCATCAACTTCATAATTTGAACTGCCCATGCACGTTGCCTTTTCCTTTCCTCGAATTTTTTTATCCTATGGAGTCCTGCATGCAACAAGATTTGAGACCCAATGTCATGCTGTGGAAAGAAGGAAAAAACAAAAAAGAAGAGGAATATTAAGTTTCAGGAATTAGTTTAAGTTTAAAATGTGAAAAAGATGGGATTGTTGTAGTATCATATAGGCCTTGAATTTGTACCTCTTTTCTTACTTTGACGTAGAATTTTATGTTCTACTCTACAACTGTAATTGTTTGTTTCGGAAGGAAGAGAAATTTTAAAATTTTCCCTTCTCTTGTTTGGACTTAAAAATGAAAAAGGAAACAAATTTGAATAGAGGAAGACATCTTTCTATTGCACCCACAAGTTTTTGGTCCTTTCCCACTTTCTCTCCATTGATTTCTCTCCAATTTTCTTCCCGTTCTGATGTTCTAAACAACAATCAATGGGTAAAGAAGTACTTACAATGTAATTATTAATTCCTAGTTTAATTTCCAAACAAGGGGTGAAGCAGAAAATATATCAGGAAGGGATGAGAATTACATTCTTCGAAAGAATCGTAAGTCTGATTGTTGCACTCAACAACAACAACAAACTTAGTGAAATCCCACAAAATGAGGTCTGGGGAGGGTAGAGTGTATGCAAACCTAGAGTGTACGCAAACCTTACCCCTACCTTGGGAGGTAGAGAAGTTGTTTGCGGTAGACCCTCGACACAAGGACAAGCAATTCAAAGTAGTACAAAACAGAAATTATGAAAGCGAATAAGTCATAGCAAAATACTATAAAAGCATGATATATAGCAGACTGAAAAAAGTAGCAGTAACAATTGTTGCACTCAATAGTTAAGATGATAAAAGAAAAATGCTTTAAGAATAATTCTTACCAATAGCCAATACAATTAGCACAATCTTCATTAGGCATTTGAGAAACTCGATAAAGATCGTGTAATTGGCTGGAAACCACTTGTCATTTCTCTTCTCTTCAGCTGAAATTCCAGAGATTAGTTGTTAGCAGAAATATATCGGAGAATTTCGTGCATTTTTTTTTAATCAATGTTCATCACATAGAAAATGTTCGCTTAACTTGGAAACAAAGAGCTCAATCCTTTGATTTCGATGGAAAATCAGTAATATATTTGGTGTCTTTTGGCTAATATTTTATAGAGAGAGAAAAATCTTATAGAGATTGTAGAAAAAAGGTTCAACTTGGTTAGAAATAACATCCAAAAGTATGGTAAAATCTATATTTACATTTTTAGTTCTCTAATTAGTAAATCTTAATACATTAGTGAAATCTTATTTACCTGAATAAAAAGAAAGTAAGTCTTAACAAACATGACGAGAAGTTGATGTTTGAATTTACTGCTATAAGAAATTTGTATTTAATAGCACAAAAGTAACTTTACATGATCTGCAGATTCTTCATTACCAGATTTCTTTTTTTGTCCGTGACTGTAGGAGTGTTCATGGTTCGGTTTGGTCGGTTATTGATTAAAACCATAACTAAATCAATTTAGTCGGTTTTTAAATGTCTAAAATCATAACCAAACCAAATAAAATAATAACCACCGGTTTGGTTATCGTCGGTTTGGTTCGGTTTGGTTTGGTTGGATTTTTCGGTTTATGACTAGCAGCCATGAGACTTATCACTAAAACATTAAAAAGTTGAAAAAGACTTGTCTTTTTTTTTTGTTCAAACGATATCTTTTATTTATAGTTTAAGGTGGAACATACATCATAAAAACATTTTCACTATTAGTGATAGTGTCATACTCAAGTTACCCAAAGTTACTAAACTATTACATATAAAGCTAAAAACTAACTAAGTATTTTTGTCATCTTAATATACATACCTGGCAATAAAGTAGATCATATGAGCTTTTAGTTGTTGTTACAAACATACATATTAATTAAACATAAAGACTACCTAAAATTAAAATTAAAATATATGAAATAAAAAAAACTTTGTGTAATGATCCCAAACTTTGGGGCAGTACTTGCATTTTGCCCTCAATTCTCCCATTTTATTAAAAAAACTTTCTATAATGATCCCAAACTTCAGATGTTTTTCTATCATTATCCCTAAGGCTAGAGTCTTGACTACAAGGAGTTGTTCTTTTATGCTTTTTAGGAGGATTATCCACGGAAGAAGTATTAGGACATTACCATGTGTTTGAGTTGCAGCAAATGCTGATGTTACTGAAGTATCTTTTATAGGAACCTCCAAATCTACAATCTCTGTCCTTTTCATATGAAAAATGTTAGAAGTTTAGGACCCATTCAGACAAGAAAAAAAGAAAGGTATAAATTCGAAAAAAAAAAAACCTAAAATCAAATGGCTGACAAAGAAAGGCTAAAAATTTAAGTTAAAGACATTAGACTCTAACGTGAGCTTCTGTTAGTAGGTTTACACTTAACACTTAAAGAGTTAAAAGACTTAAAGACATGGGCTTGGACATATTCTTAAAACGGAAAAGGGCCAAAATTACCCCTGAACTTTGAAAAATAGTTCATCCATACCCTTCGTTATATTTTAGGGCCAATTATACCCTTACAGTTATACTATGGGGTCAATTATACCCTTCTGTCTAACTGTTGCCACGTGGCATCATCCCAGCCCTTCAAAATTATTTTACCCTCAAATAATTTTTTACTCACTAAAATAACTCAATCCGACCCGATTTTTTTTTTTCAGCAAAAATAATACGGATAATTTTTATATTTTTTTCTGGAAAAATTATCCGTATTATTTTTGCTGAAAAAAAAATTTCGGGTCGGATTGAGTTATTTTAGTGAGTAAAACATTATTTGAGGGTAAAATAATTTTGAAGAGCTAGGATGATGCCACGTGGCAACAGTTAGACAGAAGGGTATAATTGACCCCATAGTATAACTGTAAGGGTATAATTGGCCCTAAAGTATAACAAAGGGTATGGATGAACTATTTTTCAAAGTTCAGGGGTAATTTTGGCCCTTTTCCGTTCTTAAAAACACGGGCCTTAAACAATCATGTGAAATAAGTAGACCAGAAATCAAATTAATGACTAAAAGGTATAAAATATTTATAATTATTTATGAAAAACTAATATTATATATATAAATAATTATAAAATTTATGTATATAATTTATCGGTTGATTCGGTTATTTATTCGGTTATTTTTTAATATAACCATAACCAAACTAAATATTATCGGTTTTTAAAATTTAAAACCAGACCAAACCAAATGTCGATTTTTTTATTCGGTTTGGTTAAATTTTCGGTTTGATTGTGGTTTTAACCAAAACCGTGAATAGCCCTAAGTGACTGTTTTCATAATTGGAAGGAAAGAATAATCTAAAACAGAATAAGTATGAAGAGCCTTTCCAAAAGGGAAAGTGAAGGAAATATGTTTTAGAAAAAAGGCATGTAAAGAATTCTTGCTACATATACAAGTGTATTTATTCACCTTGAGTTGGAGAATTATTCGGATCATTTTGATGGCCTTGGTGTGGAGAAAAAACAAAGTATGTTAGCACTAACAAGAGTTATCCTTGTAATAATAATCATATACCATAGTTTTCCTGCCTCTTAGTAACATGCTTAAGTCGACATAACCTGAAAGGTTTGTATATAATTACATACCCGGAGCCTTCTTCTCTTGATTCGCGTCACTTACTCCAGTAGTATCTGGATAGAAAAACGAATCAGTCTTTGAATATGTAAAATTCTTTGGTACAAAGTGCCAACAACACTCTCCTGATGAGATGCTCAAATCATTTGGTTAGTTCATTGTCAAAAAGAGATTGGGTGTACTTCTTAACTCGACAAGAATGAGTTAATAAACCGGAAGGTTCCTGCGTAATCACATACACCTCCTCTTCTTGATATTTTGTGTGCATATTTTGATGACCTATATCTAATCATCATAGTTTGATGTAATATTTAGTTTCAACGGCAGTATATAGGCATGTATATGCATTCACCTCTAATTGTGGGATTCTCGGGATCATATTGACAATAACTTTGATGGCCTTGGTGTGAAGAAAAAGAAAAATAAGTTAGTACTAGTAAGAGTTATCAAAATATAATTCATTGCTTTTGCCTCTTAATTAACCTGCTTAAGTCCACATAAACTTGAACCTGAAAGGTTTATTACACATCACGTACCTTGAGACATCTCATCTTGATTCATGTTAGTAGTATTTGGATAGAAAAGAGAATCAGTCTTTGAATGTGTAAAATTCTTAGTCACAAAATGCCAACAAGACTCTCCTGAGGCGCTCTGAATCATTTGGTTGGTTCATTTTCAAAAGAGACTGGTCTATTTGTTAACTCAACATGAATGAGTTAATAAGCTAGAATGTTTCTACGTAATCACGTACCTTTAGGCTTGTTTTCTCGATTTCCAGTATAGACTCCAATAATATAATCTGGATAGAAAAGAGAATCAGTCTGGGCCTGTGATGTGATACTCTTAGGTAGAAAATGCCAACAACAGTCTCTCAAAAACAGTCTTACTGCATTTTCAAAAGGACATTGGTCTAGCGCTTTCTATAAACCCCAAAATCAAGTGAGCAACATTCTTGTTTTGATTGGAGTATCTGTTGCCATTTCCTACCTAACGAGTTTTTGTACTCGTACAATGTGCTGTAAATCTACCCACCACGAGTCTTATTCACAAGTGGTTCCAAGAACTCCACCAGTGATTTGTAGTTCTCTGGGAGATTCCAACTGTGTTTACGTTTTAAGTCTTCTTTGCCTTCAGCTTGTTAAGAATAAAAATAAAATTGATCCAGATCAGTTTCAGAGAAACTATGAAGAAGAAGAAAAGGGAAAAAGGGTCATAACTACAACAAAGGAGCCCAAGTATATCAAACGAATTGGACCAGGCCCAAGTCAATTGCAGCCTTCTCAATAATTTATCGTTTGGCCCAAAATAGATGTAAGACACACAGCCCAAATCATATTCCAGATTAGAGACAGCTATATACAAAGGATATACATATTCCAGATCAGAGACAGCAGTATGGAGGAACAAAAAGATTCTCCTAGTTATTCTACAAGCATGCAACATTGTATGGAGGAAGTATGGAGAAAAATTTCTCCCATTTATTTGTCTTCACCATTTTCTTTCATGGTATCAGAGCAAGGTTAAATTCCTCTCTAAAATACATCAGTTCTTCACTAAATACATCAATCTATCCAAAAATAAAAAAAAATAAAAAAATCACTTCACTCAATCATTTACAATGGCAGAAAATGCAGTTGCTGTTAATACACCAGCAGCAGTAGTAACAGCTGCAAATCAAACCACAATCGACTCAAATCATCCTTATTTTCTCCACTCTTCGGATGCTCCTGGAATGGCTCTTGTTAACACTCCTTTTGATGGAAGGGGATATCAGGGATGGAAAAGAACCATACTCATTGCATTATCAGCAAAGAACAAATTGGGGTTTATCTCAGGTGCTCATGTTGCTCCAGATTCAAAAAAAGCAGACTACCAACCATGGAGCAGGTGTAATGACATGATGACTTCCTGGCTCCTCAATTCTTTGTCCAAAGACATAGCAGACAGTGTAATCTACTCCAGTTCTGCTAAAGAACTGTGGACGAGCCTAGAACATAGGTTTGGACAATCTAATGGGGCTAAACTTTTCCACCTGCAAAAGCAGTTGAGTGGTTTATGTCAAGGAACACTCAATATTGCAGGTTACTTTACCAGACTCAAGAGGTTGTGGGATGAAATGGAATCATTAAATATCAGTGTGAAATGTGAATGTGTGTGTATTTGTGAAGGAAAGGCAAAACTGCAAAAATCACTAGAAGACGAGAAGCTTATCCAATTTCTCATGGGATTAAATGATGTGTACTCTCAAGCAAGAGGAACCATTCTAATGATGAATCCTCTTCCTAACATCAATGTTGCATATTCTCTGCTTTTGCAAGATGAGAATCAGAGAGAGGTATATGTAAACCCCTCTATTCCATCTGATTCTGCATCATTCATGGTAAACAACCCCGCACAAAACTTTCACAAAAACCCAAGACCACCATCAAGGCTTAATGCAAATCAGAGGAATTTGGGAGCACCACAAAGAACTGGGAACAATTTTCAAAGAAACATGAACTTTCATTCTAAGGGAAAGAAATCTAAATATAACCCTAATGTGACTTGCTCATACTGTAAGAAGATAGGACACACTGTTGATGATTGCTACAGGCTAATAGGATTTCCTGATGACTTTCAATTTACTAAGAACATAAAGGGAAATGCAGCAGTAGCAGGAGAAGAAGTTGAGAGGATGAACAACCAAAACATGGAGATGAACTGTTTCAATCAACATCTCAGCAAGGAACAACATTCACAGGTGATGCAAATGATCAAACAGGCAAAACTTTCAGAGTCAACATCAGGAGGAAATTCAGAAATCAATGCAAACTCTGTTGCTGGTACTATAACTAAGTATTTTGGTACTTCTTTCTCAGTTTTCAATTCTAGCTCCTGGATCATTGATTCAGGAGCATCTGAGCATATGTGCTTTGATGATAAGGCTTTTCTAACTATGACACTCCTAGACAAACCTTTAAGTAATAACCTGCCTAACTCCCATCAAATTACTGTCACTCACATTGGTCAAGTCACTATTCTTCCTAATCTTACCTTGAGAAATGTTCTTCATGTTCCCAGTTTTAGATACAATCTACTTTCAGTTCACAGATTTTGCTATCAATTTACTTGCACACTCTTATTTACTTCTATTGGGTGTATGTTGCAGGGCCCTTTAATGAAGAGGCCACAAGTTTTTGGTGAAGTCAAAGAAAGTTTATACCTACTCCAGCCTACCAGTGTCAAGAATAGTTTATTGTCTAATGAGGGTGTTTCTTTATCCTATTTAGGTAGTCATAGCAGTAATGTTTCTACTGTTTCTGTTCCAGCTTCACTTTCTATCCCTAATTGTGCCAATGCTATTTCCAATGTAAAGCTTTGGCACATCAGACTTGGGCATATGCCATTTTCATCAATGAAGAACATTAATTTTATCTCTACTCCTTCAAACTCTGATTGCTTTTGTGATGTCTGTCCCTTAGCTAGGCAAACAAAGCTTCCTTTTCATAACAGTGACATTTCCACTAAATCTGTGTTTCATTTAATCCACATAGATACCTGGGGGCCATATAAAGTTACCACTCACAACAATTACAAGTACTTTCTTACAATTGTGGATGATTTTAGTAGAGCCACATGGACATATTTGCTAAGCTCCAAGGGTAATTCTTTCACAGTACTAGAATGCTTTCTTAAAATGGTTGAAAGACAATTCCATACTAAAGTTAAAGTGATCAGGTCTGATAATGCCCTTGAATTAGGAAGTAGCAATGCTGCTTCTACTTTTCTCAATTCACAAGGTATTGTACATCAAACTTCTTGTGTTGCCACCCCACAACAAAATGGGGTGGTTGAAAGAAAGCACAGGCATTTACTTGAGATAGCAAGAGCATTGTTATTTCAATCAAAGGTTCCTATTGAATATTGGGGAGAATGTATTTTAACTGCTACTTTCTTGATTAACAGAATGCCATCAAAGGTATTAAAAGAAAAAACTCCTTATCAGGTTCTTTTTGGGAAAAAGCCTACATATCAATTTCTTAGATGTTTTGGGTGTTTGTGTTATGCATCTACTCTATCTCAAAATAGAGGAAAATTCAAACCAAGAGCTAAATGCTGTGTTTTCTTAGGCTATCCTAGCAATCAAAAGGGATACAAATTACTTGACTTGGCAACCAAAAAGATTCTTGTGTCCAGAAATGTGCATTTTTATGAACATATTTTTCCATTTTCAGATCCTTCATTCACTCAAACTACCATTTTCCCTAGTCCTACACCTGCAAGTTCTCATACTTTCCCCTTCTCTAATATCCCTAATCAAGCAAACGTACTAAATAATTCCAATGAGAAAACCATACAAAATGAAACTATCACTACACCATTATCACCTACAACTTCATCACCATCTACAACTCAGTCCTCAAATCATCCTTCAACTTCATCATCCACTTCACCTACTATCATATTAGACCATACTAATTCACCTTCACTACCTCAAACCATCTCACCTTCCATTCCTACTTCTACACCTTCTGTTCTCCCTACCAGAATTTCCACTAGAGAAAACAAAGGAACTTTTCCTTCTTATCTACTTGATTATTACTGCAATAACATTTCAATGTGTGATATTACTAATTGTATGTCTCAACCCATTCCTGTTCCCACCATATCTATTACTGCTTTATCAGTCCCAAATCAACATTTTCTTCACTCTATCTCCAATATCAAAGAACCTAATAGTTATTACGAAGCTTCTACACATCCTGGTTGGAAAAAGGCAATGAAAGTTGAACTTAAGGCATTACAGGATAATCAAACTTGGGAATTGGTCAATCTACCCCAAGGAAGGAAAGCTTTACCTTGTAAATGGGTTTACAAGGTAAAACAGAATTCTGATGGTACTATTGAAAGGTTGAAGGCAAGACTTGTTATTAGAGGGGATATTCAAAAGGAGGGCATTGACTATAATGAGACATTTTCCCCAGTAGTCAAGATGACCACAATCAGGTGTCTCATTGCTATTGCAGTAAAAAAGGGATGGGGAATTTCACAATTTGATGTTAACAATGCATTCTTGCATGGGGATTTGCAAGAAGAGGTGTATATGAAATTTCCTCCTGGTTTAATTCCTACTTCTACTGATCTTGTTTGCAAACTGAAAAGGTCCTTATATGGTTTAAAGCAGGCCTTAAGGCAATGGTATGCTAGGCTAGCAGGGGCTCTCAAGTTTAAAGGTTTCATTTCATCACTTAATGACTATTCCCTATTTTATAAGTCATCGGGGGAATATACTACTATAGTAGGAGTTTATGTGGATGATATTCTCATCACGGGAAATCACTCAACGGAAATCAACAGCCTCAAAGGATTTCTACATTCAGAATTTCAAATCAAGGACCTTGGCCCTTTACACTATTTTCTAGGTTTGGAAATCATCAGAGAAACACAAGGTGTTATAGTTTGTCAAAGGAAATATACCTTGGATCTGTTGAGTGAGTTTGATGTGTCACATATGCCTCATGTTTCTTGTCCCCTGGATCCTTCATCTAAATTATCTGCAAAATCAGGGAATTTGCTATCAGATCCTACTGTTTATAGACATATAGTAGGAAAACTTAACTACCTCACTCACACTCGACCAGATTTATCATTTGCAGTTCTTACCCTTAGTCAATATATGCAAACACCATGTGTGGATCACTTTTATGCAGCTTTAAGAGTCCTCAGCTACTTGCGAAATGACCCAGGTCAAGGTATCTTTATGTCATCTCATCCTTCATTTCATCTTCAAGCTTTTTGCGATGCTGATTGGGCTTCATGTCGCGAATCTCGAAAATCAGTGAGTGGGTTCTTCATCAATCTAGGTGGATCTCCCATTTCCTGGAAATCCAAGAAATAAGACTCCATTTCTTTGTCATCTGCTGAATCGGAGTACCAGTCGATGCGACGACTTGTGACTGAGTTGACTTGGCTTACTAGACTACTGAGCGATCTCTCAGTTCCACCTAAACTTCCCATACCAATTCATTCCGACAGTCAAGCAGCTATACATATAGCTCGAAATCCCGTGTTTCATGAGAGGACGAAACACGTGGAACTTGACTGCCATTTCGTCCGACAACAATACCTTTCCGGTCTCATTTCTTTGACTTTTGTTCCTTCAAAGGACCAGCTGGCCGATCTCTTTACAAAATCACTTTCTGGCCCAAGTCACCATCTCATCCTTAGCAAGTTGGGTGTTTCTTCGTCTCCCTCCAACTTGAGGGGGGATGTTAAGAATAAAAATAAAATTGATCCAGATCAGTTTCAGAGAAACTATGAAGAAGAAGAAAAGGGAAAAAGGGTCATAACTTCAACAAAGTAGCCCAAGTATATCAAACGAATTGGACCAGGCCCAAGTCAATTGCAGCCTTCTCAATAATTTATCGTTTGGCCCAAAATAGATGTAAGACACACAGCCCAAATCATATTCCAGATTAGAGACAGCTATATACAAAGGATATACATATTCCAGATCAGAGACAGCAGTATGGAGGAACAAAAAGATTCTCCTAGTTATTCTACAAGCATGCAACATTGTATGGAGGAAGTATGGAGAAAAATTTCTCCCATTTATTTGTCTTCACCATTTTCTTTCACAGCTTCATATTCCATTAGCTCTATCTCTTTGATATTTATGCCTGGAAAAAGAACCCAGTATTAGCTATATAACCTCCACAAACGATGAACATGAACCAACATACAAAAGATAGAATGTTGATGACTAACAGAAAACAGTAAATATGCTAGACTGAGACAAAGGATAAAGAGGCTGAGGAAGGCATACCCCTGTTCTTCATATGTTAAGAGAGATTAACTGATATATCCATTTCAAAAAAAAAAAAAAAGATTAATTAATAGATGCTGACAGTGTGCAAAAGTTTTACAGTATCAGGTTACTTAAAAACCAATCAAAGATAACTTTTTAGCAAGCACAAAATAATGGTATACAACATACAGACTCGGGATACATTTAGATATACTAGCGTCGCGCGTATACCCTATCTTAATGAATCTAAAATTTTAAGGAATTTCATAAATATTATATTAAAAATTATGCTTTCAGCTTTAAGAGAATTCTCCCTAAATTAAACAATGTAAAAGTAAGAAGAAGTAGAAAAAACAGTCTTAGTAAATTGGAGGCAGTAACAATAAAATGACTTAGAACTAACTCAACCATGCGAAATAGTATATTATCTGACCTATCAAGAAGCAGTTTATGATGATGAATATGAACAAATTTCCAAAAGAAAATTGGTGAATTGGATACTTCTAGCAGCCTAGAAGTCTTGTCTTGGCAAATAAAATTCACTTACAATTGACATGAATCTAAATTTAACACTCTATGAAAATAAATAGTCAGTTCATATAAATAATGCACTAATAACGATACATGGTGACAAAAGAAAATAATTCATTAAGTAAAACATTTTCTCATTTTCCCATAAAAACACACCCCAATATGAACTGCACCTATTATAAGGGAAGAGTTACTTGAGGTACCTAAAGAACTCTAGACCAAAAGGTAGACAAAAAGAATGTCAAAACAAATGATTGCCATTATTCGATCTCTTTGTAAAATTTGTTGTAAAAGCATTGTAATACATCACAACAATTTAAACAAAATTAATCTAGTGCTCTACACAAACATCAGCCACTCTGTTCGATAAACATATATAGAATATATCAAGAAAAAGTTTCTTTTTCACACTGTAAGCATTATCTATCAATCGTTTTCTAGCAACTCAACGCCTTCACTTGAATTTTGTCAAATAATTGAAAGAGTAGAGTCATTTGTATGATCAAAATGGCAACAATGAAAGTGAACAACATAAAAGAAAAATGTAGCAGAGGAGCTAGACATGGAAGAAGAAGCAACTTGAATTGAAAGTGCATTTCCTGTATATTTTAGCTTCATTTTTCGTCTGGTAACAAAGTATCGAGTCCCTTTCTTGTTTAGCTTAACCACATTGTTATCTGCACTGATCATCGATTAAAAGATGGATTTGCCGTTTGCTTATTCAATAGCCTTTCACTTGTAACTTTAAAGAGGGGACTCAGGGAAGGGAATGTGAAAAGAACCAACCTATAAAATAAATTTAAGCAAAAAATAATTCATCCGTTTCCTACTCTCCTCAATGAACCCAGAATTGTCCTGACCCTTAACATTCAACTGTTTCTTTGACAAATTAAAGATAGGGGACTTTAATAGGGAAAGTAAAAAAGGATCAAATCAATTAGACATTTTCGGAGCTATTGAATAAAGAATATTTATTACAGTAAATGACGGAAACGTTTAGAAGATTTGTATTTGAAGGAGTAGGAAAGCCAATAGGCTATCGTAGTTATGAAAATGAATTTAATTAATGTGCCATAACTAAGGAGTTAAAGTGCAACTTTCTACTGCCTTTACGTGAATAAAAATGAGTAATTAATTAGATATTTAATTAAATTTTGATTTAGTTTAGGGGTAAAATGGTAAACTAACTTTGAAGGTAAGAGCTTCCCACTTTTAGTATAATACGATTAAAGATGAAGCAGTTGTGCTGGAGATCCTAGTTTTCAAGTTCACTCAATACTTTTCCTAGTAACAGCTCTTCCTAGTAATACATTATATTAATTGTGTTCAGGGAAGTACTGCATTTCTGCTCAAGGCTGGATTCCAAGCTAAATGATTGCATACAACTAAGAGAACATTATACTAAAACTCTCATAAGCCAAATAATTGTAGGTTGTCACTGTCTGCTATACTTCATTAATCTGAAGATCCTCTTCCGACCTTAACATGTGTACACAAATATAGAGCAGAATACAGAATTATAAAGCAGTGAGAAGGTAGAATGTGATTTAATTTCCAACAAAATTCAAGTAACAATCAAACTTGGTATCACAAAAGTAGGTTAATAAAACAGAAATCAACAGCACTGGTCATACAGCCTGATAGAAGGCCGACCAATTCCTCCATCTGCAATTACTGGGAATGTAGGATGCAACTTTAAATTTAGTTTTCATTTTATTTATTTATTTTGGTTTTTTGCACCCCCCACCCGCCTACTGTTAGGATTTTAATCCCAAATCCGACCTTTGTAAGCAGGTTCCCAGGAAAGATTGGAGGGTCACAGCTGGACCACTTAAATACCAACTTCCTTAGACAGAACCTACTTACGCCATGATGTAAGCGAAGAATAAATAGCACACACAGATTTATAGTGGTTCACCCTTAATGTGAGAGCTACGTCCACGTTGCTGCTGCAGATCTTATTAAAGAAGAAATATTACAAGTGTTTACAACACTCAACCTCACAAATGAATCTCTCTCTAACTCTTCTCTACTTGAGTTCTTGAGTTATTTTTGGCGATATTTTCCAAATGAAGCTTACAACTCTATTTATAAGCTTCGGAAAAATGCGTGAACAGTAACACCGCGTGCACAGTAAATCGCGTTTTTTATACGCGTGAACAGTACCACGCATATTTACTATTCAACTCTGGTGGGCCCCACATGTCGGAGGGACCTACTCAACAATTCTCCCACTTGAAGGCTAATTTTAATTTGTCTTTATACTTTGATCGATGCAGCAGCTCTTTCCTAGTTTCATACTTCGTGCAGGCCAACTGAAGCTGAACATAGCTTCAGTTTGTCTATCGTCACTGCCTTTGTCAGCATGTCTGCTGGATTCTGACTCCCTGCGATCTTCTCAAGTACTAACGCTCCATCTTCCAAAGCTGATCTAATGAAATGGTACCGGAGTTGTATGTGCTTCGTTCGAGCATGGTAGACCGGGTTCTTTGCCAAATGAATGGCACTTTGGCTATCACAATATAGCACACTTCCCTCGTGGTCCTGATTCAATTCCCCGCAGAAAAGATTGTAGCCACATCATTTCCTTTGTGGCCTCCGTCACAGCAACGTACTCAGCCTCACAACTAGAGAGAGCTACTATCTTTTGCAACTTGGAAACCCAAGAGATTGCAGTACCTCCGAAGGTGTAAACATACCCGGATGTGTTCTTTCTGCTATCAACATCACCACCGTTGTCAGCATCAACATACCCTTGCAATCCTGTTTCTGATTTTCGGAAATACAGAGCTGAACTCGAGCTGCCTTTCAGATATCTGAATATCCACTTCACAGCCTCCCAGTGTTGCTTTCCCGGATTGCTCATAAATCGGCTGACAACTCCCACTGCATGTGCAATGTCTGGCCTTGTACATATCATTGCATATATAAGACTACCGATTGCAGATGCACAAGGTATCTTGTCCATCTATTTCTTCTCATCCTCGGTTGTCGACGACTGATCCTTTGACAACCGAAAGTGTCCAGCCAAGGGAGTGCTGACTGGCTTGGCATCATGCATGTTAAACCTTTTGATAACTTTCCTCACATATTCTTCTTGTGAGAGTTTGATGCCCTCCTTGCTTCGGTCGATTCTCATCCCAAGGATTTGTTTTGCAGCTCCCAAATCCTTCATTGCAAACTGTTCCGATAACCCTTTTTTCAACCGATCAATCTCCTGTAGGTTTTCTCCTACGATTAGCATGTCGTCGACATAGAGTAGCAGTATCATGTACGAGTCTTCAAATTTCTTGAAGTAACAACAGTGATCTGCCTCACACCTTGAAAAATAAGCTTTCTTCATAAAGCTGTCAAACTTTAAATACCACTGTCTTGGAGCCTGTTTTAGTCCGTACAGACTCTTTTGAAGTTTGCACACCAGATTCTCCTTTCCTTTGACTTTGAATCCCTCCGGCTGTCGCATGTAGATTTCCTCGTCTAGATCACCGTGAAGAAATGCAGTTTTCACGTCCATCTGTTACAGATATAGATTTTCCTTTGCTACCAGTCCAAGAACAGTTCTGATATTCACCATCTTGACTACGGGAGAGAAGATCTCCGTATAGTCGATGCCTTCTTTCTGTTGAAATCCCTTTGCAACCAGCCTTGCTTTATAACGCTTGCTTCCATTGGGTTCTTCCTTTATCCGATAAATCCATTTGTTTTGCAATGCCCTCTTATCCTTTGGCAACTCGGATAACTCCCATGTATGATTTGCCGATAGTGAATCCATCTTATCTTTCATTGCCAGCTCCCACTTAGTCGATTCATAGACTTGCATTGCTTCTTCATAACATTCCGGCTCCCCTCTATCAGTGAGTAGAATGTAGTCGAGGGATGGAGAGTACCTGTGAATCGGCTTCCTGATCCTGGATGATCTACGTAGTTCTGTGATTGGCGTCTGTTCATTTGTTTCAGAATCAGCACTTTCATCAGTACCTTCTCGGATTGTTTGTTCCTCTGCCTCGGCTGTACCTGGATGCGGCTCAGGTGTCGGGAAGTCCCTCAAATCGACTATTTCTGATTCCTTGTCCTGACATTCTGAATTTTTTTGCAACTTGTCTTTGTACAGTACCTCTTCGTTGAAGACAACATTCCTGCTTCGGATGATCTTCCGATTTTGTTCATCCCAAAATCGGTAACCAAGCTCGGTGTCACCATAGCCAATAAAGTAACACTTCTTTGATTTTGGATCAAGCTTGCTTCTAGCCGTATCATCATTATGAACATATGATAAGCAGCCGAACACTTTCAGAAATGAAAGATTTACCTTCTTGCCACTCCAGACTTCTTCTGGAATTCTGAAATCCAAGGGAACTGACGGTCCTCGGTTAATTAAGAAGGCCGCGGTATTGACTGCATTTGCCCAGAATGTATTCTCATACTCCGAGCACGCTCGTTCAACGTTCGGTTCATTCTTTCGGCTATTCCATTTTGTTGCGGCGTTCCAGGAATAGTCTTCATCATCTTGATTCCATTATCGGCACAGTACCGTTTGAAATCACCATCAGTGTATTCTCCGCCGTTGTCGGACCTCAAACACTTCAACTTGAGGTTTGTTTCATTCTCGACCATGGCTTTCCATCTTTTGAATACACTAAACACATCGGATTTATTTTTCATAAAATAAACCCATACCTTCCTGGTTGAATCATCAATGAAGGTCATGTAGTAGTGTGATCCTCCAAGAGAGGGGACAGTGGTAGGTCCCCACACGTCTGTGTGCACCAATTCCAGCTTCTCGACCTTCAACTCCCTGCCTGCATTTGAGAAGCTTACTCACTTTTGTTTTCCGAGAATGTAGCTCTCACACGTATGGAGGTCCACCGTCTTCAGCTCCAGAATTAAGCCATTTATCACCAACAACTTCATCTCCTTCTGGCTGATATGGCCCAGCCGACAATGCCACAAATCTACCTTCTTTGTGTTGTCAACCACAGCAACAGTATCACGACAGCTAGTCGTCATGTAGAGAGTGCCAATCTTATTTCCTCGGCCAACTACCATAGCACCTTTCACCACCTTCCAAGACCCATTACCAAAGTTGAGATCATATCCCTCATCATCAAGTTGACCTACTGAGATCAGGTTTCGCATCAGCTTTGGAACATGTCTAACTTTTGTAATCTTCCACGAGGATCTATTTGACATCTTCAAATTAATGTCTCCCGTGCCAACAACATCTAGCGGCTCTCCATCGGCTAAATAAACTTTGCCGAGATTCCCAGCCACGTAGTTTGTCATTATATCATGATGTGGGGTGGTATGAAAGGACGCTCCTGAGTCAAGCACCCAAGAGTCTGTCGGGCTGTCAACCGATAGCAACAACGCATCGCCAATGTCTTCCGTAGCAGCGTTGATTCCAGCCCCCTTGTTGTCCTCTTTCTTTGGCGCCCTGCAGTTCTTCTTGAGGTGACCTGGTTTTCCACAGTTCCAACACTCAAGTGTTCGTCCTGGTCTGGATTGACCCCTGCCATTCCTTGACTTCGATTTGCCCCTATTTCGGTTGTAGTTTCTGTCATAATTTCTGCTTCTGTTTTCAACATTAAAAGCAGAACTCGTCGATGCCTCTCCAGAATTTGTCCTGCGCACCTCCTCAGCAAGGATACGATCCCTAACATCGTTGAACTTTAGTTTGTCACTGCCGACAGAATTACTAACCGCTGCTCTCATTGGCTCCCAGCTATTTGGTAGGGATGCCAACAAAATTAGAGCTTGTACTTCATCATCGAAATCAATTTTTACCGATGACAATTGATTTACAATGGTATTGAATTCATTTATGTGTACAACAACATGAGCATTTTCCATCATCTTTAGATGAAATAGTTTCTTCATGAGAAATACCTTATTATTTGCCGAAGGTTTCTCATACATGTCAGACAATACCTTCATCATATCTGCGGTGGTCTTCTCCTTTGCCACGTTGTGAGCAACGTTCTTCGACAGCGTCAGCCGAATGACTCCCAGAACTTGTCTGTCGAGGAGATCCCAATTTGCTTGCTTCATCTCCTCTGGTTTCAGACTCAGAGGTTCATCAAGCTTTTTGCCATATAAATAATCTTCAATTTGCATTCTCCAGAACGCAAAATCTGTACCATCGAATTTACCGATGCCGTGCGTCGTACCATCTTCGCCTCCCATCGTTTCTAAATCACAACACAACCTGTTGCTCTGATACCAGTTGTTAGGATTTTAATCCCAAATCCGACCTTTGTAAGAAGGTTCCCAGGAAAGATTGGAGGGTCACAGCTGGACCACTTAAATACCAACCTCCTTAGACAGAACCTACTTACGCCGTGATGTAAGCGAAGAATAAATAGCACACACAGATTTATAGTGGTTCACCCTCAATGTGAGAGCTACGTCCACGTTGCTGCTGCAGATCTTATTAAAGAAGAAATATTACAAGTGTTACAACACTCAACCTCACAAATGAATCTCTCTCTAACTCTTCTCTACTTGAGTTCTTGAGTTATTTTTGGCGATATTTTCCAAATGAAGCTTAGAACTCTATTTATAAGCTTTAGAAAAATGCGTGAACAGTAACACCGCGTGTTTTTTACGCGTGAACAGTACCAGGAGTATTTACTATTCAACTCTGGTGGGCCCCACATGTCGGAGGGACCTACTCAACACCTACCCCACCTCCCAACCCGTACTCCCCACCATCCAAAGTTTCACTCCTTGTTCAAAAACTTGATAGTGGTTTTGCTTTGAGTCTTTCCAACTTGTGTACCAAACACAAGAAAATGAGTAGAAAAACCACTTATTTTCTGAAAAACTTGGAAAAGATTTACCTTCGTACCAAACACACCCTAAATCCATGTTAACAATGCTTATCTATGCCACTATTTTGACAAAAAGAGACTTTAGACTTACAGTAGTATATAATGCTATCCATGAGCGGAATATAGCTGCGACATTTGAATACTTGAGGCATCCTGGAAAGGAAGTGTAGAGGAGACATGCCCTCTTCGTTGTTATGGTTGACAAGTGACGGATAGTAATGTATTATATGAAAAGCCAGCTCTGTTAAAAAGAGAAGTTGTTAATACTACTATCCTGTTCTACAAGAAAGAAGAAATTATAAATATATACAGTTAGACCTGAAATTATAAACATATACAGTTAGACGTATCTATCACAATATTTTACTATAACATTCGTGTTTTTTTGGAGCCGATCTCTTATCTATGTTATATTATATGTTCTCTATAACAGCATTTTGCTATAACAACCCAAAAATATCCAGACAAACAACGTCGTTATAAAGAGGTTTGATTGTATATAATCGAAATGTCTGATAATTAATAAGAAAATATTTTGAGGGGATTGGCTCTTACCAAAATACTCCCCAGAGATGGCGGCGTGTAGCGTACTAACCCCATCATTCTTTCTACAAAGTTCAATTGGACCTTCTTCTTTTTCATCTTGAACATACTTCTGTAGGTAGAGAAAAACTTTTAGCTTGTCTTGATAAGCAGCTATGAATAAGGGGGTTTCCCCTTTTGAATTGGTCTCCCTGATGAGAGAAGGGTCTTCTGGGTTTACCAAACACTCAATAATCGAGACAATTCCGAGTTCTGCTGCAAGGTGAAGAGGTGTGTTCCCTTCTTCATTCTTCTGTTTTAAGATACCTAGTCGATTTTCCATTGGTATGGTGGCAACCATTTCCTTAATACAATTAAGATGAGGATGATGTAAAGAGTCATCTCGATCTGGATTGTAATAAGAGATAGCTATGTGAAGAGCAGTATCTTCTGATCTAGTGAGTAAGGATTCATGGACAAACTTATTTTTGGTGTACAGTTGCTGAACTTTTGTCCACTTATTCTCTATACAGGCTCGATATATTTCATCTTTAATAGCTTGCCTCTTCTTTACTTCCGACTCATTTAAAGGTGCTAAAGGTCTTCCCGCTCCTTGTGCTGATGGCAGTTCTTGAATTTCTGGTTTAGCTATGTTGGAGTCCATTGGCACTACTTGTTTTTGCAGATTGTGTTGATGCCACTCACCAGTCGCCAATGGATTTAATATATACTGCTAGGAGAGACATATTGTTGAGAAATATTTCTTTACAAGCCTCATGGTGCATGTGTAATGGCTTCTCGTACCTAAAATATTTAAGAATCTAATCTTTCTCTACTCTGACGTAAAATAAATTTTACACTATCATACCACTTAGTAGATACTTACTAATAACCATCCATGATACATGAGCTGAATGTAGCTTGCGTACACTGACAATGTACAAGAATTCATATTCTTAGTGTAAGCTCAATGGTATAGAAAAGTAATTTTACGCTGTCAGTGAACTTAGTGATCCGAAAAATAAGGAATATAACCTCTCTACATGAAAGTACAGAAATGACAACAACTCACTACAAAAAAAAACATGGGTAATTTGCGGAGGTTAAAAGTTGCAATTCGTGGAGGTTTTAGCCTCCGCTAGTTCCTAGAAGAGGCTAAAACCTCCGCGAATTGTAACTTGCAACCTCCACAAATTACCTATTTTTTTGTAGTGACTCTTTGGCAACAAAAATAATATTGTTGGAAAAATTCAATATTTGGCAACAAAAATAATATTGTTGGCAAAATTCAATATTTGACAACAACTTAGCTTTATTGTTGGCATATATGATGAAACTTTTAAAAATGAACTTTTTTTGATAGCCAAAACAATTTAATTTTGTTGCCATAGTATTAACTATTGTTGCAAAAAATTGTTGCACGTCGTTGCAATAACAGCCGATGGGAAAAGTTTATGCAACAACAAAAAAATGTTGCCAAAAATACTTTTTACAATAATAGTCAATACTATCGCAACAAAAAAGATTTTGTTGGCAAATATCCTCTTTCTTGTAGTGCCTTTTGCAATACGTTTTAGGTAACCTGATAGTATACCTTATCAAAAAGAAAAATCTGATAGTGTAAAGATCTTACATAAGGTCGGTGCATATGTTAAACCATTAATTAGATAGTACTAGGCAATCACGAAAATGCTTGTCGGCTTATTAACTTTAGTCTGGGTCAAAAGCAAAACTAGGTAGAATACAGTTGAAATTGTGATACATATTTACTTAATTGAGTCTTCAACACACTCCTTTCCATGTGGGCTAGACTTTTCTGATGGGTCAAGCACTTGAAGCATCATGACCTTTGCCTTCTCAAATACCATGTTGAATTGTCTAACCATCTTACTTAAAAGGTTAAGCAATTAAAAAGGATGCACTTTTATTTGCTTAATTATGTCTTCAAATAAAGGTTAAGCTATTAAAGAGGATACACTTTTATTTGCTTAATTATGCTAAATTCTCACGTTGAGTTAGGTTGTTCACATGATGTTAGAGCTAGATCCATTTGTATTTCTCAGTTTACCTAATGCTCGGCTTTTATGTTATGTTGTTAATGTACCAAATGTCCCGTCTTAGGCATGTATCATACGATCTTGTCAATCCTCGCTTTATGAGATAGCTTTGGAGCCAAGTTAGACGCAAGATACATTTTCTTCACACTTATGTCATGCAAAACACAAGGGCAAACCTCTAGTCATTTGTTCCCTTTTTGCTGCTATCACCAAACATCTCTCTTTTGCTTTTGCCTTTATTCTACACAAGAAATGTTACCAGTAGAAACTCTTTTATTTTTGTCCTGCTTTTAAGTTTTACCATAAGTCTTTCTTGCATTTCCACTTTATACAAATCCTACCATTGTTTTAGACATAATAACTTGTTGCTAATACTGATTTAACCTCACATACGTTTATCTGGTTAATTGTACTCGGTTGATAAAAAATTCTCTTTATGTTGCAAATAGCCGGCTGGATTCCTAGCCGGTATACATAATGAGTATACACTAATTATATATGGTTATATACATATTATATCTCCGCTCTCTATTTTTAGTTTGAGCGATTGAATAAGCGATTATTTAGATTAATTCTTCTTTTTTATATGATATCTATTGACAAGAACCTTATAAAAACGAAAATTTATTGGTTAACAAGTATGAATATGCAAATTTGTGTGACTCGTGATTTCATTGGAAGTATTGTTTGAAGGGGAGCCTTGGCGTAACCGGTAAGGTTGTTGTCATGTGACCAGGAGCTTACGGGTATGAGCCGTGGAAACAGCCTCTTGCAGAAAAGCAGGGTAAGACTGCGTACAATAGACCCTTGTGGTCCGGCCCTTCTTCGGACCCCGCGCATAGCTGAAGCTTAATGCACCGGGCTGCCTTTTTTTTTCGTACTGTTTTATCTTTTAAGTTTGTAAATCCATAACCGGGCAGGGCCAGAACTGTACTTTAGACTTAAAAGACAATATGCATTTTATTTGGTATTATATTCTTTGCTCAAAGGTTATGTTATTCTCCTTTTAGTTTTTTCTCTACATTTTCCTTTACTTTGAAGTAATTCTTCAAATAGTGAATGTCAAGTTTGAACCCTTTAGTTCCACGTGTTTCCTCATCCTTAGCATTTTTTTTTCTTTCACTAGGAGCACCCAAATGTGTTTGTTAGGAAGGAAAATAATTTCCGAAAAATTGTTTTTCAAGTTGTTTGGTTGGAGAGTAAAATAATTTTGAGGAAAACATTTACAAAGATCCGAAATAATGTCTAGCAAATTGAATACTTCTTTGATGAAATTTTTGAGTATTCAAGTTTGATAAGTAATAGGAGTAACTTTTTAAGTGTTGGTTAGAGTAGTGATATGAAGTTAAACGTAAATTTAGTTATGAAGGAAAATGACTTCAGATGTTTCATCTAATATGCTTCACTATTATTTTTTTATTTTTTATTTATCATGAATGTGAATCATTATACGTATGTTCGATTGGCATATTTTTTTTGTGTTACACCCCGTGAAGGGAAGCCTTTTTACTCTTTTGGTGGAAATTAATGCAACATACACTAGAAATAACTTCTTCTTCTTTTCGCGAAACGTGATATGGAACTCTTAGTATTCTGTTGCTCTTTTTTCTTCAGAATGTCCATGGGCTAAAAAAAACACACACACACAACATCTTATAGTATCCTAATGTTTTTTCTTTTTTTTACCATTCTTGATGTGAAAGAAAAGAATGAATGAAGTTTTTTAAAGCAAAATTCTGTTACTTTACATTTTTGTGAGTTGCATTTCAATCAACTTTAAAGGCTGCGTAGATTATCATAATGAGTCAAAAGCTCTGGAAAAAAAAATTAATCACAAGGCAAATAAAATGATACTCAGATATTGAAATATACTTTGTTGTGTCAGCTATATCTAATGAAATCTGAAAGACTTGTTCACAAAGTACAAGTAGACATGAATTTTTGGGGAGAATGTGTAGATGGTTTGAAGGAATAATGAGAAATATTTGGGAAAATTCTGATGCCCTTTCCATTGATCTTTGTATCATATATATACAAGCATTGTGTAGAAAATTAAATGACAAAGAAAAGAAAGTAACTTTTACAGTTGTCAAACTTTATCTTCTACTGTGCTAGTCATGTGTATTGGAATTGACTTGATCCAACAGCCAAAAATTGTGCTTCATTTATTTTCATCAATGGCTCAACTGTAGCCACGTAGCCTCCAGACAAAAGCTCAGTTGACATAGGAAAATCCGACCATCTTGACTTCAATTCATTCCACTCGTCTTCTTCATTTTTCCTAGCCATTCTCTTCCATTTCTTTTTGCTCATCTCTGGTGCGACCATGGAAGTTGTCACTCCGATTACCCCCCTCAAGGTGGAGGTTGTGGAAAGAATCCCCTGTTGACACTCAATTTTATCCCGCCTTTCTTCCAAAATATCTATTTGCGCTTCTAATATTTTTATAACTTAAGAACAATTATTTATATTTTTTTTTATTACAATTTAGCTTTTGTTAATATCGTCGTTTTTCATAATTCAGTTATATTCATTAGCTATTATCATTTTTATTACCGTTATTACTACTACTATTATCATTATCATTATTATTATTATTATTATTATTATTATTATTATTATTATTATTATTGTTATTATTATTATTATTATTATTATTATTATTATTATTATTATTATTATTATACTTATTATTATGATTACTATTGCAATCGCCATGATCGCTTTTAACATCTTACGCATCGCATTCATGTTTAGGCAATTAAACAATAGCATTTACTTATTGTTAAACTTTAATTTTTTTTTATCACACGGCTATTACGATATCATATAATTTTTTTTTATCTGAGTACTAATGAATATATACTTTTTAATATTTTAGCACGCATTAATATATAGTTAATTAAAATGGGTCCTTCATTTAAATTTAGAAGCCCATTCGTCCAAATCCGAGCCCAATCAACCCACAAATATTTTCAGACTAGTCCATAATATTCAACCCATAATTAGTCCTAAAATTACTTGGGCTAAGGCTTAAATCGTATGAAACCAGCCCATTACCCATTAAATGAACCAGCCCACTACCCGTTAATAACCAGCCCATTACCCATTTCAACGACCCGGCCCACGAAACCATTACAACTTCAGTTGCCCTAAACCCTACACGAACTCAGCCGCGCCTCCCTTTCTCCTTCCTCTTTCTTCTCGACGCAAATAGCAAATTCGCAGAGGTCCTTCGATCCTACAGACCATGCATGGTCGTTTTGGGGAAGGGAAATTAATGCTCGTCCTTCCCCGTCAGGCCTCAACCGTTGAAGAGGTGAGTGGCTCCCCTTTCTCTGCTTTTTTGTCACACCCCCGACGAGGAGTATGACAGGCTCCGACCCGTAGGCCGAAGTCACCTGACTTAACCGTTACTTGGACATCACATACCATAACTCAAAGAATACCTGCTCGCGGAAATGGGCCAATCATAGGAATATTCGATAATTAAACACATATGTACATAGGCGGACCGGCAAGGTCGCTACAACGTAAAGTATATCATGAAGCCAACAAGGCTATCAGAAAAATATCAAGAAACCAAAACAAGGCCGACAAGTCCATACATAATATTTACATATCCCACAATGTCCATGAGCCTCTAAGAGTATACATATGAACATATATTATACTAACAGAAAAGTACCCAAAAGATAGCAAGCCCGGAGTAGTGGTACTTGCTAACACCGCTGAAGCTGGAAAATCCTACTGCGGTTGCTCCTTAATAACTCTGTCAGAGCCTGCAGCACAAAATGCAGCGTCCCGTGCAATGGGACGTCAGTACGGATAAAAGTACTGAGTATGTAAGGCAGGAGGGTAACAACATAATTAAGATCAAATGTGACATTAATATAGGCAAAAGAAAATCGAACATCTGGAAGTAGCACAAAATACAATGCATGATAAAATCATTTGTATGCTTATATATATATATATATATATATATATGTAACAGATAGTATCCATGCCCGGCCGTAAGGCTCGGTGTTATATATATGTAAAATCATTCCCGGCCATTAAGGCTCGGTGTTATCATCATTAGCCCGCGTCCGGGGCAATATCATAACATGCCCACTACAGTGGTGTGCGCATCTACGCGCCATGCCCGGCCGACTATAGTGCGGCACGGTGTAGTAAAATAGTGCAATACATTTATATATAAAAGTATATACCATTATTGGTCTGGACCGGAAAAACTGTGCAGGATTCCGCTTTCCTTCCGCGATGCGGATGGAAAGCGCAAAGTCCTGAGACCTTCCGCTTTCCTTCCGTGATGCGGACGGAAAGCGCAATGTCCTGAGACCTTCCGCTTTCCTTCCGTGATGCGGACGGAAAGCCTGATTCTGGAGCTGATTTTGGATGAGAAGTCAATGATCTGATCTTGGCCTTTCGGAGTGACATAAGGTCGGTTGCCTCCGAATAGCTTATGGAATTCGTATCGAGTCCAAAGGAGTAATCGATGGTGATAAATAAAATAATACTTTAAGAATCGTTAAGATACAAGATATTAAGATTTGAAATACAAAGCATGGGAATAGAGTGGATTTGTTATGAAACGCTCATGTCTATGTTCTCATTGGATTCGTGCCAAAGAAATAGGGGAGACGAACACCTTACATACCTTATCCGTCAAGCCACCACTTAAAGGGTTCCTTACGCCGAAGCTTGCCCTTCACCCGAACCTATTTATCGAGAAACACATCCTTAATCACACTTTCGTCATATTTCCATCAAATTATAAGCACTAATTTATGGAAGTCTAAAATTCTCTACTCTGATGTCCTATCGATGAGCGTTTTATTGCATTAGAAACTAGACTCGACGAACTTCATTTTAGGATTTTGAAACACCTTAAAACTCCTAATATACATGGAGATATACCCTTCCAAAGTTGATTCAAAATCCTATTTCAAATTTTGACAAACTTATTTTCCTTGATTTACTTGGTCCCAGAGTCTTTCATAGCTTATTATATGAACTCAAACCCTCGTAACCATGAGATAAATGCTCCACGTCTAGACTTAAACAACTAACGCCTAATAGATTTCACGTACACGACTACGAGGTGTAACATTTTTCATCTGAGATCCCTTAATGGGATTTGTCCATTTGTGATTTTGAATTCTTGTCCGTGATTGGCCAATTCAATATTGGAGGGATTTTTCCCTCCATTTCGACTGGCCTCACAACAAAAACGGGGATGGGATCTAGGGTTTTGGGGTTCTATATAAAGAACCCCATCCCAATGTTGAACGGGGGTGGAAGAAAAAAAAGAGCTCTGGAGACAGAAATTTCGAATTAAGTCTATTTTTTACTTAGTCCTGTTTGATTAAGAAATCAATTTTAGGTAGAGTTTCCGTTGAGTCTGGTTTTATTTCCCTTTGTTTTAAATTCTCTTTTGTTTCGTTGTGTTTGGGTGTGTTGAGGGTTGCACTCGAAAAGAGTCGAGCGTCGTTCGTGTTCGAGCGTAGATCCGAGACCCAAGGCCCCTGTTCACTGCACTCGAGGAAGGTCAGTAATTCTCCCTCATCTTTTTTTTTTTTGTAGTTTGGTTGTGGTGTTATTAGTATTTTTCAGTTCTGTTTCCGTGTTATTATTCTTGATGTTGTGTGGGTATCATTGTGCTATTATTTTTCAGTTCAGTTATAGTCCTGTTGTGCTATCTTCAGTACTGTTTAATTTTTGTTGTAATATCGCTGCCTCCAGTCCGGTACTCTGTTCGTTTGATTAAAAGCATGAACTAGTTAATCCTTTATTATCTTTAGAGAAATATTTGTCCGATTACACAAGGCATAAATTTGTTCATTGTCGCTTATTTTGATTAACCAGTGGGTAATATTCTCTTATTTTTGTCATGTCCTTTTAATTTCCTTTAATTTCTGTATTTTTATTTTCTAGTTGTATGTTAGCATAAATTTTAGGATTAGAAAATCATATTGTTTTGCTGTAAGTTTAAGAATTTATTTACTTCTGTGTAATTGCTAATCAGATTATGATTTAGTAGGTTGTCATAATCTTGTTAAGCTATCTGTTTGTAAAAATGAGTTAGTTTGGATTAAAACTAAGTTAAAATAGATCTGTGTTAGTCTTAGTCAATATGAGTTGAAGAATTAGCAATTGGGAAGTCCATTTTGATTTATTCATTTAAAGTCATCTAAGGAGGTTAAAATGAGACTACATTTTCATGAGTTTGATTTTTTTATATATATAACAGGCTTGTTTTCCTCTCAAAATAAGGCTCGTTGATTAAACACTCTCCTTTTAATTTGATGTGTGAATTGGATGTTAGTGATGATATTTGTGAGTCATGTCTGTTTGCTTAATGTGACAAGAGTCAATCTACCAAAAGGAATGAACAGTCTTGAGAGTTATGTGTTGGTAGTGTGAGCTTAAAGGAAATAAGAGGTTGTACTCGGGTCATAAGCATAATACACACAAGTCATAAGTACTGAGAATCTACTCTTGGTTGTTGTCTTACTATTTTGTCTAAAAAAGGGATGATTATGAACCTGTAAGAGAAGTATTGTCTAAACTTCCCCTTTTTCCAAAAAAAGAAAAGAAAATAAACTCTTTATGATTCTGTGTTAAGAAATTTGATTGACGAGGTGTTAAGTATTTAACTTTGTAAAGTCATGGGTTGTTCTACAATATGGAGGTTATGTTCCCTTTAAAATATGGTCTGGGGTTCAATTGTTGTCTTGATAAATTTGGCTTATGAATGGCTTAAATGGGGAGGATTCTGTTTATATAGTGACTTAAATGAGTTTCAAATGCAACCTTGTTGACACTGAACTTAAAATAAATATTTTATACCTTTGTTCTTTCTAAATTCTAGAGGTCTTGATGATTCTGTGTTTAATATTCACTCTTTTTTTTTCTTTTTTTTTTTTTTTCTGGTTTTGTGGTACTTAAACTTTGTAACTAATTCTTAATCCACATGCTAAGACTGTTTTGAGTGAAGCCTTGTGGAATGCCCAAGTTTAATTCATTACACTATAGAGTGAGGTGTTGAGTGTGTGCAAGTCTTCTTCTCATTTACCCATCAAACTTCCTGCTTGTTTACTCTGAATAATAGAGGAAAGGATATCTAGAAATGTTTGATTTGATACAAAATCTACAACCTAGATACAGTTTTGCTCTTGTTGATATTCTGTGTTGAAACTTTCTCTTAGAAGCCAACTGCCATGTAGGGATTTAAAAAAAGATTAACTGATTGAACTGTTTTTGTGTTGACCTGTAACATGATAAACATTTAGCACATAATGAAATCTCCGTTTGAAGAAAGAAATGATTTTTAAGGGAAAGTATCCTGATTAATAATGTTTTAAGATAGAAATTGTCTACGACAGTAACTTGTGAGACCATACATGGACTTATGAATTTAGGATTCATCACAGGATTATTAAAACCAGTTGGTTTGATTCCTTTATAGAAGTTTCTCGTACTAAAAAGGAATAACCTATATGACACAGTTTTCACTTGTTTATGTGCAGCTTTCTGTCCATTCTTCATCATTTAGTTGCTAATGAGAAATTAATCTAACTATAAAGCTGAATAGTATATTAGGAGTAGGATTAGGAAACGTGTGATTATACTTGTTTGTACTTGGAATGGATTGAGAAGAGTGAAGTCCAGCTTACATGAACTGTTTAAAATCAAACTGGTCTTATTAATAGTCTGCCATGATTAAAGGTTCTAGTAGCCCTTTTAATCTTATGCGACACTGGAATAAGGACGGTAGTAGTCCCTTTGTTTGTCTAAATTTTCTTTAAGTTGGAGCTTTAGTCTATTTACGAGCTGCTGGTTGTTGAAATGTTTCGCTGCTGCTTTCCCTGGTTGGAGCTTTAGTCTAAATTTTCTTTAAGTTGGAGCTTTAGTCTAAATTTTCTGTGAGTTGGAGCTTTAGTCTATTTCTTTCCTGTATGCCTCTTAACGAAATATTTTGAATTTATCATATGGTAATTTTATGCTAATCTTTATCTTTTTTTATTACATGTACACTTCGGAGTGAAATGGAGTCTTCATAAAGACTCATTGTCCGAGCAGTCTCATTTTGAGACTATCCTACCACTGGACCTTGAACGCGCATTTCCATTCATTCCTCTCGTTCTCTCGAACACTCCTGAACGGAAACACCGGGAAAACCCCGGGATTTTCATTTGTTTCTTAAGTTTTGATTGTATATCTTACTTATTTAGAACTACTGGCCTTAAACATAGAATACTTTAACTGTCAGAGGGGTAATGGGGATATTAGTTTATAAAATCTTGAGAAGTATTATTATTATTTTTGAAACTTAATTGAGCTCACCTCCTGAATGGTTTAACTACATTTTTTTATGACTCTAAAAGCTTCAAAATCAATTATATATTTTTTAAAAAGGAAGCTGAAGATATTTATAATGATTTGAATATTTTTTTCGAATTTCTTTTGAAAAAAATAGGTTATTGTGCAAAGATAAATAAGTTTTCTCATAATTTTCAGAAATAACGTGATAACAAAGAAAACTGTAAGATTTAGCTCATTCATTAGATTTGAGTCTATTTTATTCACAATTAAACTTTAGGAACTTTGAGCCAAATCAGTCTTTTTTTAAAAAAGGGGCTACCTCTTAATGCCCAAATTATAATCATTTTTTTTTAATTTTCTATAACAATTTTCTTTAAGATGCCAGGAACTTAGCGGGATAAAAGTTTTAAAGTTTTCTAATAATTTCTATTGTTTAGCTATCAAATGGTTTTCAAATCATTCAACCTAGTATTACCCCTAAATGTAAATTCCCCAATTGTTCATACTAAAACATTTATATAAAATTCTTCATAAATCTTTACCAATCTATTATTTTACATACTCTTGACTATATTATATTAACCTAAGTTTGGTTGGTAACCGTATTTAACGGATTCTAATGGATGCCTAAGACATTCCCATTAGGATATCTAGAACCCTTACCTAGAATCATTAAGTTGAGTAGACCGTTAATCGGAATTTATTTTAGCTTTATCTTAGTTAATAATTAGGTGTCCTAATTCACCGTTAAAATAATTAGGTGGCGACTCCTTAAAATAATTAATTGGGAATCACCAATATGTTGTAATCCAATTTGACCCGTTTAAAATGGGGTATAACAGCTTGGCGACTCTGCTGGGGATTGGGTTCGTAACCATAACAAACTTAGGAATAAATAATTTGTTGGATGTTTTGGTTGTTTTTTTTTTATTTATTTTTGCCTTTATTGTTGCTTTAATTTGTTTCTCTTATGTGCTTTTAAGTGACTTTAATTATTGTTTTATTATTTCCTTATGTGAAATTTTCTATGTAATAATATGTTACTGCTTTCTTTAACTGGCATTCCGTTCATACTTCCTCCACTCCTGGAAAATTCACACATTCACACACTTAAAGCGGTTTCGCGGTTCGCGGCCGCGCACTATTAAATCACCCTCTAGTTGGATCGATCTTGTGGATTTAGTCGATCGGCGGTGCAGTCGACAACCACGGACTTTCCACTCCCAAGTTGTCCACTTGGGAGAGCCTTGTGTCATAGGAAACCAACTCTTAGTCAACCTAAGATAGAGCTCAACCAAAACCCCTCTTTACGGACATGCATCATGCAAACTTAGGAGGCTTAATACCCAAGGTGTATTAAGTCCATTAGTCAACCTCGTCCAAATGTCCGAGTGGGTGTATGACCCCGAGCGACGGTTATCACGTCATGTGCATTGGTTTGAAGGATAAACATGTGTATTATGTGGACCATGTGCTACTTAAAACGGTAATGGGTAGAACTAACCATTTGTGAACGCAGGTAGCCATGAGTCAGTACAATACTTACCCAAGGTTTAGCATGGTCTTGAGCGTTCCTCCTCAACTAAAGGCATGGTGGATTGATTTGGGGGACTACGGACAGAGGGTGGTACGTGGAGCACTGGGACACTTACCGTCTTTAATGGATATCCAACCATGTAGAGACATCATCGAAGCGGCAACTGTGTTTTGGGGTGAGAAGAGAGTCGTGTTTAGATTCGGAAACAATGAAATGACTCCATTGTTAGAGGAAATAAGTGGCTATGTGGAAAATGCAACTTTATTACATAAGAAGAAAAAATGGAAAAATTGCGGCATGATTATTCCAAAGGAACCTTTACCAAAAGAATTTGTTGACAGTTTCGGATTCAGGAAGGGTAAAGGCGTAGAATGTTTATAAGGGTCTAAGATACCATTTGACTACTTGTATCATAGATTTGGCTATCAACAAAGTTTCACCAATCATCAAGATGATTTTTTCTCGTATGACTCTTGGAAACAAAAATGGTGCTTCGCTTTCGCGGTGTGTTTTTTGGGAACTATGGTGTTCCCCAAAGGGACAACAAGAGATATTCACACCCGACTCATTACTGTAACAGAAGCTCTATTTAGTGGCATTGAAGGAAAATACTACACTGTGGTCCCTATAGTCGTGGCAGATATCTATCGAGCGTTAGGACGTTGCAAGCACGGGTACAAGCATTTTGAGGGATGCAACTTGCTTTTACAAATTTGGATGATGGAACATCTTCAAAAGGTCAACAGAGGTCTAGCACTTCGAAAGTCGACGGGTGAAAATCACATTCTTGGACATGTTCTAGGTGCTATCTTGACTAATAGATCATTTGAAAAGCCAAATTGTGTACAAGGGTGGGTAAGACTTCTTAGCCGTTTGAACGATGATTCAATTCAATGGATGTTCGGTTGGTTTCCATCCGAGGGTTTGGTGTTTCGTAAAAAGATCGTACCATTTTTAGTTTTGATGGGACTTAGAGGTTTGCAACCTTATGCCACACTGAAAGTTTTAAGACAATCTGGAAGAAAGCAAAACATACCTTTAGTGGCAGACATGGATCATTATCGAGCCGACTACAAAGAGGGAAAAATTTCTTTTGCAAAAAAAGTTATAAGCATGTGGAAATCTAGGAAAACCATGAAAGCAGAGTCAATTGAGCCAAACAGATACCAAGCTGGATGTGATGATAACTATTTGGAGTGGCTGACCGCTAACTTGGAAGGATCAATCAAACCCGGCATTAGCCTAAAGGGACGAATTAAGGATGGAGAAGCAGAAGCACACATCTTACTCCGGCAAATGCGTAAGAAAAATCTTGTCTCTCAAGCTGAGTACCATGCACAACTTGAGGAAAAGGAAAAGGAGACAGAGAAATGGAAGCAGCAGGCACTTAGTTACGAGCAAAGCATGCAAGAATTAGATACACTTCTAGCTCAGCAAGGAGAAACTTGCATCAAAGAAGGCATCAAAACGGGAGGGGTTCTGGCTATGTCATACATTATCCAGAATCGCCGGAAGATCGGTCAATCAATCCAAGCAACCAAGAGGCTCAAGAATGACGAAGGGCCTTCCTCATGTTAATTAGCTTATAAAAGTCAAGTACTAGTTGTAATAATTTCCTTTGTACCAGGATTTAAATTTTCAAACATTGTATGCTTTGGGGGTCTTCAATTAATAGCACATTGGGATGACGTATAATTACATGTTTTATCCTTCAGATCCTCGCTAGGCCTACCTCTGGCACAAAAGAGGTCCCGTGCATAATAGGTCGCTCTATGACTGCTAGATTTCTCTTTTACTATGCGATTTGTTTGCTATGTAATATGTGCTTCTTTCAACATTATTTGTCAAATGTTCGCATTATTTTATTTAAAGAAGCAATCATTCGCACTATACTAACGCAGTTTTCTTCATTTTTGAAGGTTTTCTTTTATTTTGATTATTCCCCCCAAAGGTTGATTCGTGTTGACTGCGAACTGGCGGATCACCCGTACTTCACAAGATCAAAAGCACGAGCATCCAACAATATGAATGATTCAGGTGCATCTGAACAGACTGGCTTGAGACTTATTACCGTTCCGAGAGATGAACCTGAGGCTTCGGGAGGAGGGAATGATGAACTCATCGCCCAATTAATGCAGCAAATGGCCAACATACAAAGTGAAATTGAGCGACTGCGAAATCTCACCAACCTGTCCATTAACCTCAACGCTCCTCATCATGAGCAAAGAACAAGTGCGACAATCCCACCATCCTTTTCGCCTGTTGACTCGCCCGCCCCTTAGCCTTTTCCCTCAAACCCTCCACTTCACACAGTCAATCCAAGCACTACTAATTCACCCCCCATCCCGCAACAAACTAACCTGCAACAAACCATCTCACAACAATCTAATCCACAACAAACCACCCCAGCACAGATTAACTCATAACAAGCCATCCCGCAACAAACTAACCTACAACAAACCATTCCGCAACAAAATAACCCGCAACAATCCAACCCACAACAAGTTAACTTTCAACAAGCCAATCCGTTACCTTTCACCACGCCCTATATTCCTCAGCCTTCAGTTATCCAAACTACCCCACTTACCCAAAGTTACCAAGCAACCCAACACATACCATTGACACACACCGTTAACCATAATACGCAGTATGTGCCACCGGTATATGTAGCAGAAGCCCAACCTTTCACTACGTAATTGCAGGCCGTGCAGCATCCAGATGCTGATCCTTATGAGGAGATGGAAAGGGAAGCCAGGGCGAAAGCAGACTAGAATGTGGCAAAGGAGATTCGTAGTCTGAAGGAAGCATTTAGAAGCATCCAAACCCACAAGGGATGTGAAGGAATTGAGTACGAGGATCTGTGTATTCATCCCGACATTGAGTTGCCTGCTGGATATAAGGTGCCAAAATTTGATATGTTTGATGGAAAAGGAAATCCTCGGGCCCACTTGAGATCGTACTGTGACAAGTTTGTGAGAGTAGGGAATGATCAAGCCATTAGGATGAAACTGTTTATAAAGAGCCTGACAGGAGAAGCGCTTGATTGGTACACATGCCAATATCCGCAGAAATGGCATAGCTGGGGAGAGATGGCGCAAGAATTCATGGATAGGTTCAGGTTTAACACTGAGACTGTCCCAGACAGATTCTATTTGATGAAGTTAGAGAGGAAGTCAACAAAAACTTTCAGAGAATATGCTATGCGTTGGAGAGCAGAAGCCGCAAAGGTCCAGCCCCCAATGGCGGAAAGTGAGATGACGACGCTCTTTGTACAATCTTTAAAAGATGCCACATACTATGAAAGACTGATAAGTGTCATCGGACAAAAGTTTTCTGAAGTCATTAGGATGGGAGATTTTATAGAAGAAGGTATCAAGACGGGAAAAATCACAAATCTGGCAGCCTTGCAAGCAACAAATAAGGCAATTCAATCAGATTCAGCTAAGAAGAAGAGCGACGGAATGTCCACGGTTATGACCATCCAAGAATGTAGGCCAAACCAGATGTTAACCTACCAATACCCTTCATCCCAGCTTTCATATTATAGCCAATACACCCAAGCCCCTCAACCTTATTATCAACCTCCACCCACTCCCCATCTTGTTTACCATACCCAGCCAGCACATTACCCACCTCGAGCACCCGCCTATCAAAGCCCATCACAATACCAGCCGACCTACTCGCCCCAACCCCAATACCAACCACAAAAACGTCCATAAAATGCACCCATACATCGCCCAAACTTTGAAGGAAAACCAACCAAAACTTACACACCGTTAGCCGAACCCTTAGCCCAATTATACGAAAGGTTGAGAACCGTAGGGATACTCCAGTCGATTCAGGGAAGAGTTCCTAACCCCCTTCCTGGATGGTATGACGGGACTAAACATTGTGCATATCACTCAGGAGTTGCCGGACATGATACTGAAAATTGCCTTACTCTCAAAGATAAAATCGAGGCATTAATCAAAGAAGGAGTCATCCAGATCAGAGGAGCTCCCCCAAATATAAACAACAATCCTCTGCCCAATCATGGTGATGCAAATGTGAACATGATTACCATTGATGAAGATTGTGATTTGGAAGGGACTATTGTACCGGTCAAAAAAGAGGAAAAGGTTGAATCGTCAACCTTTATTGCTCCTGTAATCACAGTCCAAATGAGGACACCAATTGAAGTGGAAGTGCTTACTCCAAGGCCTAGGATCATGGCCTTAGTTGCTCAAGCACCTTCTTTCAACACTAAAGCAGTTCCTTGGAATTATCAGTCTGATGAAAGGAACAAAGCAAAGGGAAAATTGATTGTAGAAACTGTTGCTGCTGGGTTGACTAAATCTGGGCGGTGTTATGCCCCCGAGGAGGTAGCACGAGGAGCACCGAGTAAAGAAAACCGCCAAAAGAAGGCTGTGACTGAGGCTGAAGTCGAAGAATTCTGGAGGAAAATGCCGACTAAGGAATATTTTGTGGTCGAACAACTAAAGAAAACACCAGCCCAAATTTCTTTATTGGCATTGTTGATGAATTCTGAAACTCATAGGAACGCTTTAGTAAAGGTACTGAATGAAGCTTATGTTCCAGTTGAAACCTCTAGTGAGAAATTTTCAGTCATGGTTGGAGAAGTCCTCGAAGCCCACAAAGTCTCTTTTTATGACGATGAGTTGCCACCTGAAGGTTTGGGGCACAACAAGGCACTGAATATTATAGTCAAATGCAGGGACAAGTTCATTTCCAAGGTGTTGATTGATGGGGGTGCAGCTGTTAACATATGTCCGGTCACTACTCTCCGAGCTTTAGGAATTGATATTGGGAAACTTCGCGACAGTCATGTGAGAGTTAAAGGTTTTGATGGAGCTCAAAGAGGTGTCGTAGGAGAGATTGATTTAGTATTGGAAATTGGACCCGTGGAGTTCACGGTGGAATTTCAAGTGATGGATATATCCTCCAGCTACAACTTGCTGATAGGAAGGCCATGGATCCACATTGCGGGTGCAGTCCCTTTTACCCTGCATCAAAATTTGAAATTTTTCTGGAATCATCAGGAAATTGTGATCCATGGAGAAGGAAATAATCCGATCTATCCCGAAAACTCAATTCCTGTTATTGAAAGTGTAGAAAGGCTAGATAGATCTGTCTTCCATATCAAGGAAACCATGTGTACTACTCAAGCTGAAAGGGTAAAATTGCCACGTGTGCTTATGATGGTGGCTTGGGAAATGTTGAAGAATGGTTTCCAGCCTGGTCAAGGTCTCGGGATGAACTTGGATGGAATAGTAGAACCAGTTTAATTACCCGGTCAGAAGGATACTTTTGGTCTTGGATACGAACCCACTCTTGAAGAAATCTCATTGGCTAGTCTCAAAAGAAAATGTGATATTCCCTTGCAAAAGCCTGTCCCTCTCCTGAATCAGTCATTCTTCAAGGCATCTGTCACCCAAGTATCAGAGGAAGCAGCTGAAGACAACCTCGCAGAAGGTCTCAAGAATCTATTCATTGCCGAGGAAGAAGCTGAATGCAACGTGATTCTAGATGATTGCCCTGGAACTCCAACTATCTGGGATGCTGAGCCTAGGGATGTTTTGAACAATTGGACTTGTACCCCGCCCCGGTTCTCCGGGAGTCTTGGTAGATGATTTGTATTAGTATTTGATGAAACAACGCGATTCAAAATTGAGGCCTGAATCGTGTTTATGCTTTTGTTATGTTTTGCCTCTAACTTTTGAAAGCTTAAATGCAAAATCCAAACTATGATTTTCTATTTCTCATTCCGTCTTTATTTAATTAATTTTTCTTTTATTTTTCAGCAATCAAACTAGTAAATCTGCTGATACTGTGAATGTGACACGTAATGAAACAAGCGAGCCCATAGTAAGTGCCGAACAAGACTCTGAAGTATATGAAGAGGACATGCAACCTGAAGAGTTATCTAAGGATTTTGAACATTTTGAGGATAACCAAAACCAAATTTGGATGAAACAGAAACCATAAACTTGGGAGATTCAGAAACCGTGAGGGAAAAAAGAATTAGCGTCCATTTAACTCCATCACAAAGTTTTGAGACAATATATAGACGCGTTCGAATGGTCTTATGATGATATGTCGGGTCTAAGCACAGACATTGTTTCGCATAAGTTGCCTATTGATCCATGCTTGTCCTCCGGTGAAACAAAAGAAGAGAAACAATAAACTGGACTTGAGTTGAAAAGTCAAGGAAGAAGTCTCCAAGCAATTTGATGCAAAGGTCATCCGAGCTGCAAGGTACCCCACTTGGCTAGCCAATATCGTGCCTGTACCAAAGAAGGATGGCAAAGTCAGGGTATGCGTGGATTATCAACATCTCAACTAGGCTAGCCCGAAAGATGATTTCCCCCTCCTAAATATTCATATACTTATTGATAACTGTGCGAAGACTGAGTTGCAGTCATTCGTTGATTGCTTCGCAGGATATCACCAAATTCTGATGGATGAAGAAGATGCTGAGAAAACGGCATTCATCATACCTTGGGGAGTATACTATTATCGAGTGATGCCTTTTGGGCTCAAGAACGCAGGTGCCACCTATATGAGAGCCATGACTACCATTTTTCATGACATGATCCATAAGGATATTGAAGTCTATGTGGATGATATCATCATCAAGTCACGAAAGAGTTCAGATCACTTGACGGATTTGAAAAAGTTCTTTGACAGGTTGAGGCGATACAATTTGAAATTAAACCCCGCAAAGTGTGCATTTGGTGTTCCTGCTGGGAAGCTGTTGGGGTTTATTGTGAGCAGGAGGGGCATAGAATTGGATCCTTCGAAGATAAAGGCTATTCAAGACTTGTCTTCCCCAAAGAGTCGAAAGGACGTGATGAGCTTCCTCGGTCGTCTCAACTATATTAGTCGGTTCATAGCACAATCGACAGTAATATGTGAGCCAATAATCAAGTTATTGAGGAAGGATACTGCTACCAAATGGACGGAAGATTGTCAACGAGCCTTTGAGAGGATTAAAGAATATTTGTCTAATCCGCCTGTTTTGGTGCCTCCAGAAGCCGGAAGACCTTTGTTATTGTATTTGTCTGTGTCAGCAAATGCATTTGGATGCGTGTTGGGACAACATGATGAAACGGGAAAGAAAGAGCAAGCAATATACTACTTGAGCAAGAAGTTCACACCTTATGAGGCCCGATATACTTTGTTGGAACACACCTGCTATGCCCTGACTTGGGTTGCACAAAAGTTGAGACATTACCTATCTGCATATACTACTTATCTTATCTTAAGGGTGGATCCACTCAAGTATATCTTTCAGAAGCCTATGCCTACTGGGAAGTTAGCCAAATGGCAAATTTTGCTAAGTGAGTTTGATATTGTATATGTTACCCAAAAGGCTGTCAAAGGGCAGGCAATAGCCGATCATCTTGCTGAAAATCCTGTAGATGAAGAATACATGCCCCTTAAGACTTATTTCCCTGATGAAGAAGTGTTGTTTGTCAGAGAAGATATCACAGAAGAATATTCAGGGTGGAGAATGTTCTTTGAAGGGGCTGCAAATTCCAAAGGAGTTGGCGTTGGAGCAGTCTTAATTTCGGAGTTAGGCCAGCATTATCCAATTTCAGCAAAGCTCAGGTTTCCGTGCACCAAAAATATGGCAGAATATATGGCTTGTATTCTTGGAGTCAGAATGGCCGTTGACATGAATTGGTTATAGGTGACTCTGACTTATTGGTTCATCAAGTACAAGGCGAATGGACCACTAAGAACGTGAAGATACTTCCGTACCTGCATTGCGTGAAAGATCTGTGTAAGAGATTTATCAAGGTGGAATTCAAACATGTTCCAAGGGCTCAAAATGAGTTCGCTGATGCTTTGGCAACCTTGTCCTCAATGATTTAGCACTCGGACAAGAATTACATAGATCCTATCAAGGTGAATGTGCAAGATCATCAAGCTTATTATTTCTATGTAGATGAAGAACCTGATGGAGAACCTTGGTACTATGACATTAAGAAGTATCTCAAGGCAGGGGACTACCCAGAAGGCATAACCAGTGATCAGAAGAGAACACTCCGAAGATTAGCGAACCACTTTTTCCTGAATGGAGAAATCCTTTATAGGAGGACTCCAGATTTAGGATTGTTAAGGTGTGTTAATGCTAAAGAAGCGGTCAAGTTGATTGAAGAAGTGCATGGCGGTATATGTGGGCCTCATATGAATGGTTTTACTCCGGCTAAGAAAATTCTACGAGCTGGCTATTTCTGGATAACTATGGAATCAGATTGCATTCATTTTGTGCAAAAGTGTCACCAATGTCAGATTCATGGCGATTTGATTCGAGTCCCACCAAATGAGTTAAATGTGATGAGTTCTCTGTGGCCATTCACAGCTTGGGGCATGGATGTCATTGGTCCTATCGAGCCAGCCGCGTCACATGGACATAGGTTCATTTTGGTAGCCATCGACTACTTCACAAAATAGGTAGAAGCATCTTCGCACAAGTCAGTGACGAAGAAGGTGGTGGTAGACTTTATGCGCAATAACGTCATCTGTCGATTCAGAATTCCTGAGACAATTATAACAGATAATAGAGCTAATCTTAATAGTGGTCTGATGCGTGAGATTTGCGAAACATTTAAGATCACTCACCGCAATTCCACTCCATACAGACCTCAGATGAATGGAGCAGTTGAAGCAGCCAACAAAAACATCAAGAGAATATTGCGAAAGATGGTTGATAATTACAGACATTGGCACGAAAAATTGCCATTGGCCCTCTTCGGTTATCGTACCACTATTAGAACTTCAACTAGGGCAACGCCTTATCTCTTGGTCTATGGGACAGAGGCTGTGTTACCTGCAAAGGTAGAGATACCATCTTTGAGACTTATCCAAGAAGCTGAGTTGAGTGATGCCAAGTGGATACAAAATCGATATGAACAGTTGATGCTCATTGATGAAAAGAGGCTGAATGCAATTTGTCATGGACAACTTTATCATAACAGAATGGCCAAAGCTTTCAATAAGAGGTAAGACCGAGACAGTTCAAACCGGGGCAATTGGTGTTGAAGCGCATATTCTCGCTCCAGAATAAAGCTAAGGGAAAATTTGCACCTAACTGGCAAGGGCCTTACATGGTTCATCGAGTACTGACTGGGGAAGCACTAATTCTAGCAGAAATGGATGACGAAGTGTGGCCGAAATCTATCAATGCAGATGTCGTCAAGAGATATTACGTCTAAGAGTTTTTCATTTATTTTATATGTAATATCTTGTAATGTCTTTCTATGTGATGAAAGCTACGTTCCCTCGGCGGGATACGTAAGAAACCTATATCGGGTTTGGTCTTTTAAGATAGAAATTTCCAAAATTTCCATTTTGTTTATAACATGAACTACGCCTGACCTGATTCCCGCAGTGGGATACGTAGGCGGCCTACATAGGCTTCAGTCACATTATTAGAAAACCTCAATTTTATTTTGCCTTGTATATTTTGAACTACGCTTGACCTGATTCCCTTAGTGGGATACGTAGGAAGCCTATATAAGGCTCGGTCTCGTCATGTTAAAGTTCAATGTCCTCCTATACCAGAAACTGGACAATTTTAAAAGCATCATTGCAAGACGACATCGAGAGACATGAAAGAGTGTATGGTCAACAGAGTCCCCAGACAAAGGAAAGACTTTGGAGAAAGGACGTTCGCTTTGTTTCACAATGTGTCACAGTTCCAAGTTCAACAGAAATTATTTATCACTATATACATATTTTTTATGCACATTTCCCTTTTAAATAATGTGATTTTTAATCAAATAGTTTTATTAATTGGCCAAGACTTAGAAATAGGCGGAGGTTACAAGTCCAGACAAAGTTGGGAGTATGAAGCGTCAAGAGCAGCATCTTCAAAGTCAACGCGAATCAACATCCCCCGAAACTTATAAATTTTCTTTGAGTGCAGGTTTTCAAATTGCGGAAGCTGAAATATGTAATGTTTACAGCCTTGCAAGGACTATGCATCGAACAGTTTGAGCTTTCTTATAACATTTAAGAGAAATTATGCTTCTCAAATTCTCAAAATTTACGATAAATTAGTGCATAAGTCTTACAAATGATTTTTTTCTAATATGTCGACGCACAAATATCTTCTAATGCTTTCAAAGGCTCCGCATAACAGCTTTCAAATGCACTGCACATGCACTATTGTTTTCAAATGCTTTGCATAAATGCTTTCAAACGCACTGCACACACATCACACTACTACTTTCAAATGCCCTGCAAACGCACTGCATAGATGCTTTCGAACGCACCGCACATGAATCACACTACTGTTTTCAAATGCATTGTACACGCATAGCACTACCGCTTTCAAATGCTCTGCATGAATGCTTTCAAATGCACAGTATATGCATTGCACCACTGCCTTTAAATGCTCTGCATAAATGCTTTCAAGTACACCGCACGCATATTGCAATACTGCTTTCAAATGCACCGCACATTCATTGCATAACTGCCTTCAAAATGCTTTGCACCGCACACACATTGCACAAATGCTTTCAGCCGCTTCGCATAAATGCTTTCAAATGCACACGCACCGCACAAATGCTTTAAATGCACTGCATAAATGCTTTACACCATGAATCACGTTGGTTTAAAAACCTCATTTTCATCAATCATTGGGTTTTAAAGAAAACCTCATTATGCCGGCTTAGAAAACCTCATTGTTCATAAATCATTCGGCTTAAATAGCCTCATATTCATATCCGGTTTGAGGCCTCATTTTCATTAACCATCGCCAAAGGCATCATTTTCACGAATCATCGGCCTAAAACCTCATTTGCATCAGCCTTAGTTAAGGCTATTTTACATAGCTTTACTTCCGATATTTATTTACTAACTATTTTATCTAGTTTAAGTTTCGCAGGAGCTTTAGCGCAACGTGAAACTATTTCTTCGGCAGTGAACTGGGGCAATTCGTTGGAAAGGGTACTCAGACTTCCCGACATGGGTCAAGGGTCTACCTCGAACGCTCATCGCTACCCCCATATATTTCGCCTACATCAATAACCGATCATCGAGTTCACGCATATTCATATTTATGAATTCTCAAGTTCGATCATAATACCCAGTGTCGTCATAATTCGACACTGGGACAATATTTTTCAAAGATTCGCACTAATCGAGACTCGTTATTCATAGGTGTCATAGTTATCCTAGAACTACACACGGTCTGATTCTCGTGCAGCCCGAGATATGTAGGCAACTCGGAGACCGGAGTTCAGCCACAATCCTCTCAAATTTTCTTTATCCTTATCGTCTCCCAAACTCTTTTAGTCGGGACAAAATAGGCTATTAAGTCAACGTCTTTGCCCGAAAATTCTTTCATCATTACCGGCCAAAGAGGGTCAAGTTGTTGACACCCAATTTTGTCTCGTCTTTCTTCCAAAATATCTATTTGCGCTTCTAATATTTTTATAACTTAAGAACAATTATTTATATTTTTTTTATTACAATTTAGCTTTTGTTAATATCGCCGTTTTTCATAATTCAGTTATATTCATTAGCTATTATCATTTTTATTACCGTTATTACTACTACTACTACTACTACTATTATTATTATTATTATTATTATTATTATTATTATTATTATTATTATTATTATTATTATTATTATTATTATTATTATTATTATTATTATTATTATTACTATTGCAATCACCATGATCGCTTTTAACATCTTACGCATGACATTCATTTTTAGGCAATTAACCAATAGCATTTACTTATTGTTAAACTTTAAAAATATTATCACACGGCTATTACGATATCATATAATTTTTTTTTATATGAGTACTAATGAATATATACTTTTTTATATTTTAGCACGCGTTAATATATAGTTAATTAAAATGGGTCCTTCATTTAAATTTAGAAGCCCATTCGTCCAAATCCGAGCCCAATCAACCCACAAATATTTTCAGACCAGTCCATAATATTCAGCCCATAATTAGTCCTAAAATTACTTGGGCTAAGACTTAAATTGTATGAAACCAGCCCACTACCCATTAAATGAACCAGCCCACTACCCGTTAATAACCAGCCCATTACCCATTTCAACGACCCGGCCCACGATGCAAATAGCAAATTCGCAGAGGTCCTTCGATCCTACAGACCATGCATGGTCGTTTTGGGGAAGGGGAATTAATGCTCGTCCTTCCCCGTCAGGCCTCAACCGTTGAAGAGGTGAGTGGCTCCCCTTTCTCTGCTTTTTCATCTGAGATCCCTTAATGGGATTTGTCCATTTGTGATTTTGAATTCTTGTCCGTGATTGGCCGATTCAATATTGTAGGGATTTTTCCCTCCATTTCGACTGGCCTCACAACAAAAAACAGGGATGGGATCTAGGGTTTTGGGGTTCTATATAAAGAACCCCATCTCAATGTTGAACGGGGGTGGAAAAAGAAAAAAAAAAGGGTCTGGAGACAGAAATTCCGAATTAAGTCTATTTTTTTACTTAGTCCCGTTTGATTAAGAAATCAATTTTAGGTAGAGTTTCCGTTAAGTCTGGTTTGATTTCCATTTGTTTTAAATTCTCTTTTGTTTCGTTGTGTTTGGGTGTGTTGAGGGTTGCAATCGAAAAGAGTCGAGCGTCGTTCGCGTTCGAGTGTAGATCCGAGACCGAAGGCCCCTGTTCACTACACTCGAGGAAGGTCAGTAATTCTCCCTCATATTGTTTTTGTAGTTTGGTTGTGGTGTTATTAGTATTTTCAGTTTTGTTTCCGTGTTATTATTCTTGGTGTTGTGTTGGTATCATTGTGCTATTATTTTTCAGTTCAGTTATAGTCCTGTTGTGCTATCTTCAGTACTGTTTAATTTTTGTTGTAATATCGCTGCCTCCAGTCCTGTACTCTGTTCGTTTGATTAAAAGCAAGAACTGGTAAATCCTTTATTATCTTTAGAGAAATATTTGTCCGATTACACAAGGCATAAATTTGTTCATTGTCGCTTATTTTGATAAAACAGTGGGTAATATTCTCTTATTTTTGTTATGTCCTTTTAATTTCCTTTAATTTCTGTATTTTTATTTTCTAGTTGTATGTTAGCATAAATTTTAGGATTAGAAAATCATATTGTTTTGCTGTAAGTTTAAGAATCTATTTACTTCTGTGTAATTGCTAATCAGATTATGATTTAGTAGGTTGTCATAATCCTGTTAAGCTATCTGTTTGTAAAAATGAGTTAGTTTGGATTAAAACTAAGTTAAAATAGATCTGTGTTAGTCTTAGTCAATATGAGTTGAAGAATTAGCAATTGGGAAGTCCATTTTGATTCATTCATTTAAAGTCATCTAAGGAGGTTAAAATGAGACTACATTTTCATGAGTTTGATTTTTTTTTTTTTTATATATAACAGGCTTGTTTTCCTCTCAAAATAAGGCTCGCTGATTAAACACTCTCCTTTTTTAATTTGATGTGTGAATTGCTTGATGTTAGTGATGATATTTGTGAGTCATGTCTATTTTCTTAAAGTGACAAGAGTCAATCTACCGAAAGGAATGAACAGTCTTGAGAGTTATGTGTTCGTAGTGTGAGCTTAAAGGAAATAAGAGGTTGTACTCAGTTCATAAGCATAATACACACAAGTCATAAGTACTGAGAATCTACTCTTGGTTGTTGTCTTACTATTTTGTCTAAAAAAAGGATGATTATGAACCTGTAAGAGAAGTATTGTCTAAACTTCCCCTTTTTCCAAAAAAAAAAGAAAAAAAGAAAAGAAACTCTTTATGATTCTGTGTTAAGAAATTTGATTGACGAGGTGTTTAAGTATTTAACTTTGTAAAGTCATGGGTTGTTCTACAATATGGAGGTTATGTTCCCTTTAAAATATGGTTTGGGGTTCAATTGTTGTCTTGATTAATTTGGCTTATGAAATGGCTTAAAAGGGGAGGATTCTGTTTATATAGTGACTTAAATGAGTTTCAAATGCAACCTTGTTGACACTGAACTTAAAATAAATATTTTATACCTTTGTTCTTTCTAAATTCTAGAGGTCTTGATGATTCTGTGTTTAATATTCACTCTTTTTTTTTTTTTTTTTCTGGTTTTGTGGTACTTAAACTTTGTAACTAATTCTTAATCCACATGCTAAGACTGTTTTGAGTGAAGCCTTGTGGAATGCCCAAGTTTAATTCATTACACTATAGAGTGAGGTGCTGAGTTTGTGCAAGTCTTCATCTCATTTACACATCAAACTTCCTGCTTGTTTACTCTGAATAATAGAGGAAAGGATATCTAGAAATGTTTGATTTGATACAAAATCTACAACCTAGATACAGTTTTGCTCTTGTTGATATTCCGTGTTGAAACTTTCTCTTAGAAGCCAACTGCCATGTAGGGATTTCAAAAAAGATTAACTGATTGTACTGTTTTTGTGTTGACCTGTAACATGATAAACATTTAGCACATAATGAAATCTCCGTTTAAAGAAAGAAATGATTTTCAAGGGAAAGTATCCTGATTAATAAAGTTTTAAGATTGAAATTGTCTATGACAGTAACTTGTGAGACCATACATGGACTTATGAATTTAGGATTCATCACAGGATTATTAAAACCAGTTGGTTTGATTCCTTTATAGAAGTTTGTCGTACTAAAAAGGAATAACCTATATGACACAGTTTTCACTTGTTTATGTGCAGCTTTCTGTCCATTCTTCATCATTTAGTTGCTAATGAGAAATTAATCTAACTATAAAACTGAATAGTATATTAGGAGTAGGATTAGGAAGTGTGTGATTATACTTGTTTGTACTTGGAATGGATTGAGAAGAGTGAAGTCCAGCTTACATGAACAGTTTAAAATCAAACTGGTCTTATTTGTTTACTTCTCACTTAAAATGGTCTTATTAATAGTCTGCCATGATTAAAGGTTCTAGTAGCCCTTTTAATCTTATGCGACACTGGAATAAGGACGGTAGTAGTCCCTTTGTTTGTCTAAATTTTCTTTAAGTTGGAGCTTTAGTCTATTTACGAGCTGCTGGTTGTTGAAATGTTTCGCTGCTGCTTTCCCTGGTTGGAGCTTTAGTCTAAATTTTCTTTAAATTGGAGCTTTAGTCTATTTCTTTCCTGTATGCCTCTTAACGAAATCTTTTATCATATGATAATTCTATGCTAATCTTTATCTTTTTTTATTACATGTACACTTCGGAGCGAAATGGAGTCTTCATAAAGACTCATTGTCTGAGCAGTCTCATTTTGAGACTATGCTACCACTGTACCTCGAACGCGCATTTCCATTCATTCCTCTTGTTCTCTCGAACACTCCTGAACGGAAACACCGGGAAAACCCCGGGATTTTCATTTGTTTCTTAAGTTTTGATTGTATATCTTACTCATTTAGAACTACTGGCCTTAAACATTAGAATACTTTAACTGTCAGAGGGGTAATGGGGATATTAGTTTATAAAATCTTGAGAAGTATTATTATTATTTTCGCAACTTAATTGAGCTCACCTCCTGAATGGTTTAACTACATTTGTTTATGACTCTAAAAGCTTCAAAATCAATAATATATTTTTTAAAGAGGAAGCTGAAGATATTTATAATGATTTGAATATTTTTTTTTGAATTTCTTTTGAAAAAAATAGGTTATTGTGCAAAGATAAATAAATTTTCTCATAATTTTCAGAAATAACGTGATAAAAAAGAAAACTGTAAGATTTAGCTCATTCATTAGATTTGAGTCTATTTTATTCACAATTAAACTTTAGGAACTTTGAGTCAAATCAGTCTTTTTTTTAAAAAGGGGCTACCTGTTAATCCCCAAATTATAATCATTTTTTTTTTAATTTTCTATAACAATTTTCTTTAAGATGCCAGGAACATAGCGGAATAAAAGTTTTAAAGTTTTCTAATAATTTCTATCGTTTAACTATCAAATGGTTTTCAAATCATTCAACCTAGTATTACCCCTAAATGTAAATTCCCTAATTGTTCATACTAAAACATTTATATAAAATTCCTCATAAGTCTTTACCAATCTATTATTTTACATACTCCTGACTATTTTATATTAACATAAGTTTGGTTGGTAACCGTATTTAACGGATTCTAATGGATGCCTAAGACCTTCTCATTAGGATATCTAGAACCCTTACCTAGAATCATTAAGTTGAGTAGACCGTTAATCGGAATTTAGTTTAGCTTTATCATAGTTAATAATTAGGTGTCCTAATTCACCGTTAAAATAATTAGGTGGCTGTTATATCCCGTATTTTTGAACGTCGGATTATTTGTAAGCTGAGGTGGGGCCCACACGTCAAGATTTTTTTTTGAAACATGTTACAAGTCATATGAATCACATATGTGAAGTTAAACACAACTCAAGAAGGACCCTTGGGCCAAATCAAAGTGGAAGTCCTCCAAACGAATATTTTTAAGAAAACGTTTTCGGGTGATCTGACTTCTAGGGGAAAAAGCGATATTATAAGTTTGGAATTTGGAAAAATACCAAGAAATAGAAGTTTTAAATAATTGAATTAGCTTTCCAACCATAGGTTGTGGGTTCTCAGGTGACGTCGGTGCAAGGAGATATGAACGTTTTAAGGTCGAAAGGTCAGTGGGCTAGGCCCAACTCGGGGCCAACCGAGTTAGGCCCATGACACAAAAAAAAAAGAAATTGAGGCCCAAATAAAGGGGGTGTTAGGCCATGGCTTGGCAAGCCCATGAGATTTAATTAATTTTTCCATGTGCTAATTAGATAAAAGGGGATCATTATCATAGAACTTTCAAGAAAAATTTAGAAGGTGAAAAACAAGAACAAAGAAGAGCAAAATAAAATGGCCATACGGCCAAGCTCTTGAATTTTTGCCCCTTTGAAATCTTTCTCCAAAAATTATTTTCTTGTGGTATTTCCACTAATTCAAGGGTCCTTTACAACTTGGTGTAATTATTTTGGAAGAAAGAGCACTTGTTTCTTCAAGTTGACAACTTGGTCAAGTGAAGAAGATTGTAGAAAAAGATAAGAATTAATCCCTTTTTATTATGTTATGAAGGTTGGTTTATGTTGTAGTATGTAGAAATGAGTAGAATTTATGAAAATATGGAAGTTTACAAAGTGGGTTTGCATGTGTGCATGTGTATGTAATGTTGTGTAAATAAGATAAGTTGAATTTTATGTTGTATTCTAGTTGTAGTTGTGGTGGACCTTATGTTGGAAATGAAAGTTGAATGAATTTGGTTGAAGTTGGAAGTGGGAATTATGGCCATGTGGTGTGGAGATAGAAAAATGGAAATGAACTAATTTTGTTTAATATGTTAGTTATGTTGTTGTGATTCTTATAATGTAAATGAAGGTTAAATGGTTTAAGTTGGTATTGAATTGGAATGTAGAAGATTATGTCACTTTAGAATGATTTTGTGATATTATGGAAATGAAGTTGTTAAGATGTGAATTATGATTATGGTTGATGAGATTGGAAGGTGGAAATATGTTATGAATATGTATGTTGAAGATTAGAAGTTTTGGATGGATTATGGTTTGGTGGGAAATTTGTATATTTTGTATATTTTGTGAATATTTTGTAAAATGATATGAAATGTTCCGAATTGTATTGGAGTGACCTTGATTAGTAAATGAATATGAGAATGTTGGTATTGAATTGAAAATGTGAAGTTGGAATGAAAACTATTACACTATGTTGGAAAGGAGACTAGTTATGCTATATTGTGTTTTGTGATGATTATTGATATTGTTGTTGGTATGGTTCTTGATATTTGAGCCGAGTTAAATCTCGGGGATGTTGTATGTATAGGGGAGATGCTGCCCAAATTTTTGTAGACAAGTATTGGTTAAGATTGAAATCTTAAAGCCTTACAATTAACATTTTGTAATTGTGACCAAATTGTAGATTTTGGCGAACTTGAAACTTGATTTTGGAGACGTGTATGAAGCGGAAAAGGTATGTAAGGCTTCACCCTTCCTTCTTTGGCATGCCTTAGACATAATAGGGTGGATACGAGCCTCGGGGACAATCCTATTCCTAGAAATCCGAGTTTGAAGTTGACCCTTTTTCATTTAGTAGAATTGAATTAAATATTAAATGAAATGTTGAAAAAATTGCCTAAAGATCTAGAACTTGCACAAATAGGACCCGACTACCTTAAAACTCTCACAAGTGACGTCATGAAATGTAACGTATGTAAATCGTGTACGCCACCTCATTTGACCCGAGGTGGGCCCGTTATTCCCGGATTTTCTTAATTGTTTCGTTTATCGAACGATAAGTATTGTAACTATTCTAATGAGAATAATTTTGTGATGATTATGACGAACATGATTTCATAGTTGAAAATCTCGAAATATGGACTCAATATGAACATGAGAAAATAGAGTTAGTTCCTAATCCTCAATCTTATTTCTTTGAACATGATTCTACTTTCTAAAGACTTCAAGAATACAAGTTGACACCTTATGAGGTTTGTGATCTTATTAGATGTCTTCTCTTAATACTACTCTTCATTTATAGTCTTGCCTTATAGTACTAGTTCCTTCAGGGCGAGACAAAGCGACCATGGTTATTCCATAAGATAATCGGAGGCTACCGACCTTATGTCACTCCGATACGGACATGATTTCCTTTGGGCTCTAATGCATGTTGCTTATATGTTATAAGTATATGTACATGGATATGGGGAATATTGGGAAAGGGAAGGAGCTATAGACGCATAGCCACCTGATCAGTTGGAGTATGATACGTAGTATCGTCCCGGACGCGGGATGCCCGGACGCGGGATATATGGCTAAATGGATCGGAGCCGACGCCTCGGCAATATGATATGTTCTATTTTCTATATATATGATGAGAAATGTCTTCCTAAGAAAGTAAAGTAATATATGTATATGGACCGGGCTGCACGTTCCGCGGCAATATGTTATAGTATATGCACATATGGATCGGGTTGCACGTTCCGCAGCGCTAAGCATGCATGGTATCCACCAAAGGGCACTTATATGTACATGTTATTTTTCTATTTCATGACATGCTTTATATCTCTCTTATGTCATTATCCCTGTTCTATATTTTCCATATATTAATATTATTCATGCCTTACATACTGGGTACATTACTCGTACTGACGTCCCTTTTTGTGGACGCTGCGTTTCATGTCACGCAGGTGAGCAGGCAGACAGGTTTGGTCCCTAGGAGCTCTATCGGCGGTACATTGGCAGCGCTCCATTCATTCCGGAGCCTCAGTTTCTTGGTACTATTTTGTGTACATATTCGGGCAAGGCAGCACTCGGCCCTTCTTATGTATATATGTACTATGTTTAGAGGCTCGTAGAGAGATATGTATAATTAGATGTGTTCTAACGTTGGTTGTCCCCGTCGATGTATATTAAATTAGTAAAGTTTATTAGTACATGCTTATAATAATGTTATTAGTGATAATGCTAAAAAAAAAATAGAAAAAAAATAATAATAACGGTATAACTCATGTGGCCCAATTAGTAGTAAGAGTATGACACGAGCTAAGGGGTTCTCGGTACAAGTATCGGGTACCCGTCGCGGCCCCTAGTCGGGTCGTGACAGAAGTGGTATCAGAGTAGTTCGTCCTAGGGGTTTGTCTACGAGCCGTGTCCAGTAGAGTCTTGTTTATGGGTGTGTAGCGCGCCACACTTATAAACAAGAGGCTACAGGGCATTTAGGAAAAATGACCGTCTTTCATCTTAAGAAATCGTGCGATAGAGCCAAGTTAAGGATGCAACTATCTAATCTTTTCTGTTTAATTTTCAGCAATGCCTTTGAGAAAGAAGAAGAAAGTCAACACAATACTAGGCGCTGCGGGAGAAGGCACCAACCGAGAGCCCCCGGTTGAACTAGGACATAGTGAGTCTCAGAGTGTCACTCCCTCGCATGCTACCTCTATCCCTCCAGTAGCAGAAGAGCATGAAGAGGTCTCCACTCCAGCTCCAGTGCATCCATGTTATATCCCATATTTTTATACGACGGATTATTCGTAAGTTAATCAACATAAATCCAAGGACAAGATTATTTTTTGATAGGAGACAAGGAACATTAATTTCGATTTTAAAAATTGCACGGTTTGCTAATTAATTACAATTAGTGGAAATATTAGTGGAGATTTGGGAATAATTTACCATGATTGGATTATTAAGTGGGGATTAGTGACTAATGGAGATTAATTAAGTTAATTAGACCACTAAGTAGGCCCCACAACATGTGGCTAAATTTGATTTGGTACATGGATGATAATGGGACACATGTCAATCCAAGGGAGGTATATAAATTCATGAAATATGAGTCATACATCTCATTTTTCAGATTTCACAAAGTGTGTTCTAGTGAGAGAAGCTCTTAACTTAAAGAGAGAGAAGTTCGGGCACTGTTCACGGGCGGCGCCACTGTTCACGAGCACTGTTCACGGCGGCGCCACTGTTCACGAGCACTGTTCACGGCCAGCCCCACCCTACACCATTAAATTGTTCAATTTTCAATCAATTGGGGGAGAAAGAGTGAAGGAAGCTCATGGCCAAGGTATATTATTTTAGCCAAATTTATTAAGGTAAGGTTTAATATTTTCCTACATGTTTTAGAAGATGATTAGTCTTTGTATGAATTGGTGGATGTGGAAGAAATTGCAAGAGTTGTGTATGTTGATATGGAAGTGGAGTTTGAGCCGTATGGGGCCAATTTAAACTAGCTATGGTAAATTAAGTTTAATTAGTAGTATGGTTGTTGTAATCATGGATTATGTGATGAGAATGAAGGAATTTAATGGTTAGAGTTGGAGCGATTAAGTCATCCGTTTTGTAAATCGCAAACCCTAACCTTCTTGTGGATTGAAGAAGAAAGGTGAGTCTTGATATTGTTTTATGGGTATTGTGATTGGGTTGTTGAATAAATTCCTTGTAGCATGTTAAATTGTTGTAGGGTGTAGGATGGCTAAGAATCATCAATATATGTATATGTGTAGTGATAGATGAATATGGGTCATGCTATATGTCAAAGAACACACTAATGTCGCTTAGCGTTTTAATGGTTGTTGTGATGACTTTTATGTTGGAAATGAGAGTTTAATGTCCCAAAATGATATGGTGAATTGTTGCGGACTGATTTGAGTCTTATTGTGCGATTGACGTAATTTGTATATCCATGAAAATGATATCGTTATATTGTGAATTGTCGACACAAATCATTATTTGAAAATGAGGAATGTGTTAAAAAGGGGTTGTTCTCGGTTGGGGACTGTTTTCGGCCAAAGTGGGAAAAATTATTGGATTGTTGGAAATATTATGTGAACTGTTTAGAATGTTCTTGAATGTTGTTAGCATGAGATTGGGTTAGCATTTGAATGTATAAGCGATAATGTGGCTTGAATGTAAGCCGTTGAATTAATTATTATGAATGTTGTTGAATGGTGAAAAAGAGAGTATTAATGTAATATTGCCTTTCGGATTGGTTATTGGAGTTGCTAGGTTGGTTGTTGTTGTTGTTGTTGTTGATTTTGGACGAGTTAAATTCTCGGGTTGGCCTATTTACAGAGGAAATGCTGCCCAAATTTCTGTAGAATTTAGAATTAGTTTGGAATAAATGGCTTAAGTACCTATGGCTAATGTTTGATATTCGTTGGCGTATTCGTAGGTCTTGGAGAGCCCGAGGCGTAGTTGGGATTAACTTTAGTTGGGCAAACTTGGAGCGCGTACGAGGTATGTAAAGCGCAACCCTTCTTTCTTTTGGCATGCCTTAGTTTTCAATAGGCTAGATTATAAGCCTTGAGGAAAATTCTAAGATTCGAAATCTGAGCATGTTATGATCCTTATAAATATTCCTTCGCACTCTTTGTATGATTTGATGAAATATGAACCATTATGTCTTTGAAATAATCGCTTTCCGAACTTTGCATAAAAAGGTTTCACTTTAAAGAATTTCGTAATTTGTGAACGCCATATCTTTCACCGAAAGGCTCGGATTGCTTCAATATTTTTGTAGAAGTTTATATGGCATATAATGAGTATATTTTCCATAGACGGGCCCGATTCGGGTCAATACCCGTCCGTGGGTCCCGCGACTTTCCTTTATGTAATTCGGACGACTTTTGAAAGAATTTGGTATGATTATCATTTCGAATTTCAAGTATGGTCATTTACTTATATTTGAGTCTATGATAATGATTTTATGCATATGGTTACTCATGACTATGCTCGTGCGTTCTGTTATATCTTTCGCCGGTTCCCGGGCCGGTTCTGTTGTCGTGCGCACTTTGATATACCCCGGAGTTATGCTGTGTTTATGGTTCACCGAGCTACTCGCAAAAGAGGGTCGGGTTCCACTTATATTTGGTGTTATGCTGTGTACGGCGTTATGCTGCGTTATGATATGTGACGGAGGTACGGAGATTTGAAACTTTCTGGTGTTATGATGTGTTATGGCGCCATCGACGGGCGGGCGACCATATTCTTCTGTACCCTACGCATGACTTATGTTTTAAAGTAAACATTTTGATATGTTGAATTTATACTTATGTTCTGTACTACTATTTCATTTATGCCTCAGATTTGTTTCTGTATTTTCTGCTTTGCATACTCAATACATATTTCGTACTGACCCCCTTTCTTCGGGGGGCTGCGTTTCATGCCCGCAGGTACAGACGCACAGTTTGGTGATTCAACCGTTTAGGACACCTTCTTCTGGTGTTTGGAGTGCTCCTCTTATTTCGGAGCCTACATTTTGATATATATACTTGTTCGATGCATATGTATATATTTGTTCAGGGGTACAGCGGGGCCCTGTCCCGCCATATGTTTCTGTTGGTCTGTTTAGAGGTCTGTAGACGTATTTGTGGGTGTGTGTGCCTACTTCTGTTCAGATGTGTTTGTATGATCCTATTCGCTATGGCAGCCTTGTCGGCGTGCATTCGTATATGTTTTGGGGTCGTTGTGCCATTTGATAGCCTTGTCGGCTTTTGATATATATATATGGTTGCGTTTGAAATATGTCTAAGTCAGTTTGATATGATTTGTGGCAGCGTGTGATATTTGTGCCCGTGTACGCTATCTGTATATGATTCGATCTGGATAAGTGTGTTAGGGTGCCCAACTCAGGCACTAGTCACGGCCTACGGGGTTGGGTCGTGACAATCCAGTCCCTCCACCGGTTGCTTCGGGTCAACAAGTGACCGAGGCCATCCATTTACTGACACAGTTGGTTGCCGCCCAGGCACAACAGCAGAATGTGAGTTCAAGTGATCAGTCAGCTAGTACCAGAGCTCGTGATTTTATCACCCTGAAACCTCCGAATTTTTATAGATCGAAACCAGAGGAAGACCCACAGAATTTTTAGATGAGATGCTGAGGACACTGAGGATCATACATGCTTCGGATACAGAGTCAGTGGAATTGGCTTCATACAGGTTGCGGGATGTAGCAGTTCAGTGGTATAATAACTGGATATCTTCGAGGGGAGCAAATGCGCCTCCCCCGGTTTGGCAGGAGTTCACTGAAGCAATCTTGCGACATTACTTATGACCGGAGGTTCGACGGGCTCGAGCCGATATGTTCTTGAATCTCAAGCAGGGAAATATGAGTGTCAGGGAGTATAGTTTTCGTTTTAATTCTTTAGCCAGGTATGCCCCAGCCATAGTAGCTGATGTGGGAGATCGTGTACATCGGTATGTGAGCGGGTTGGGGCCACATTTAATTAAGGAGTGTCTGACAGCTTCCCTCCAGGATGGAATGACTATTGCTCGTATCCAGGCCCATGCCCAAAATCTGGAGGAACAACATCAGTTACGGAGAGAGGAACGCTATTCGGATAAGGGTTCTAGAAAGAGGGGCAGATCTTTCGGGGCTAGAAGTGGGTATAGAGGAGGGCAGGCACAACAGCATTCCGGGTATCCAGGCCAATCAGTGGCCAGTGTACCTCCTCGATTTACGGATAGAGGATTTGACCATCCTACCCATTCAGGACCGGATCAGGGTGCCAGAGCTTCAGGGTCCCAGTATATAGTTGATTCTAGCAGGATGATGTCACCCCCTCCACGGTGTCCTCGATGTGGTAGGCCACACTCTGGAGAGTGTCGCGCAGGTACATGTGATTGTTATACTTGTGGGCGGGTTGGCCATCTAATGCGTGATTGCCCACTGAGGAATGAGGGAGACCAAACCCAGCCCGTCGGATCAGCAATCGGTTCATCATCGACCGTGCACCCTCCTGGACAGACTTCCCAGGCTCCAGCGGCCCGCGGTCGAGGCAGAGGAGGGGAAACCAGTTCAGCTGGTCCTCCCCACCGCATATATGCATTGACAGGGCGGCAGGATCTTGAACCTTCAGCAGACGCGACCACAGGTACACTTTCGGCATTTTTCTCCGATATGTGTGTGTGTATTTGGTTTAGATTCTACATTATCATACATCGTTCCTTGTATTGCTGAACGTATTTGGGATTCGGAAATTTAGGACGAAAAGAAGCCGTACACATAGGAAAAAGATAAATATTAGTGATCGCGGAGGCTAAAATAGTAATTAAAAGATAAAGATGCGTTACGGGAGCGTTCCGGAAATTGTCAAGACACCAACTCGCCCCAGATTACGTGATGAAGGTAGTCCGGGGGAGTGGAGGAAAAAAATACCGGCATTAAGACACTAAAATGCATTAAAGTTTCGAGGTTAAGCGTGCTAGGATGGGAGCAATCTTAGGATGGGTGACCCCCTGGGAAGTACGCTGAAAATTTCATAACTGTAAATATAGGAAATGAATGTGAAATTTGGGTAACCTAAGAGGAAATTAGAATATATGGAGTGGTTGGACCTCTTATAGGAGTCGCGTAGGTTGAGATGGAACAAAAATAGGAAGAAATTGAAAAGGAGACGAAGAAGAAATAACCCACCTATTTCTTATACCTACAGGTACTCAAAGTTCCTCATTTGGCTATACTGGTGGGTGGAAGAATTATATGTGGTAACCATAAAAGTAACTCCCCCAAAAATGCTCATAAGTCCCGATAAGGCTAGTTTAACATTCGAGGACGAATGTTCAAAAGGAGGGGAGGATGTTATATCCCGTATTTTTGAACGTCGGATTATTTGTAAGCTGAGGTGGGGCCCACACGTCAAGTGTTTTTTTTGGAACACGTGACAAGTCATATGAATCACATATGTGAAGTTAAACACAACTCAAGAAGGACCCTTGGGCCAAATCAAAGTGAAAGTCCTCCAAACGAATATTTTTAAGAAAACGTTTTCGGGTGATCTGACTTCTAAGGGAAAAAGCGATATTATATGTTTGGAATTTGGAAAAATACCAAGAAATAGAAGTTGTAGATAATTGAATTAGCTTTCCAACCATAGGTTGTGGGTTCTCAGGTGACGTCGGTGCAAGGAGATATGAACGTTTTAAGGTCGAAAGGTCAGTGGGCTAGGCCCAACTCGGGGCCAACCGAGTTAGGCCCATGACAAAAAAAAGAAATTGAGGCCCAAATAAAGGGGGTGTCCGGCCATGGCTTGGCAAGCCCATGAGATTTAATTAATTTTTCCATGTGCTAATTAGATAAAAGGGGATCATTATCATAGAACTTTCAAGAAAAATTTAGAAGGTGAAAAACAAGAACAAAGAAGAGCAAAATAAAAGGGCCATACGGCCAAGCTCTTGAATTTTTGCCCCTTTGAAATCTTTCTCCAAAAATTATTTTCTTGTGGTATTTCCGCTAATTCAAGGGTCCTTTACAACTTGGTGTAATTATTTTGGAAGAAAGAGCACTTGTTTCTTCAAGTTGACAACTTGGTCAAGTGAAGAAGATTGTAGAAAAAGGTAAGAATTAATCCCTTTTTATTATGTTATGAAGGTTGGTTTATGTTGTAATATGTAGAAATGAGTAGAATTTATGGAAATATGGAAGTTTACAAAGTGGGTTTGCATGTGTGCATATGTATGTAATGTTGTGTAAATAAGATAAGTTGAATTTTATGTTGTATTCTAGTTGTAGTTGTGGTGGACCTTATGTTGGAAATGAAAGTTGAATGAATTTGGTTGAAGTTGGAAGTGGGAATTATGGCCATGTGGTGTGGAGATAGAAAAATGGAAATGAACTAATTTTGTTTAATATGTTAGTTATGTTGTTGTGATTCTTATAATGTAAATGAAGGTTAAGTGGTTTAAGTTGGTATTGAATTGGAATGTAGAAGATTATGTCACTTTAGAATGATTTTGTGATATTATGGAAATGAAGTTGTTAAGATGTGAATTATGGTTATGGTTGATGAGATTGGAAGATGGAAATATGTTATGAATATGTATGTTGAAGATTAGAAGTTTTGGATGGATTATGGTTTGGTGGGAAATTTGTATATTTTGTATATTTTGTGAATATTTTGTAAAATGATATGAAATGTTCCGAATTGTATTGGAGTGACCTTGATTAGTAAATGAATATGAGAATGTTGGTATTGAATTGAAAATGTGAAGTTGGAATGAAAACTATTACACTATGTTGGAAAGGAGACTAGTTATGCTATATTGTGTTTTGTGATGATTATTGATATTGTTGTTGGTATGGTTCTTGATATTTGAGCCGAGTTAAATCTCGGGGATGTTGTATGTATAGGGGAGATGCTGCCTAAATTTTTGTAGACAAGTATTGGTTAAGATTGAAATCTTAAAGCCTTGCAATTAACATTTGGTAATTGTGACCAAATTGTAGATTTTGGCGAACTTGAAACTTGATTTTGGAGACGTGTATGAAGCGAAAAAGGTATGTAAGGCTTCACCCTTCCTTCTTTGGCATGCCTTAGAAATAATAGGGTGGATACGAGCCTCGGGGACAATCCTATTCCTAGAAATCCGAGTTTGAAGTTGACCCTTTTTCATTCAGTAGAATTGAATTGAATATTGTATGAAATGTTGAAAAAATTGCCTAAACATCTAGAACTTGCACAAATAGGACCCTACTACCTTAAAACTCTCACACGTGACGTCATCAAATGTAACGTATGTAAATCCTGTACGCCACCTCATTTGATCCGAGGTGGGCCCGTTATTCCCGGATTTTCTTAATTGTTTCGTTTATCGACGATAAGTATTGTAACTATTCTAATGAGAATATTTTTGTGATGATTATGACGAACATGATTTCATAGTTGAAAATCTCGAATTATGGACTCAATATGAACATGAGACAATAGAGTTAGTTCCTAATCCTCAATCTTATTTCTTTGAACATGATTCTACTTTCTAAAGACTTCAAGAATACAAGTTGACACCTTATGAGGTTTGTGATCTTATTATATGTCTTCTCTTAATACTACTCTTCATTTATAGTCTTGCCTTATAGTACTAGTTCCTCCAGGGCGAGACAAAGTGACCATGGTTATTCCATAAGATAATCGGAGGCTACCGACCTTATGTCACTCCGATACGGACATGATTTCCTTTGGGCTCTAATGCATGCTGCTTATATGTTGTAAGCATATGTACATGTATATGGGGAAGATTGGGAAAGGGAAGGCGCTATAGACGCATAGCCACCTGATCAGTTGGAGTATGATACGTAGTATCGTCCCGGACGCGGGATATATGGCTAAATGGATCGGAGCCGACGCCTCGGCAATATGATATGTTCTATTTTCTATATATATGATGAGAAATGTCTTCCTAAGAAAGTAAAGTAATATATGTATATGGACCGGGCTGCACGTTCCGCGGCAATATGTTATAGTATATGCACATATGGATCGGGCTGCACGTTCCGCAGCGCTAAGTATGCATGGTATCCGCCAAAGGGCACTTATATGTACAGGTTATTTTTCTATTTCATGACATGCTTTATATCTCTCTTATGCCATTATCCCTGTTCTATATTTTCCATATATTAATATTATTCATGCCTTACATACTCGGTACATTACTCGTACTGACGTCCCTTCTTGTGGACGCTGCGTTTTATGCTACGCAGGTGAGCAGGCAGACAGGTTTGGTCCCTAGGAGCTCTATCGGCGGTACATTGGCAGCGCTCCAGTCGTTCCGGAGCCTCAGTTTCTTGGTACTATTTTGTGTACATATTCGGGCAAGGCAACACTCGGCCCTTCTTATGTATATATGTACTATGTTTAGAGGCTCGTAGACAGATATGTATAATTAGATGTGTTCTAACGTTGGTTGTCCCCGTCGATGTATATTAAATTAGTAAAGTTTATTAGTACATGCTTATAATAATGTTATTAGTGATAATGCTAAAAAAAAAATATAAAAAAAAATAGAAAAAAAAATAACGGTATAACTCATGTGGCCCACTTAGTAGTAAGAGTATGACACGAGCTAAGGGGTGCTCGGTACAAGTACCGGGTACCTGTCGCGGCCCCTAGTCGGGTCGTGACAGTGGCGACTCCTTAAAATAATAAATTGGGAATCACCAATATGTTGTACTCCAATTTTACCCGTTTAAAATGGGGTATAACCTCCCCAACTTGTTCAAAGCTCGTTGATGAGCAACCCCTTGGGGTTTTTGTGAATAGATCTGCCAACTGATGCTCCGATAGGACGAAAGAAAGGGAAATTAAGCCGGAGATGAACTGTTGTCTGACAAAATGACAATCCAATTCGACATGTTTGGTTCGTTCGTGAAAGATTGGATTTTTGGCGATATTGATGGCTGTTTGGCTATCTGATTTGACGGTGATTGGAAGAGTGGGTGAGACGGACAAATCTTGAAGTAGCTGCATTAACCAGGTAATTTCTGCGGTTACCCTTCTCATAGAATGATATTCGGATTCTGCAGAGGACAAGGATACTGATGCTTGTTTCATTGATTTCCAGGATATGGGAGAACCATCAAGTATGATATAATAGCCGCTATGGATCTACGAGTGGTTTTAGACGATGCCTAGTCGACGTTGCAGAAAGCAAGCAACTCAAATGAAGAATGAGATGGAAGAAAGATCCCTTGACCTGGATCTGAGCATAGATAACGCAATACCCTTATAACAGCTTGAAAATGGGAATTTTGAGGGTGTTGAATGCATTGACTAAGTGTCAAAACTGCAAAGGATAGGTCAGGTCGAGTATGTGTTAGGTAGTTTAGCTTGCCCACGAGGTGACGATAAAGGGTTGGATTTGGCATGGGGGGACTATCAGTCTCATGAAGCTTGGAGCAAGGATCGAGGGGAGAAGAAACAGCAGCTCCAGAGCAATCAAATTCACTCAATAGTTCCATGGTAAATTTTCTCTGAGAAATTATGTAACCCTGGTTCTCCCGTATAATCTCCACGCCTAAAAAATAGTTTTACACCCAGGTTTTTAACTTTAAATTCCTGTCCCAAAAAGGATGTAATGTGCTTGATTTCAACTAAGTCACTCCCAGTAATCAAAATATCATCCACATAAACTGCTATAATATAAATGAGGTTACCAGATCTCTTAAAGAACAGAGAGTAATCATTTAATGAACTTGTATACCCTTTAAAACTGAGAGCACTTGCTAACTTCGAATACCATTACCTTGAGGCCTGCTTCAAGCCATAGAGGGATTTCCTTAGCAAACAAAACATGTTGTCACGCCCCGAACCATGGCCTGGACGTAACACGGCACTCGGTGCCTGACTACATGTGACCGAGCGAACCACATGACTTGCTGAATCATCATGATGCATAACATAAGCGGAATATAACGTGAATGCATGATGAGCCTTTATAAAACATAATAAGTCATAATACTTAATAAAGTACTTGTTTAAACATGAGTGAGCCAAAATGGCTATGCGACTTCGATTATCTGACATGACATAACTGTCTGTTCTAGTCTATGAAACCTCTATCATGAGTCTGACTGAAAAACATACTTACTGGGACAAGGCCCCCAGCATACCTTTAGATGCATAACTAATCATAAGATAAAAGTTGACTAAACCCCGAATGAGATGGGGCTCACAAATAAGCTGATACGAATGCTGTCCTACTGAGCAGATGTGTCGTCCTGTATATCAGTACCTGCATCGTGAAATGCAGGCCCCCGGGCAATAAAAAGGGGACGTCAGCACATTGAATGTACTGGTATGTAAAGCAACCGGAAGAAACAACATGGAACATGGAATAACATAGTAAGAACTGAAACTGAAAACTTGGACATGAACATGAGCATGAGCATGAGTATAAAATCATGAAATTTAAAACTGAAACTGAGTACTGGAAGCATGAGATAGTCTGTAGTAATCTGTAATAATCTGTAATAATCTATAATAATCTGTAATACCGACATAAACCACCACGGGGAGGAGCGTGGAGTCTGATCTCTGCCCGATCAGCTAAGCCATCTCGTACCTTGCCGGGGCACGAGACATGAACATAACATGAATGGATCCAAATCCCTCGATGGGGAACATATAAAGGAATCGTCCTACTGGGCGGAGCGATTCTTATCCTACGTTGGCATACGTAGTTTCAGGCTATCTGAGCCTTCTCGGTATTATTACAACTCCCGAACATGAAAATAATATAGTTGGCTAAGAAGCCCATGACTTTCGTGAATTAACTTGTACTTGTCTTGAAATCATGATTTCACGAAAGGACTTGTAAACATATTTTCATGAAATAACTTGTAAACTTGATCATGAGAAATACCATAATGCATAATCATACGTTTGTAGCTGACTTGAAAACATGCTTGTAATTTGTAACATTTTACAATTTCATATAAACATCATGAGAACACATGAGGAAGAATTCATGATTCATGGATTAAGCTAGGATTCCTAATGTCCGAAATGGAGGTTTAGGAACACAATAACGAACATATATACGGAATTCATGTACATACATACATACATAATTACGGGCTACCAATACATTGGGTTTAATGCCCTAGGAGTTGAACTTCATAGAATTTACTAAACGGATCATGGGGAAGAACATAGAAGTTCCCACATGTGGATGGAAGTTCTACATACCTTAACTTCCGCTTTTGAGCGTATCACAATGTCCTTCAACCCCTTCAACTTTAATCTATAGCAATACAAGTCATAGGGATTCTATATTAGTAACAATATCCATGATTTATTCATCTAAGCATTTTATCAAACACTTAGTGGGCATGAAGCGCTATAACCCTCATTAATGGTGTTTTCCTCACCAAATCTCCATTCTTTTACTTCTAGTCATTTCTACAATCCCAATTAGATGCAATTAACATCATTCTTCATAATCCATATGAATACAACAATCCCAAGTCATCAATCCAACAATTCTAACATAGTTCATATAATTCTCTTCAACAAACCCAATTATTATACTCCCAAGAATTCATCAATTCATAACTATAAATGATTGGGGAGTAGAAATATTACCTTTTGGGTAGTAACCACGAAATCAACTCCCCCAAGTCCGATCTTGGGCTTAAAATGACGACAACGACTTGTACTACACTTTTTCCTTCACGAGCTTCGGGATTCGGGGCCTTAAACTTGGTTGATTTTCTACTTTCTCTCTCTAATTTCCCTTCTCTCTCACTTCCTCTCTCTAAAATCTGAGTTTTGGAGGAAAAATGGGCTGTTAGGGTTATATTTTCTTTATATACCAAGGGGAAAATGGGTTGACCCAACTTGAAAACGGGTTGGGACCTTGCTGTCTTAAAACGTCCATATCTCCTTATCCCGACGTCTCCTGTGAACCCACAACCTATGGTTGGACAGGTTTTTCAATTATCTACAACTTTCGTTCTTTGAGTTTTCCCAAATTCCCAAGTTATGATAGGGTTATGGCCTCCCGAAGTCAGGTGACCCGAAACGTATATACGGACCAAGATACGGTCACTGTTACGGTCCCGTAACACGAGATACGGACCGTAACTTGGTACCGTATCTTGGTGAAAATTTCCAGTGAGTTTCTGGAAATTTTCGGGACGTTACGGTCCACTGTTACGGACCGTAACACGAAATACGGCCCGTAACGTCACCGTTACGCTGGCCGTATTTCCAGCGAACAGGCTTCAGTAAAATGGGCATAACGCTTTGCACAGATGTCCGTGTGACCCCCGTAAGATACCGTTGGAAAGCTATTTCAAAGGGCTACAACTTTCATCAAGGAAGTTTTCTCAAATGCCCAACGGATTTTCATGAAATTTGACTGGAAGGCAGACGTGTCAAAAACTTAGCCGATTCTATAGGATTTCAAGTGCCTTACTATTAGCCATATTGAGACGATCATATCTCCTTGCTCCGATCTCTGATTGGCTTGATCCTTATATCGTTAGAAAGGTATTTATACATACTACAACCTCATTGGGGTTACTTTCCCAAATTAAACACCGATCAAGGAGTTATCGCTGCCCGAAATAGGCCTATCAACCATTTTCGCAAAACGTTCAAACCTTCCATGTTTCCACTAGAACTCTAATGATATGAGCTTAAACTCAGTCCCAAAATGCGGGGTGTTACAATATCTCCCCCTTGGGATCATTCGTCCTCGAATGATGGGTCATGGTTAAGAATATGGCTAGACATGGCTTGATTACATGAACGTGAAGGAAACATGACATGAAACATGGAGACTGAATTAACATGACATGGTTACATGGAAACGTGAATACTGAGACATGAACATGGGCACTGGATAGCTGACATGAGCGTGGAACATGAGACATAGCATGACATGGGGCATGAAAACTGACATGACATAGTTTCTTGAAAACATCAGTGCCCAAACATGAGACATGAATAGCGAATACATGAACTCGAACGTTAAACGTGAGGCAGGAATACATAAGGGACATTATAACTCCTCTCCAAAATGTCATTAAGCCATCATTATGTCGATACTCGTAATTCTTGCCCGACACACAACGTATACCTTGCTTTCCTTAACAACTTTCGTCTCCTACCGCAAATGTCTTTGAAATCTCATTTAGAATCATTAAATATTACTCCTTACTCATCAACATGTCGTATACGTCATACCCTTCGTGGGTCTATTCGCGGTATGCTAACGGAGAAATTTCCAAGGTGTAACATCCTCCCCCTCTGTTGGAACATACGTCCCCAAATGATAACATTCAGGATTCTACAAAAATTTCGCCAGAGTTTCCCCTGTAATATGGCACTACCAACCTGTCACAACAGCCCATAATATCATTGCCTCACAGGGCTACATCACAATAGCATTATAAATTGGCCACACACGACCAAAAGCATGAAAAGAAAGCTTACATACCTCTAATTCTTGGTGCTTCATCATAAATCTCTTCTGTCTCACATTTGTGTAAAATTTCTGGAAATTCTGCGTCATTTTCAAACGCTTTTGTATCAACTTGACTTTCTCTATAACTTGGTAAGCCAAATCTGATCTTAACAACTCTGCTTCACCCACTTCTAACCAACCAATTGGTGATCTACACCTTCGCCCATACAGAGCTTCAAATAGAGCCATCCCAATACTAGCATGGTAGTTATTTTTGTAAGTAAACTCAATAAGAGGCAGGTGGTCATCCCAATTACCATCGAAATCAAGGACACATGGTTACTGAACTGAATGAATACGTGACTACTAAACTGCTGAGATACTAAATTGAATGTCTATTGAACTGACTGAAGACTGGCTGACTGAATACTGAGCTAACTGAATACTGGATTAGCTGAATACTGAGCTGGCATAAATACGTAAGTACTGGACTGATACCTGAGTACTAAGCTGACATAAATATCTGAGTATTGAACTAGCATGAATATCATAACATGAGATCTGAATAGCGTATCTGTCTGACCATTTGTCTGAGGATGAAAAGCTTGTGCTACGGTTCACCTCCGTACCCAAATCCTTTCTGAAAGGATTTTCAGAAGTTCGCTGTGACTGAGCACCAAAATTTGAAATAATGGACACTAGGGTCCCATACAATCCGGAAATTTCATTAACATATGACTTGGCATAATCTTTTTGTTCAATATGTGGTCTTAACTGGCACGAAGTGTGCTGACTTCGTAAGTCTGTTCACAATCACCGAAATTAAATCATGCCTCCTAGCTGAATGAGGTGGACCTGATACAAAGCCCATATTGATCATTTCCCATTTTCATACAGGAATATCAGCATTCTGAGCCAAGCCACCAGGCCTCTGGTGTTCGGCTTTCACCTGCTGACAATTCGGGCACTTAGCCACAAAATCTGCGACATCTTTCTTCATATCGTTCCACCAGTAAATCTCCTTGATATCATGATACACCTTAGTGGAACCTGGGTAAATGGAATACCTGGAGCTATGAGCTTCTAACATGATTCGCTCTCTGAGCCCATCAACATCTGGAACGCATAATTTGCCTCGATATCTCAAGGTACCATTATCTCCCTCCTGTTCAAAAGTTAAGGCTTTCTATTCGTGAATCCCCTCTTTCATCTGCAGCAAGTAGGAATCACCAAACTGCTTCTCTCTAACTTAAATGACCAAGTAGGAATGCCATGTTCTGGGCAATAACTCCACCCACTTCGGAGTCTGAAAGTCAAATTCCTAGCTTGGAGAAGTAGTGAAATTCTTTCACCTTAGTTCTCTTGTCTTCCTAAATCATGAGCTGTACTTCCCATACTTGATTTTTTTTTTTTTTTTTTTTGAGATACTTCCTAAAATACTCATAGTACGGTTGTGTGCTAAGTCTTTCACTAGAACCTTAAAGATTAGAGTCTTGTGCAATGGCACTACCCTTTTGACATATAATTGGGCATGATCTCATAGCTTTTCTGTGATCGCCTAATCGATAGTAATTGAACTTGACACGATTCGTTCGACGATCATTCTACTCACTTCGGGTTTCCTCTAAGATGAGGCATATTCCTCATGGAGACTATCTCATTATGCCAACTTAACTGAACTGAGGTTCTTCATATCTCATACTAACCATTCAGGTCTTCAATTATCTCACTGGACTTACTAGCGATTTATGCATCTCCCCCTTAGACCAAGGCTAACGTCTTATACTTATAAATTCTTCTCTTCTGATGGGATTGCAATTAACATTCCTTATCTTCTGTAATTTCTTTGTACTCTACAACACTGACGATTATTATTATTTTTTTTAACTCATATCCGAGCAATTCCTCATGGGGAAAAACTAAATTTACTTACATGAATGGGTTGCTACTGTATTCATAACTTGCATACTCCATCTTAACGGACTTAACTCTGCTCACACTGTAAATATTAGGACAACCCCTTTTTGACAACTCTTAAAGGCTATTCTTCCGTAGTTTTGCTCTTTTACGGCTTAGCTGATTTCTTCTTCCACTAATCACTCTACTCTGAACTTAACTTAAGCCCTTGGTTTCTAACATACATTCGGATGTATCCGAACTGTCACCCACTCAAGGTGTTCATTTGAATAGGGAATCAATTATATTTCTCAAGGTTAGCCGCACTCGTAACTTAGTCAAATTTTATCATTACTATTTACATGGCTTTTCCAGACATATTACGAATTTATATCTTATTCTCCTTCTATTTCTAGGAAAACATTTGGCAGAGTTTCCTATGTATTTCTTACTATCCCAAAACCTGCACGCAGAAAATACCAACAATGCCTCACAAGGCAAGCATATATACATATATCATCTCATATCGTAGCCACACAGGGCTCCCAATTTCAACAACAGTATAAAAAAAATGATGAACTTACCTCATATGTCCCAACTCAAACTGTACCTGTTACACTTTCCTGTTTATTTTCCCTTTCAATCTTTAACTGCAGATAGAGTGGGTCCTGATGAGCTCCGGTAAAAAACTGTCTACCACCACTCCCTGAGATCCTCCATGATTTAACTTTCTCAAGAACATCATTATCATTCAAACATACCATTCATTCCACTACACCCCTTCTCGGGTAACTTACATTGTATTCAACTTTCAATAGCACTTGAAGTCTCATTCGTTACCAGTAAGTACTGCACAATTGTACCCCCTATGGGTAAACATCCTACTTGACCTTGAATTTTCTGTTCATCTCCTGCGCATTCGAACTTACGTAATTCAAGAGGAAGAGAAGTT